>NW_028320315.1:0-357374 GCF_062004578.1 Staurois parvus | reverse complement strand
CCTCGTGATGGTGTCAGTCTGGTGTCAGCCTCGCCTCGTGATGGGGTCAGACTGGTGTCAGCCTCGCCTCGTAATGGGGTCAGTCTGGTGTCAGCCTCACATCATGATGGTGTCAGTCTGGTGTCAGCCTCGCCTCGTGATGGGGTCAGTCTGGTGTCAGTCTCGCCAAGTGATGGGTTCAGTCTGGTGTCAGCCTCACATTATGATGGTGTCAGTCTGGTGTCAGTCTCGCCTCGTGATGGGGTCAGTCTGGTGTCAGCCTCGCCTAGTGATGGGGTCAGTCTGGTGTCAGCCTCGCCTCGTGATGGGGTCAGTCTCGTGTCAGCCTCACATCGTGATGGTGTCAGTCTGGTGTCAGCCTCGCCTCATGATGGTGTCAGTCTGGTGTCAGCCTCGCCTCGTGATGGGGTCAGTCTGGTGTCAGCCTAGCCTCGTGATGGGGTCAGTCTGGTGTCAGCCTCACAACATGATGGTGTCAGTCTGGTGTCAGCCTCGCCTCGTGATGGGCTCAGTCTGGTGTCAGTCTCGCCAAGTGATGGGTTCAGTCTGGTGTCAGCCTCACATCATGATGGTGTCAGTCTGGTGTCAGCCTCGCCTCGTGATGGTGTCAGTCTGGTGTCAGCCTCGCCTCGTGATGGTGTCAGTCTGGTGTCAGCCTCGCCTCGTGATGGTGTCAGTCTAGTGTCAGTCTCACCTCGTGATGGGGTCAGTCTGGTTTCAGCCTCGCCTCGTGATGAGTAAGTCTCGTGTCAGCCTCGCCTCGTGATGGGGTCAGTCTGGTGTCAGCCTCGCCTCATGATGGTGTCAGTCTGTTGTCAGCCTCGCTAGTGATGGGGTCAGTCTTGTGTCAGCCTCGCCTCGTGATGGGGTCAGTCTGGTATCAGTCTAGCCTCGTGATGGGGTCAGTCTGGTGTCAGCCTCGCCTCGTGATGGGGTCAGTCTGGTGTCAGCCTCGCCTCGTGATGGGGTCAGTCTGGTGTCAGTCTCGCCCCGTGATGGGGTCAGTCTGGTGTCAGCCTCGCCTCGTGATGGTGTAAGTTTGGTGTCAGCCTCGCCTCGTGATGGGGTCAGTCTGGTGTCAGCCTCGCCTTGTGATGGGGTCAGTCTGGTGTCAGCCTCGTCCCGTGATGGGGTCAGACTGGTGTCAGACTCGTCCCGTGATGGGGTCAGTCTGGGGTCAGCCTCGCCTCGTGATGGTTTCAGTCTGGTGTCAGCCTCGCCTCGTGATGGGGTCAGTCTGGTGTCAGCCTCGTCCCGTGATGGGATCAGTCTGGTGTCAGACTCGTCCCGTGATGGGGTCAGTCTGGTGTCAGCCTCGCCTCGTGATGGGGTCAGTCTGGTGTCAGTCTCTCCTCGTGATGGGGTCAGTCTGGTGTCAGTCTCGCCTCGTGATGGGGTCAGTCTGGTGTCAGTCTCGCCTCGTGATGGGGTCAGTCTGGTGTCAGCCTCGCCTCGTGATGGGGTCAGTCTGGTGTCAGTCTCGCCTCGTGATGGGGTCAGTCTGGTGTCAGTCTCGCCTCGTGATGGGGTCAGTCTGGTGTCAGTCTCGCCTCGTGATGGGGTCAGTCTGGTGTCAGTCTCGCCTCGTGATGGGGTCAGTCTGGTGTCAGCCTCGCCTCGTGATGGGGTCAGTCTGGTGTCAGTCTCGCCTCGTGATGGGGTCAGTCTGGTGTCAGCCTCGCCTAGTGATGGGGTCAGTCTGGTGTCAGCCTCACATCATGATGGTGTCAGTCTGTTGTCAGCCACGCCTTGTGATGAGGTCAATCTGGTGTCAGTCTCGCCTCGTGATGGTGTCAGTCTGGTGTCAGCCTTGCTAGTTATGGTGTCAGTCTGGTGTCAGCCTCGCCTCGTGATCGTGTCAGTCTGGTGTCAGCCTCACCTCGTGATGGGGTCAGTCTGGTGTCAGCCTCACATCATGATGGTGTCAGTCTGGTGTCAGCCTCACCTCATGATGGGGTCAGTCTGGTGTCAGTCTCGCTTCGTGATGGTTTCAGTCTGGTGTCAGTCTCGCCTCGTGATGGTGTCAGTCTGGTGTCAGCCTCGCCTCGTGATGGTGTCAGTCTGGTGTCAGCCACGCCTCGTGATGGGGTCAGTCTGGTGTCAGCCTCACATCGTGATGGTGTCAGTCTGGTGTCAGCGTCGCCTCATGATGGGGTCAGTCTGGTGTCAGCCTCGCCTCGTGATGGGGTCAGTCTGGTATCAGCCTCGCCTCGTGATGGGGTCAGTCTGGTGTCAGCCTCACATCTTGATGGTGTCAGTCTTGTGTCAGTCTCGACTCGTGATGGTGTCAGTCTGGTGTATGCCTCGCCTCGTGATGGGGTCAGTCTGGTGTCAGCCTCGCCTAGTGATGGGGTCAGTCTGGTGTCAGCCTCACATCATGATGGTGTTAGTCTGTTGTCAGCCACGCCTTGTGATGGGGTCAATCTGGTGTCAGTCTCGCCTCGTGATGGTGTCAGTCTGGTGTCAGCCTCGCTAGTTATGGTGTCAGTCTGGTGTCAGCCTCGCCTCGTGATGGTGTCAGTCTGGTGTCAGCCTCACCTCGTGATGGGGTCAGTCTGGTGTCAGCCTCACATCATGATGGTGTCAGTCTGGTGTCAGCCTCGCCTCATGATGGGGTCAGTCTGGTGTCAGTCTCGCTTCGTGATGGTGTCAGTCTGGTGTCAGTCTCGCCTCGTGATGGTGTCAGTCTGGTGTCAGCCTCGCCTCGTGATGGTGTCAGTCTGGTGTCAGCCACGCCTCGTGATGGGGTCAGTCTGGTGTCAGCCTCACATCGTGATGGTGTCAGTCTGGTGTCAGCCTCGCCTCATGATGGGGTCAGTCTGGTGTCAGCCTCGCCTCGTGATGGGGTCAGTCTGGTGTCAGCCTCGCCTAGTGATGGGGTCAGTCTGGTGTCAGCCTTACATCATGATGGTGTCAGTCTGGTGTCAGTCTCGCCACGTGATGGTGTCAGTCTGGTGTCAGCCTCGCCTCGTGATGGGATCAGTCTGGTGTCAGTCTCGCCTCGTGATGGGGTCAGTCTGGTGTCAGCCTCGCCTAGTGATGGGGTCAGTCTGGTGTCATCCACGCCTTGTGATGGGGTCAGTCTGGTGTCAGTCTCACTTCGTGATGGGGTCAGTCTGGTGTCAGCCTCGCCTCGTGATGGGTCAGTCTGGTGTCAGCCTCGCCTCGTGATGGGGTCAGTCTGGTGTCAGCCTCGCCTCGTGATGGGGTCAGTCTGGTGTCAGCCTCACATCATGATGGTGTCAGTCTGGTGTCAGCCTCGCCTCGTGATGGGGTCAGTCTGGTGTCAGCCTCGCCTCGTGATGGGGTCAGTCTGGTGTCAGCCTCACATCATGATGGTGTCAGTCTGGTGTCAGCCTCGCCTCGTGATGGGGTCAGTCTGGTGTCAGTCTCGCCAAGTGATGGGTTCAGTCTGGTGTCAGCCTCACATCATGATGGTGTCAGTCTGGTGTCAGTCTCGCCTCGTGATGGGGTCAGTCTGGTGTCAGTCTCGCCTCGTGATGGTGTCAGTCTGGTGTCAGCCTAGCCTCGTGATGGGGTCAGTCTGGTGTCAGCCTCGCCTCGTGATGGGATCAGTCTGGTGTCAGTCTCGCCTCGTGATGGGGTCAGTCTGGTGTCAGCCTCGCCTAGTGATGGGGTCAGTCTGGTGTCAGCCACGCCTTGTGATGGGGTCAGTCTGGTGTCAGTCTCGCTTCGTGATGGGGTCAGTCTGGTGTCAGCCTCGCCTCGTGATGGGTCAGTCTGGTGTCAGCCTCGCCTCGTGATGGGGTCAGTCTGGTGTCAGCCTCACAACATGATGGTGTCAGTCTGGTGTCAGCCTCGCCTCGTGATGGGCTCAGTCTGGTGTCAGTCTCGCCAAGTGATGGGTTCAGTCTGGTGTCAGCCTCACATCATGATGGTGTCAGTCTGGTGTCAGCCTCGCCTCGTGATGATGTCAGTCTGGTGTCAGCCTCGCCTCGTGATGGTGTCAGTCTGGTGTCAGCCTCGCCTCGTGATGGGGTCAGTCTGGTATCAGTCTCGCCTCGTGATGGGGTCAGTCTGGTGTCAGCCTCGCCTCGTGATGGGGTCAGTCTGGTGTCAGCCTCGCCCCGTGATGGGGTCAGTCTGGTGTCAGCCTCGCCTCGTGATGGTGTAAGTTTGGTGTCAGCCTCGCCTCGTGATGGGGTCAGTCTGGTGTCAGCCTCGCCTTGTGATGGGGTCAGTCTGGTGTCAGCCTCGTCCCGTGATGGGGTCAGTCTGGTGTCAGACTCGTCCCGTGATGGGGTCAGTCTGGGGTCAGCCTCGCCTCGTGATGGTTTCAGTCTGGTGTCAGCCTCGCCTCGTGATGGGGTCAGTCTGGTGTCAGCCTCGTCCCGTGATGGGATCAGTCTGGTGTCAGACTCGTCCCGTGATGGGGTCAGTCTGGTGTCAGCCTCGCCTCGTGATGGGGTCAGTCTGGTGTCAGCCTCGCCTCGTGATGGGGTCAGTCTGGTGTCAGTCTCGCCTCGTGATGGGGTCAGTCTGGTGTCAGTCTCGCCTCGTGATGGGGTCAGTCTGGTGTCAGTCTCGCCTCGTGATGGAGTCAGTCTGGTGTCAGCCTCGCCTCGTGATGGGGTCAGTCTGGTGTCAGCCTCGCCTAGTGATGGGGTCAGTCTGGTGTCAGCCTCACATCATGATGGTGTCAGTCTGTTGTCAGCCACGCCTTGTGATGGGGTCAATCTGGTGTCAGTCTCGCCTCGTGATGGTGTCAGTCTGGTGTCAGCCTCGCTAGTTATGGTGTCAGTCTGGTGTCAGCCTCGCCTCGTGATGGTGTCAGTCTGGTGTCAGCCTCACCTCTTGATGGGGTCAGTCTGGTGTCAGCCTCACATCATGATGGTGTCAGTCTGGTGTCAGCCTCGCCTCATGATGGGGTCAGTCTGGTGTCAGTCTCGCTTCGTGATGGTGTCAGTCTGGTGTCAGTCTCGCCTCGTGATGGTGTCAGTCTGGTGTCAGCCTCGCCTCGTGATGGTGTCAGTCTGGTGTCAGCCACGCCTCGTGATGGGGTCAGTCTGGTGTCAGCCTCACATCGTGATGGTGTCAGTCTGGTGTCAGACTCGTCCCGTGATGGGGTCAGTCTGGTGTCAGCCTCGCCTCGTGATGGGGTCAGTCTGGTGTCAGCCTCGCCTCGTGATGGGGTCAGTCTGGTGTCAGTCTCGCCTCGTGATGGGGTCAGTCTGGTGTCAGTCTCGCCTCGTGATGGGGTCAGTCTGGTGTCAGTCTCGCCTCGTGATGGAGTCAGTCTGGTGTCAGCCTCGCCTCGTGATGGGGTCAGTCTGGTGTCAGCCTCGCCTAGTGATGGGGTCAGTCTGGTGTCAGCCTCACATCATGATGGTGTCAGTCTGTTGTCAGCCACGCCTTGTGATGGGGTCAATCTGGTGTCAGTCTCGCCTCGTGATGGTGTCAGTCTGGTGTCAGCCTCGCTAGTTATGGTGTCAGTCTGGTGTCAGCCTCGCCTCGTGATGGTGTCAGTCTGGTGTCAGCCTCACCTCTTGATGGGGTCAGTCTGGTGTCAGCCTCACATCATGATGGTGTCAGTCTGGTGTCAGCCTCGCCTCATGATGGGGTCAGTCTGGTGTCAGTCTCGCTTCGTGATGGTGTCAGTCTGGTGTCAGTCTCGCCTCGTGATGGTGTCAGTCTGGTGTCAGCCTCGCCTCGTGATGGTGTCAGTCTGGTGTCAGCCACGCCTCGTGATGGGGTCAGTCTGGTGTCAGCCTCACATCGTGATGGTGTCAGTCTGGTGTCAGCCTCGCCTCGTGATGGGGTCAGTCTGGTGTCAGCCTCGCCTAGTGATGGGGTCAGTCTGGTGTCAGCCTTACATCATGATGGTGTCAGTCTGGTGTCAGTCTCGCCACGTGATGGTGTCAGTCTGGTGTCAGCCTCGCCTCGTGATGGGATCAGTCTGGTGTCAGTCTCGCCTCGTGATGGGGTCAGTCTGGTGTCAGCCTCGCCTAGTGATGGGGTCTGTCTGGTGTCAGCCTTGCCTCGTGACGGGGTCATTCTGGTGTCAGCCTCGCCACGTGATGGGGTCAGTCTGGGGTCAGCCTTGCCTCGTGATGGAGTCAGTCTGGTGTCAGCCTCGCCTCGTGATGGGGTCAGTCTGGTGTCAGCCTCGTCCCGTGATGGGGTCAGTCTGGTGTCAGACTCGTCCCGTGATGGGGTCAGTCTGGTGTCAGCCTCGCCTCGTGATGGGGTCAGTCTGGTGTCAGTCTCGCCCCGTGATGGGGTCAGCCTGGTGTCAGTCTCGCCTCGTGATGGGGTCAGTCTGGTGTCAGTCTCGCCTCGTGATGGGGTCAGTCTGGTGTCAGTCTCGCCTCGTGATGGGGTCAGTCTGGTGTCAGTCTCGCCTCGTGATGGTGTCAGTCTGGTGTCAGCCTCGCCTCGTGATGGGGTCAGTCTGGTGTCAGCCTCGCCTCGTGATGGGGTCAGTCTGGTGTCAGCCTCACATCGTGATGGTGTCAGTCTGGTGTCAGCCTCGCCTCGTGATGGGGTCAGTCTGGTGTCAGCCTCGCCACGTGATGGGGTCAGTCTGGGGTCAGCTTCGCCTCGTGATGGGGTCAGTCTGGTGTCAGTCTCGCCTCGTGATGGGGTCAGTCTGGTGTCAGCCTCGCCTCGTGATGGGGTCAGTCTGGTTTCAGTCTCGCCTAGTGATGGGGTCAGTCTTGTGTCAGCCTCGCCTCGTGATGGAGTCAATCTGGTGTCAGCCTCACATCGTGATGGGGTCAGTCTGGTGTCAGCCTCGCCTCGTGATGGGGTCAGTCTGGTGTCAGCCTCGCTTCATGATGGGGTCAGTCTGGTGTCAGCCTCGCCTCCTGATGGAGTCAGTCTGGTGTCAGCCTTGCCTCGTGATGGGGTCAGTCTGGTGTCAGTCTCGTCTCGTGATATGGTCAGTCTGGTGTCAGCCTCGCCTCGTGATGAGGTCAGTCTGGTGTCAGCCTCACATCATGATGGTGTCAGTCTGGTGTCAGCCACGAATCGTGATGGGGTCAATCTAGTGTCAGTCTCGCCTCGTGATGGGGTCAGTCTGGTGTCAGCCTCGCCCCGTGATGGGGTCAGTCTGGTGTCAGTCTCGCTTCATGATGGGTCAGTCTGGTGTCAGCCTCGCCTCGTGATGGGTCAGTCTGGTGTCAGCCTCGCCACGTGATGGTGTCAGTCTGGTGTCAGCCTCGCTAGTTATGGTGTCAGTCTGGTGTCAGCCTCGCCTCGTGATGGTGTCAGTCTGGTGTCAGCCTCGCCTCGTGATGGGGTCAGTCTGGTGTCAGCCTTACATCATGATGGTGTCAGTCTTGTGTCAGTCTCGCCTCGTGATGGGGTCAGTCTGGTGTCAGCCCCGCCACGTGATGGGGTCAGTCTGGTGTCAGCCTTGCCTCGTGACGGGGTCAGTCTGGTGTCAGCCTCGCCACGTGATGGGGTAAGTCTGGGGTCAGCCTCGCCTCGTGATGAGGTCAGTCTGGTGTCAGCCTCGCCTCGTGATGGGGTCAGTCTGGTGTCAGCCTTGGATCGTGACGGGGTCAGTCTGGTGTCAGCCTAGCCTCGTGATGTGGTCAGTCTGGTGTCAGCCTCGCCTCGTTTTGGGGTCTGTCTGGTGTCAGCCTCACATCTTGATGGTGTCAGTCTTGTGTCAATCTCGACTCGTGATGGTGTCAGTCTGGTTTCAGCCTCGCCTCGTGATGGGGTCAGTCTGGTGTCAGCCTCGCCTAGTGATGGGGTCAGTCTGGTGCAGCCTCACATCATGATGGTGTCAGTCTGGTGTCAGTCTCGCCACGTGATGGTGTCAGTCTGGTGTCAACCTCGCCTCCTGATGGGGTCAGTCTGGTGTCAGCCTCACATCATGATGGTGTCAGTCTGGTGTCAGCCTCGCCTCGTGATGGGGTCAGTCTGGTGTCAGCCTCGCCTCGTGATGGGGTCAGTCTGGTGTCAGCCTCACATCATGATGGTGTCAGTCTGGTGTCAGCCTCGCCTCGTGATGGGGTCAGTCTGGTGTAAGTCTCGCCAAGTGATGGGGTCAGTCTGGTGTCAGCCTCACATCATGATGGTGTCAGTCTGGTGTCAGCCTCGCCTCGTGATGGTGTCAGTCTGGTGTCAGCCTCGTCTCGTGATGGGGTCGGTCTGGTGTCAGCCTCGCCTCGTGATGGGGTCGGTCTGGTGTCAGCCTCGCCTCGTGATGGGGTCAGTCTGGTGTCAGTCTCGCCTCGTGTTGGGGTCAGTCTGGTGTCAGTCTCGCCTCGTGATGGGGTCAGTCTGGTGTCAGCCTCGCCTCGTGATGGGTCAGTCTGGTGTCAGCCTCGCCTCGTGATGGAATCAGTCTGGTGTCAGCCTCGCCTCGTGATGGTGTCAGTCTGTTGTCAGCCTCGCCACGTGATGGGGTCAGTCTGGTGTCAGCCTCGCCTCGTGATGGGGTCAGTCTGGTGTCAGCCTCGCCTCGTGATGGGGTCAGTCTGGTGTCAGCCTCGCCTCGTGATGGGGTCAGTCTGGTGTCAGCCTCGCCTCGTGATGGGGTCAGTCTGGTGTCAGCCTTGCTTCGTGATGTTGTCAGTCTGGTGTCAGTCTCGCCTCGTGATGGTGTCAGTCTGGTGTCAACCTCGCCTCGTGATGGGGTCAGTCTTGTGTCAACCTCGCCTAGTGATGGGGTCAGTCTGGTGTCAGTCTCGCCTCGTGTTGGGGTCAGTCTGGTGTCAGTCTCGCCTCGTGATGGAGTCAGTCTGGTGTCAGCCTCGCCTCGTGATGGGTCAGTCTGGTGTCAGCCTCGCCTCGTGATGGGGTCAGTCTGGTGTCAGCCTCGCCTCGTGATGGTGTCAGTCTGTTGTCAGCCTCGCCACGTGATGGGGTCAGTCTGGTGTCAGCCTCGCCTCGTGATGGGGTCAGTCTGGTGTCAGCCGCGCCTCGTGATGGGGTCAGTCTGGTGTCAGCCTCGCCTCGTGATGGGGTCAGTCTGGTGTCAGCCTCGCCTCGTGATGGTGTAAGTTTGGTGTCAGCCTCGCCTCGTGATGGGGTCAGTCTGGTGTCAGCCCCGCCTCGTGACGGGGTCAGTCTGGTGTCAGCCTTGCCTCGTGACGGGGTCAGTCTGGTGTCAGCCTCGCCACGTGATGGGGTAAGTCTGGGGTCAGCCTCGCCTCGTGATGGGGTCAGTCTGGTGTCAGCCTCGCCTCGTGATGGGGTCAGTCTGGTGTCAGCCTCGCTTCGTGATGGTGTCAGTCTGGTGTCAGTCTCGCCTCGTGATGGTGTCAGTCTGGTGTCAGCCTCGCCTCGTGATGTGGTCAGTCTGGTGTCAGCCTCGCCTCGTTTTGGGGTCTGTCTGGTGTCAGCCTCACATCTTGATGGTGTCAGTCTTGTGTCAATCTCGACTCGTGATGGTGTCAGTCTGGTGTCAGCCTCGCCTCGTGATGGGGTCAGTCTGGTGTCAGCCTCGCCTAGTGATGGGGTCAGTCTGGTGTCAGCCTCACATCATGATGGTGTCAGTCTGGTGTCAGTCTCGCCACGTGATGGTGTCAGTCTGGTGTCAACCTCGCCTCGTGATGGGGTCAGTCTGGTGTCAGCCTCACATCATGATGGTGTCAGTCTGGTGTCAGCCTCGCCTCGTGATGGGGTCAGTCTGGTGTCAGCCTCGCCTCGTGATGGGGTCAGTCTGGTGTCAGCCTCACATCATGATGGTGTCAGTCTGGTGTCAGCCTCGCCTCGTGATGGGGTCAGTCTGGTGTCAGCCTCGCCTAGTGATGGGGTCAGTCTGGTGTCAGCCTCGCCTCGTGATGGGGTCAGTCTGGTGTCAGCCTCGCCTCGTGATCGGGTCAGTCTGGTGTCAGCCTCGCCTCGTGATGGGTCAGTCTGGTGTCAGCCTCGCCTCGTGATGGGGTCAGTCTGGTGTCAGCCTCGCCTCGTGATGGTGTCAGTCTGTTGTCAGCCTCGCTAGTGATGGGGTCAGTCTGGTGTCAGCCTCGCCTCGTGATGGGGTCAGTCTGGTGTCAGACTCGCCTCGTGATGGTGTCAGTCTGGTGTCAGGCTCGCCTCATGATGGGGTCAGTCTGGTGTCAGCCTCGCCTCCTGATGGGGTCAGTCTGGTGTCAGCCTCGCCTCGTGATGGGGTCAGTCTGGTGTCAGCCTCGCCTCGTGATGGGGTCAGTCTGGTGTCAGTCTCGCCCCGTGATGGGGTCAGTCTGGTGTCAGTCTCGCCTCGTGATGGGGTCAGTCTGGTGTCAGTCTCGCCTCGTGATGGGGTCAGTCTGGTGTCAGTCTCGCCTCGTGATGGGGTCAGTCTGGTGTCAGTCTCGCCTCGTGATGGGGTCAGTCTGGTGTCAGTCTCGCCTCGTGATGGTGTCAGTCTGGTGTCAGCCTCACATCGTGATGGTGTCAGTCTGGTGTCAGCCTCGCCTCGTGATGGGGTCAGTCTGGTGTCAGTCTCGCCTCGTGATGGGGTCAGTCTGGTGTCAGCCTCGCCTCGTGATGGGGTCAGTCTGGTGTCAGCCTCACATCGTGATGGTGTCAGTCTGGTGTCAGCCTCGCCTCGTGATGGGGTCAGTCTGGTGTCAGCCTCGCCTCGTGATGGGGTCAGTCTGGTGTCAGCCTCACATCATGATGGTGTCAGTCTGGTGTCAGCTTCGCCTCGTGATGGGGTCAGTCTGGTGTCAGTCTCGCCTCGTGATGGGGTCAGTCTGGTGTCAGCCTCGCCTCGTGATGGGGTCAGTCTGGTTTCAGTCTCGCCTAGTGATGGGGTCAGTCTTGTGTCAGCCTCACCTCTTGATGGGGTCAATCTGGTGTCAGCCTTGCCTAGTGATGGGGTCAGTCTGGTTTCAGCCTCACATCATGATGGTGTCAGTCTCGCCACGTGATGGTGTCAGTCTGGTGTCAACCTCACATCGTGATGGTGTCAGTCTGGTGTCAGCCTCGCCTCGTGATGGGGTCAGTCTGGTGTCAGCCTCGCCTCGTGATGGTGTAAGTTTGGTGTCAGCCTCGCCTCGTGATGGGGTCAGTCTGGTGTCAGCCCCGCCTCGTGATGGGGTCAGTCTGGTGTCAGCCTTGCCTCGTGACGGGGTCAGTCTGGTGTCAGCCTCGCCACTTGATGGGGTCAGTCTGGGGTCAGCCTCGCCTCGTGATGGGGTCAGTCTGGTGTCAGCCTCGCATCGTGATGGGGTCAGTCTGGTGTCAGCCTCGTCCCGTGATGGGGTCAGTCTGGTGTCAAACTCGTCCCGTGATGGGGTCAGTCTGGTGTCAGCCTCGCCTCGTGATGGGGTCAGTCTGGTGTCAGTCTCGCCTCGTGTTGGGGTCAGTCTGGTGTCAGACTCGCCTCGTGATGGGGTCAGTCTGGTGTCAGCCTCGCCTCATGATGGGTCAGTCTGGTGTCAGCCTCGCCTCGTGATGGGATCAGTCTGGTGTCAGCCTTGCTTCGTGATGTTGTCAGTCTGGTGTCAGTCTCGCCTCGTGATGGTGTCAGTCTGGTGTCAACCTCGCCTCGTGATGGGGTCAGTCTTGTGTCAACCTCGCCTAGTGATGGGGTCAGTCTGGTGTCAGTCTCGCCTCGTGTTGGGGTCAGTCTGGTGTCAGTCTCGCCTCGTGATGGAGTCAGTCTGGTGTCAGCCTCGCCTCGTGATGGGTCAGTCTGGTGTCAGCCTCGCCTCGTGATGGGGTCAGTCTGGTGTCAGCCTCGCCTCGTGATGGTGTCAGTCTGTTGTCAGCCTCGCCACGTGATGGGGTCAGTCTGGTGTCAGCCTCGCCTCGTGATGGGGTCAGTCTGGTGTCAGCCGCGCCTCGTGATGGGGTCAGTCTGGTGTCAGCCTCGCCTCGTGACGGGGTCAGTCTGGTGTCAGCCTCGCCACGTGATGGGGTAAGTCTGGGGTCAGCCTCGCCTCGTGATGGGGTCAGTCTGGTGTCAGCCTCGCCTCGTGATGGGGTCAGTCTGGTGTCAGCCTCGCTTCGTGATGGTGTCAGTCTGGTGTCAGTCTCGCCTCGTGATGGTGTCAGTCTGGTGTCAGCCTCGCCTCGTGATGTGGTCAGTCTGGTGTCAGCCTCGCCTCGTTTTGGGGTCTGTCTGGTGTCAGCCTCACATCTTGATGGTGTCAGTCTTGTGTCAATCTCGACTCGTGATGGTGTCAGTCTGGTGTCAGCCTCGCCTCGTGATGGGGTCAGTCTGGTGTCAGCCTCGCCTAGTGATGGGGTCAGTCTGGTGTCAGCCTCACATCATGATGGTGTCAGTCTGGTGTCAGTCTCGCCACGTGATGGTGTCAGTCTGGTGTCAACCTCGCCTCGTGATGGGGTCAGTCTGGTGTCAGCCTCACATCATGATGGTGTCAGTCTGGTGTCAGCCTCGCCTCGTGATGGGGTCAGTCTGGTGTCAGCCTCGCCTCGTGATGGGGTCAGTCTGGTGTCAGCCTCACATCATGATGGTGTCAGTCTGGTGTCAGCCTCGCCTAGTGATCGGGTCAGTCTGGTGTCAGCCTCGCCTCGTGATGGGGTCAGTCTGGTGTCAGCCTCGCCTCGTGATCGGGTCAGTCTGGTGTCAGCCTCGCCTCGTGATGGGTCAGTCTGGTGTCAGCCTCGCCTCGTGATGGGGTCAGTCTGGTGTCAGCCTCGCCTCGTGATGGTGTCAGTCTGTTGTCAGCCTCGCTAGTGATGGGGTCAGTCTGGTGTCAGCCTCGCCTCGTGATGGGGTCAGTCTGGTGTCAGACTCGCCTCGTGATGGTGTCAGTCTGGTGTCAGGCTCGCCTCATGATGGGGTCAGTCTGGTGTCAGCCTCGCCTCCTGATGGGGTCAGTCTGGTGTCAGCCTCGCCTCATGATGGAGACAGTCTGGTGTCAGCCTCGCCTCGTCATGGGGTCAGTCTGGTTTCAGTCTCGCCTCGTGATGGTGTCAGTCTGGTGTCAGCCTCGCCCCGTGATGGCGTCAGTCTGGTGTCAGCCTCGCCTCATGATGGTGAAAGTTTGGTGTCAGCCTCGCCTCGTGATGGGGTCCGTCTGGTGTCAGCCCCGCCTCGTGATGGGGTCTGTCTGGTGTCAGCCTTGCCTCGTGACGGGGTCATTCTGGTGTCAGCCTCGCCACGTGATGGGGTCAGTCTGGGGTCAGCCTCGCCTCGTGATGGAGTCAGTCTGGTGTCAGCCTCGCCTCGTGATGGGGTCAGTCTGGTGTCAGCCTCGTCCCGTGATGGGGTCAGTCTGGTGTCAGACTCGTCCCGTGATGGGGTCAGTCTGGTGTCAGCCTCGCCTCGTGATGGGGTCAGTCTGGTGTCAGTCTCGCCTCGTGATGGGGTCAGTCTGGTGTCAGTCTCGCCTCGTGATGGTGTCAGTCTGGTGTCAGCCTCACATCGTGATGGTGTCAGTCTGGTGTCAGCCTCGCCTCGTGATGGTGTCAGTCTGGTGTCAGCCTCGCCTCGTGATGGGGTCAGTCTGGTGTCAGCCTCACTTCGTGATGGTGTAAGTCTGGTGTCAGCCTCGCCTCGTGATGGTGTCAGTCTGGTGTCAGCCTCGCCTCGTGATGGGGTCAGTCTGGTGTCAGCCTCACATCATGATGGTGTCAGTCTGGTGTCAGCCTCGCCTCGTGATGGTGTCAGTCTGGTGTCAGCCTCGCCTCGTGATGTGGTCAGTCTGGTGTCAGCCTCGCCTAGTGATGGGGTCAGTCTGGTGTCAGCCTCGCCTCGTGATGGGGTCAGTCTGGTGTCAGCCTTGCCTCGTGATGGGGTCAGTCTGGTGTCAGTCTCGCCTCGTGATGGGGTCAGTCTGGTGTCAGCCTCACATCATGATGGTGTCAGTCTGGTGTCAGCCTCGCCTCGTGATGGTGTCAGTCTGGTGTCAGCCTGGCCTCGTGATGGGGTCTGTCTGGTGTCAGTCTCGCCTCGTGATGGGGTAAGTCTGGGGTCAGCCTCGCCTCGTGATGGGGTCAGTCTGGTGTCAGCCTCACATCATGATGGTGTCAGTCTGTTGTCAGCATCGCCTCGTGATCGGGTCAGTCTGGTGTCAGCCTCGCCTCGTGATGGGGTCAGTCTGGTGTCAGCCTCGCCTCGTGATGGGGTCAGTCTGGTGTCAGCCTCGCTTCGTGATGTTGTCAGTCTGGTGTCAGTCTCGCCTCGTGATGGTGTCAGTCTGGTGTCAGTCTCGCCACGTTATGGTGTCAGTCTGGTGTCAACCTCGCCTCGTGATGGGGTAAGTCTGGGGTCAGCCTCGCCTCGTGATGGGGTCAGTCTGGTGTCAGCCTCACATCATGATGGTGTCAGTCTGGTGTCAGCCTCGCCTCGTGATGGGGTCAGTCTGGTGTCAGCCTCGCTTCGTGATGGGGTCAGTCTGGTGTCAGCCTCACATCGTGATGGTGTAAGTCTGGTGTCAGCCTCGCCTCGTGATGGTGTCAGTCTGGTGTCAGCCTCGCCTCGTGATGGGGTCAGTCTGGTGTCAGCCTCACATCATGATGGTGTCAGTCTGGTGTCAGCCTCGCCTCGTGATGGGGTCAGTCTGGTGTCAGTCTCGCCAAGTGATGGGGTCAGACTGGTGTCAGCCTCACATCATGATGGTGTCAGTCTGGTGTCAGCCTCGCCTCGTGATGGTGTCAGTCTGGTGTCAGCCTCGCCTCGTGATGGGGTCAGTCTGGTGTCAGCCTCGCCTAGTGATGGGGTCAGTCTGGTGTCAGTCTCGCCTCGTGATGGGGTCAGTCTGGTGTCAGCCTCACATCATGATGGTGTCAGTCTGGTGTCAGCCACGCCTCGTGATGGGGTCAGTCTGGTGTCAGTCTCGCCTAGTGATGGGGTCAGTCTGGTGTCAGCCTCACCTAGTGATGGGGTCAGTCTGGTGTCAGCCTCACCTCGTGATGGGGTCAGTCTGGTGTCAGTCTCACATCATGATGGTGTCAGTCTGGTGTCAGCCTCGCCTCGTGATGGGGTCAGTCTGGTGTCAGCCTCGCCTAGTGATGGGGTCAGTCTGGTGTCAGTCTCGCCTCGTGATGGGGTCAGTCTGGTGTCAGCCTCACATCATGATGGTGTCAGTCTGGTGTCAGCCACGCCTCGTGATGGGGTCAGTCTGGTGTCAGTCTCGCCTCGTGATGGGGTCAGTCTGGTGTCAGCCTTGCCCCGTGATGGGGTCTGTCTGGTGTCAGTCTCGCCTCGTGATGGGGTCAGTCTGGTGTCAGCCTCGCCTCGTGATGGTGTCAGTCTGGTGTCAGCCTCGCCTCGTGATGGGGTCAGTCTGGTGTCAGCCTCGCCTCGTGATGGCGTCAGTCTGTTGTCAGCCTCGCTAGTGATGGGGTCAGTCTGGTGTCAGCCTCGCCTCGTGATGGGGTCTGTCTGGTGTCAGTCTCGCCTCGTGATTGTGTCAGTCTCGTGTCAGCCTCGCCTCGTGATGGGGTCAATCTGGTGTCAGGCTCGCCTCGTGATGGGGTCAGTCTGGTGTCAGCCTCGCCTCGTGATGGGGTCAGTCTGGTGTCAGCCTCGCCTCGTGATGGGGTCAGTCTGGTGTCAGCCTCGCCTCGTGATGGGGTCAGTCTGGTGTCAACCTCGCCCCGTGATGGGGTAAGTCTGGTGTCAGCCTCGCCTCGTGATGGTGTAAGTTTGGTGTCAGCCCCGCCTCGTGATGGGGTCAGTCTGGTTTCAGCCTCGCCTCCTGACGGGGTCAGTCTGGTGTCAGCCTCGCCACGTGATGGGGTCAGTCTGGGGTCAGCCTCGCCTCGTGATGGGGTCAGTCTGGTGTCAGCCTCGTCCCGTGATGGGGTCAGTCTGGTTTCAGTCTCGCCTCATGACGGGGTCAGTCTGGTGTCAGCCTCGCCACGTGATGGGGCCAGTCTGGGGTCAGCCTCGCATCGTGATGGAGTCAGTCTGGTGTCAGCCTCGTCCCGTGATGGGGTCAGTCTGGTTTCAGTCTCGCCTAGTGATGGGGTCAGTCTTGTGTCAGCCTCGCCTCGTGATGGGGTGAATCTGGTGTCAGCCTCACATCGTGATGGTGTCAGTCTGGTGTCAGCCTCGCCTCGTGATGGGGTCAGTCTGGTGTCAGCCTCGCTTCATGATGGGGTCAGTCTGGTGTCAGCCTTGCCTCGTGACGGGGTCAGTCTGGTGTCAGTCTCGTCTCGTGATGTGGTCAGTCTGGTGTCAGCCTCGCCTCGTGATGGGGTCAGTCTGGTGTCAGCCTCACATCATGATGGTGTCAGTCTGGTGTCAGCCACGAATCGTGATGGGGTCAATCTAGTGTCAGTCTCGCCTCGTGATGGGGTCAGTCTGGTGTCAGCCTCGCCCCGTGATGGGGTCAGTCTGGTGTCAGTCTCGCTTCATGATGGGTCAGTCTGGTGCAAGCCTCGCCTCGTGATGGGTCAGTCTGGTGTCAGCCTCGCCACGTGATGGTGTCAGTCTGGTGTCAGCCTCGCTAGTTATGGTGTCAGTCTGGTGTCAGCCTCGCCTCGTGATGGTGTCAGTCTGGTGTCAGCCTCGCCTCGTGATGGGGTCAGTCTGGTGTCAGCCTCACATCATGATGGTGTCAGTCTTGTGTCAGTCTCGACTCGTGATGGTGTCAGTCTGGTGTCAGCCTCGCCTCGTGATGGGGTCAGTCTGGTGTCAGCCTCGCCTAGTGATGGGGTCAGTCTGGTGTCAGCCTCACATCATGATGGTGTCAGTCTGGTGTCAGTCTCGCCCCGTGATGGTGTCAGTCTGGTGTCAACCTGACATCATGATGGTGTCAGTCTGGTGTCAGCCTCGCCTCGTGATGGGGTCAGTCTGGTGTCAGCCTCGCCTCGTGATGGGGTCAGTCTGGTGTCAGCCTCGTCCCGTGATGGGGTCAGTCTGGTGTCAGACTCGTCCCGTGATGGGGTCAGTCTGGTGTCAGCCTCGCCTCATGATGGGGTCAGTCTGGTGTCAGTCTCGCCCCGTGATGGGGTCAGTCTGGTGTCAGTCTCGCCTCGTGATGGGGTCAGTCTGGTGTCAGTCTCGTCTCGTGATGGGGTCAGTCTGGTGTCAGTCTCGCCTCGTGATGGGGTCAGTCTGGTGTCAGTCTAGCCTCGTGATGGGGTCAGTCTGGTGTCAGTCTCGCCTCGTGATGGTGTCAGTCTGGTGTCAGCCTCGCCTCGTGATGGGGTCAGTCTGGTGTCAGCCTCGCCTCGTGATGGGGTCAGTCTGGTGTCAGCCTCGCCTCGTGATGGGGTCAGTCTGGTGTCAGCCTCGCTTCATGATGGGGTCAGTCTGGTGTCAGCCTCGCCTCGTGATGGAGTCAGTCTGGTGTCAGCCTCGCCTCGTGATGGGGTCAGTCTGGTGTCAGTCTCGTCTCGTGATGTGGTCAGTCTGGTGTCAGCCTCGCCTCGTGATGGGGTCAGTCTGGTGTCAGCCTCACATCATGATGGTGTCAGTCTGGTGTCAGCCACGAATCGTGATGGGGTCAATCTCGTGTCAGTCTCGCCTCGTGATGGGGTCAGTCTGGTGTCAGCCTCACATCATGATGGTGTCAGTCTGGTGTCAGCCTCGCCTCGTGATGGGGTCAGTCTGGTGTCAGTCTCGCCAAGTGATGGGGTCAGACTGGTGTCAGCCTCACATCATGATGGTGTCAGTCTGGTGTCAGCCTCGCCTCGTGATGGTGTCAGTCTGGTGTCAGCCTCGCCTCGTGATGGGGTCAGTCTGGTGTCAGCCTCGCCTAGTGATGGGGTCAGTCTGGTGTCAGTCTCGCCTCGTGATGGGGTCAGTCTGGTGTCAGCCTCACATCATGATGGTGTCAGTCTGGTGTCAGCCACGCCTCGTGATGGGGTCAGTCTGGTGTCAGTCTCGCCTAGTGATGGGGTCAGTCTGGTGTCAGCCTCACCTAGTGATGGGGTCAGTCTGGTGTCAGCCTCACCTCGTGATGGGGTCAGTCTGGTGTCAGTCTCACATCATGATGGTGTCAGTCTGGTGTCAGCCTCGCCTCGTGATGGGGTCAGTCTGGTGTCAGCCTCGCCTAGTGATGGGGTCAGTCTGGTGTCAGTCTCGCCTCGTGATGGGGTCAGTCTGGTGTCAGCCTCACATCATGATGGTGTCAGTCTGGTGTCAGCCACGCCTCGTGATGGGGTCAGTCTGGTGTCAGTCTCGCCTCGTGATGGGGTCAGTCTGGTGTCAGCCTTGCCCCGTGATGGGGTCTGTCTGGTGTCAGTCTCGCCTCGTGATGGGGTCAGTCTGGTGTCAGCCTCGCCTCGTGATGGTGTCAGTCTGGTGTCAGCCTCGCCTCGTGATGGGTTCAGTCTGGTGTCAGCCTCGCCTCGTGATGGCGTCAGTCTGTTGTCAGCCTCGCTAGTGATGGGGTCAGTCTGGTGTCAGCCTCGCCTCGTGATGGGGTCTGTCTGGTGTCAGTCTCGCCTCGTGATTGTGTCAGTCTCGTGTCAGCCTCGCCTCGTGATGGGGTCAATCTGGTGTCAGGCTCGCCTCGTGATGGGGTCAGTCTGGTGTCAGCCTCGCCTCGTGATGGGGTCAGTCTGGTGTCAGCCTCGCCTCGTGATGGGGTCAGTCTGGTGTCAGCCTCGCCTCGTGATGGGGTCAGTCTGGTGTCAGCCTCGCCCCGTGATGGGGTAAGTCTGGTGTCAGCCTCGCCTCGTGATGGTGTAAGTTTGGTGTCAGCCCCGCCTCGTGATGGGGTCAGTCTGGTTTCAGCCTCGCCTCGTGACGGGGTCAGTCTGGTGTCAGCCTCGCCACGTGATGGGGTCAGTCTGGGGTCAGCCTCGCCTCGTGATGGGGTCAGTCTGGTGTCAGCCTCGTCCCGTGATGGGGTCAGTCTGGTTTCAGTCTCGCCTCATGACG
Organism: Staurois parvus; assembly: GCF_062004578.1. NCBI lineage: Eukaryota > Metazoa > Chordata > Amphibia > Anura > Ranidae > Staurois > Staurois parvus. The sequence continues at coordinate 338,656 of NW_028320315.1, read as the reverse complement.
GGGTCAGTCTGGTGTCAGCCTCGCCACGTGATGGGGCCAGTCTGGGGTCAGCCTCGCATCGTGATGGGGTCAGTCTGGTGTCAGCCTCGTCCCGTGATGGGGTCAGTCTGGTTTCAGTCTCGCCTAGTGATGGGGTCAGTCTTGTGTCAGCCTCGCCTCGTGATGGGGTGAATCTGGTGTCAGCCTCACATCGTGATGGTGTCAGTCTGGTGTCAGCCTCGCCTCGTGATGGGGTCAGTCTGGTGTCAGCCTCGCTTCATGATGGGGTCAGTCTGGTGTCAGCCTTGCCTCGTGACGGGGTCAGTCTGGTGTCAGTCTCGTCTCGTGATGTGGTCAGTCTGGTGTCAGCCTCGCCTCGTGATGGGGTCAGTCTGGTGTCAGCCTCACATCATGATGGTGTCAGTCTGGTGTCAGCCACGAATCGTGATGGGGTCAATCTAGTGTCAGTCTCGCCTCGTGATGGGGTCAGTCTGGTGTCAGCCTCGCCCCGTGATGGGGTCAGTCTGGTGTCAGTCTCGCTTCATGATGGGTCAGTCTGGTGCAAGCCTCGCCTCGTGATGGGTCAGTCTGGTGTCAGCCTCGCCACGTGATGGTGTCAGTCTGGTGTCAGCCTCGCTAGTTATGGTGTCAGTCTGGTGTCAGCCTCGCCTCGTGATGGGGTCAGTCTGGTGTCAGCCTCACATCATGATGGTGTCAGTCTTGTGTCAGTCTCGACTCGTGATGGTGTCAGTCTGGTGTCAGCCTCGCCTCGTGATGGGGTCAGTCTGGTGTCAGCCTCGCCTAGTGATGGGGTCAGTCTGGTGTCAGCCTCACATCATGATGGTGTCAGTCTGGTGTCAGTCTCGCCCCGTGATGGTGTCAGTCTGGTGTCAACCTGACATCATGATGGTGTCAGTCTGGTGTCAGCCTCGCCTCGTGATGGGGTCAGTCTGGTGTCAGCCTCGCCTCGTGATGGGGTCAGTCTGGTGTCAGCCTCGTCCCGTGATGGGGTCAGTCTGGTGTCAGACTCGTCCCGTGATGGGGTCAGTCTGGTGTCAGCCTCGCCTCGTGATGGGGTCAGTCTGGTGTCAGTCTCGCCCCGTGATGGGGTCAGTCTGGTGTCAGTCTCGCCTCGTGATGGGGTCAGTCTGGTGTCAGTCTCGTCTCGTGATGGGGTCAGTCTGGTGTCAGTCTCGCCTCGTGATGGGGTCAGTCTGGTGTCAGTCTAGCCTCGTGATGGGGTCAGTCTGGTGTCAGTCTCGCCTCGTGATGGTGTCAGTCTGGTGTCAGCCTCGCCTCGTGATGGGGTCAGTCTGGTTTCAGCCTCGCCTCGTGACGGGGTCAGTCTGGTGTCAGCCTCGCCACGTGATGGGGTCAGTCTGGGGTCAGCCTCGCCTCGTGATGGGGTCAGTCTGGTGTCAGCCTCGTCCCGTGATGGGGTCAGTCTGGTTTCAGTCTCGCCTCATGACGGGGTCAGTCTGGTGTCAGCCTCGCCACGTGATGGGGCCAGTCTGGGGTCAGCCTCGCATCGTGATGGGGTCAGTCTGGTGTCAGCCTCGTCCCGTGATGGGGTCAGTCTGGTTTCAGTCTCGCCTAGTGATGGGGTCAGTCTTGTGTCAGCCTCGCCTCGTGATGGGGTGAATCTGGTGTCAGCCTCACATCGTGATGGTGTCAGTCTGGTGTCAGCCTCGCCTCGTGATGGGGTCAGTCTGGTGTCAGCCTCGCTTCATGATGGGGTCAGTCTGGTGTCAGCCTTGCCTCGTGACGGGGTCAGTCTGGTGTCAGTCTCGTCTCGTGATGTGGTCAGTCTGGTGTCAGCCTCGCCTCGTGATGGGGTCAGTCTGGTGTCAGCCTCACATCATGATGGTGTCAGTCTGGTGTCAGCCACGAATCGTGATGGGGTCAATCTAGTGTCAGTCTCGCCTCGTGATGGGGTCAGTCTGGTGTCAGCCTCGCCCCGTGATGGGGTCAGTCTGGTGTCAGTCTCGCTTCATGATGGGTCAGTCTGGTGCAAGCCTCGCCTCGTGATGGGTCAGTCTGGTGTCAGCCTCGCCACGTGATGGTGTCAGTCTGGTGTCAGCCTCGCTAGTTATGGTGTCAGTCTGGTGTCAGCCTCGCCTCGTGATGGGATCAGTCTGGTGTCAGCCTCACATCATGATGGTGTCAGTCTTGTGTCAGTCTCGACTCGTGATGGTGTCAGTCTGGTGTCAGCCTCGCCTCGTGATGGGGTCAGTCTGGTGTCAGCCTCGCCTAGTGATGGGGTCAGTCTGGTGTCAGCCTCACATCATGATGGTGTCAGTCTGGTGTCAGTCTCGCCCCGTGATGGTGTCAGTCTGGTGTCAACCTGACATCATGATGGTGTCAGTCTGGTGTCAGCCTCGCCTCGTGATGGGGTCAGTCTGGTGTCAGCCTCGCCTCGTGATGGGGTCAGTCTGGTGTCAGCCTCGTCCCGTGATGGGGTCAGTCTGGTGTCAGACTCGTCCCGTGATGGGGTCAGTCTGGTGTCAGCCTCGCCTCGTGATGGGGTCAGTCTGGTGTCAGTCTCGCCCCGTGATGGGGTCAGTCTGGTGTCAGTCTCGCCTCGTGATGGGGTCAGTCTGGTGTCAGTCTCGTCTCGTGATGGGGTCAGTCTGGTGTCAGTCTCGCCTCGTGATGGGGTCAGTCTGGTGTCAGTCTAGCCTCGTGATGGGGTCAGTCTGGTGTCAGTCTCGCCTCGTGATGGTGTCAGTCTGGTGTCAGCCTCGCCTCGTGATGGGGTCAGTCTGGTGTCAGCCTCGCCTCGTGATGGGGTCAGTCTGGTGTCAGCCTCGCCTCGTGATGGGGTCAGTCTGGTGTCAGCCTCGCTTCATGATGGGGTCAGTCTGGTGTCAGCCTCGCCTCGTGATGGAGTCAGTCTGGTGTCAGCCTCGCCTCGTGATGGGGTCAGTCTGGTGTCAGTCTCGTCTCGTGATGTGGTCAGTCTGGTGTCAGCCTCGCCTCGTGATGGGGTCAGTCTGGTGTCAGCCTCACATCATGATGGTGTCAGTCTGGTGTCAGCCACGAATCGTGATGGGGTCAATCTCGTGTCAGTCTCGCCTCGTGATGGGGTCAGTCTGGTGTCAGCCTCGCCCCGTGATGGGGTCAGTCTTGTGTCAGTCTCGCTTCATGATGGGTCAGTCTGGTGTCAGCCTCGCCTCGTGATGGGTCAGTATGGTGTCAGCATCGCCACGTGATGGTGTCAGTCTGGTGTCAGCCTCGCTAGTTATGGTGTCAGTCTGGTGTCAGCCTCGCCTCGTGATGGTGTCAGTCTGGTGTTAGCCTCGCCTCGTGATGGGGTCAGTCTGGTGTCAGCCTCACATCATGATGGTGTCAGTCTTGTGTCAGTCTCGACTCGTGATGGTGTCAGTCTGGTGTCAGCCTCGCCTCGTGATGGGGTCAGTCTGGTGTCAGCTTTGCCTAGTGATGGGGTCAGTCTGGTTTCAGCCTCACATCATGATGGTGTCAGTCTCGCCACGTGATGGTGTCAGTCTGGTGTCAACCTCACATCATGATGGTGTCAGTCTGGTGTCAGCCTCACCTCGTGATGGGGTCAGTCTGGTGTCAGCCTCGCCTCGTGATGGTGTAAGTTTGGTGTCAGCCTCGCCTCGTGATGGGGTCAGTCTGGTGTCAGCCCCGCCTCGTGATGGGGTCAGTCTGGTGTCAGCCTTGCCTCGTGACGGGGTCAGTCTGGTGTCAGCCTCGCCACGTGATGGGGTCAGTCTGGGGTCAGCCTCGCCTCGTGATGGGGTCAGTCTGGTGTCAGCCTCGCATCGTGATGGGGTCAGTCTGGTGTCAGCCTCGTCCCGTGATGGGGTCAGTCTGGTGTCAGACTCGTCCCGTGATGGGGTCAGTCTGGTGTCAGCCTCGCCTCGTGATGGGGTCAGTCTGGTGTCAGCCTTGCCTCGTGATGGGGTCAGTCTGGTTTCAGCCTCGCCACGTGATGGGGTCAGTCTGGTGTCAGCCTCGCCTCGTGATGGGGTCAGTCCGGTGTCAGTCTCGACTCGTAATGGGGTCAGTCTGGTGTCAGCCTGGCCTCGTGATGGGGTCAATCTGGTGTCAGCCTCACATCATGATGGTGTCAGTCTGGTGTCAGCCTCGCCTCGTGATGGGGTAAGTCTGGTGTCAGCCTCGCCTCGTGATGGGGTCAGTCTGGTGTAAGTCTCGCCTCGTGATGGGGTCAGTCTGGTGTCAGCCTCGCCTCGTGATGGTGTCAGTCTGTTGTCAGCCTCGCCACGTGATGGGGTCAGTCTGGTGTCAGCCTTGCCTCGTGATGGGGTCAGTCTGGTGTCAGCCTCGCCTTGTGATGGGGTCAGTCTGGTGTCAGCCTCGCCTCGTGATGGTGTCAGTCTGGTGTCAGCCTCGCCTAGCGATCACGAGGCGAGGCTGACACCAGACTGACCCCATCACTAGCGAGGCTGACAACAGACTGACACCATCACGAGGCGAGGCTGACACCACACTGACCCCATCATGAGGCGAGGCTGACACCAGACTGACCCATCACAAGGCGAGGCTGACACCAGACTGACCCCATCACGAGACGAGACTGACACCAGACAGACCCCATCACGGGGCGAGGCTGACACCAGACTGACCCCATCACGAGGCGAGACTGACACCAGACTGACCCCATCACGAGGCGTGGCTGACACGAGACTGACACCATCATGATGTGAGGCTGACACAAGACTGACCCCATCACGAGGCGAGACTGACACCAGACTGACCCCATCACGAGGCGAGGCTGACACCAGACTGACCCCATCACGAGGCGAGGCTGACACCAGACTGACCAAATCACTAGGCGAGGCTGACACCAGACTGACCCCATCACGAGGCGAGGCTGACACCAGACTGACACCATCACGAGGCTAGGCTGACACCAGACTGACACCATCATGATGTGAGGCTGACAACAGACTGACCCCATCACTTGGCGAGACTGACACCAGACTGACCCCATCACGAGGCGAGGCTGACACCAGACTGACACCATCATGATGTGAGGCTGACACCAGACTGACCCCATCACGAGGCGAGGCTGACACCAGACTGACCCCATCACGAGGCGAGGCTGACACCAGACTGACACCATCACGAGGCGAGGCTGACACCAGACTGACACCATCACGATGTGAGGCTGACACCAGACTGACCCCATCACGAGGCAAGGCTGACACGAGACTGACCCCATCACGAGGTGAGGCTGACACCAGACTGACACCATCATGATGTGAGGCTGACACCAGACTGACCCCATCATGAGGCGAGGTTGACACCAGACTGACACCATCACGTGGCGAGACTGACACCAGACTGACACCATCATGATGTGAGGCTGACACCAGACTGACCCCATCACTAGGCGAGGCTGACACCAGACTGACCCCATCACGAGGCGAGGCTGACACCAGACTGACACCATCACGAGTTGAGACTGACACAAGACTGACACCATCAAGATGTGAGGCTGACACCAGACTGACCCCATCACGAGGCGAGGCTGACACCAGACTGACCCCATCACGAGGCGAGGCTGACACCAGACTGACCCCATCACGAGGCGAGGCTGACACCAGACTGACACCATCACGATGTGAGGCTGACACCAGACTGACCCCATCACGAGGCGAGGCAGACACCAGACTGACCCCATCACGAGGCGAGGCTGACACCAGACTGACACCATCACGAGGCGAGACTGACACCAGACTGACACCATCACGAAGCGAGACTGACACCAGACTGACCCCATCACGAGGCGAGGCTGACACCAGACTGATCCCATCACGAGGCGAGGCTGACACCAGACTGACCCCATCACGAGGCGAGGCTGACACCAGACTGACCCCATCACGAGGCGAGGCTGACACCAGACTGACCCCATCACGAGGCGAGGCTGACACCAGACTGACACCATCATGATGTGAGGTTGACACCAGACTGACACCATCACGTGGCGAGACTGACACCATCATGATGTGAGGCTGAAACCAGACTGACCCCATCACTAGGCGAGGCTGACACCAGACTGACCCCATCACGAGGCGAGGCTGACACCAGACTGACACCATCACGAGTCGAGACTGACACAAGACTGACACCATCATGATGTGAGGCTGACACCAGACTGACCCCATCACGAGGCGAGGCTGACACCAGACTGACACCATCACGAGGCGAGGCTGACACCAGACTGACACCATAACTAGCGAGGCTGACACCAGACTGACACCATCACGTGGCGATGCTGACACCATACTGACCCATCACGAGGCGAAGCTGACACCAGACTGACCCATCATGAAGCGAGACTGACACAAGACTGACCCCATCACGGGGCGAGGCTGACACCAAACTGACCCCATCACGAGGCGAGACTGACACTAGATTGACCCCATCACGATTCGTGGCTGACACCAGACTGACACCATCATGATGTGAGGCTGACACCAGACTGACCCCATCACGAGGCGAGGCTGACACCAGACTGACCCCATCACGGGACGAGGCTGACACCAGACTTACCCCATCACGAGGCGAGGCTGACACCAGACTGACCCCATCAGGAGGCGAGGCTGACACCAGACTGACCCCATCACGAGGCGAGGCTGACACCAGACTGACACCATCACGAGGCGAGACTGACACCAGACTGACCCCATCACGAGGCGAGGCTGACACCAGACTGACACCATCACGAGGCGAGACTGACACCAGACTGACCCCATCACGAGGCGAGGCTGACACCAGACTGACCCCATCACGAGTCGAGACTGACACCAGACAGACCCCATCACGGGGCGAGGCTGACACCAGACTGACCCCATCAAGAGGCGTGGCTGACACCAGACTGACACCATCATGATGTGAGGCTGACACCAGACAGACCCCGTCACGAGGCGAGACTGACACCAGACTGACACCATCACGAGGCGTGGCTGACACCAGACTGACACCATCATGATGTGAGGCTGACACCAGACTGACCCCATCACGAGGCGAGGTTGACACCAGACTGACACCATCATGATGTGAGGCTGACACCAGACTGACCCCATCACGAGGCGAGGCTGACACCAGACTGACCCCATCACGAGACGAGGCTGACACCAGACTGACACCATCATGATGTGAGGCTGACACCAGACTGACCCCATCACTTGGCGAGACTGACACCAGACTGACCCCATCACGAGGCGAGGCTGACACCAGACTGACACCATCATGATGTGAGGCTGACACCAGACTGACCCCATCACGAGGCGAGGCTGACACCAGACTGACCCCATCACGAGGCGAGGCTGACACCAGACTGACACCATCACGAGGCGAGGCTGACACCAGACTGACACCATCACGATGTGAGGCTGACACCAGACTGACCCCTTCACGAGGCTAGGCTGACACCAGACTGACCCCATCACGAGGCGAGGCTGACACCAGACTGACCCCATCACGAGGCGAGGCTGACACCAGACTGACCACATCACGAGACGAGACTGACACCAGACTGACCCCATCACGAGGCGAGGCTGACACCAGACTGACCCCATCACGAGGCGAGGCTGACACCAGACTGACCCCATCACTAGGCAAGGCTGACACCAGACTGACCCCATCACGAGGCGAGGCTGACACCAGACTGACACCATCATGATGTGAGGCTGACACCAGACTGACCCCATCACTAGGCGAGGCTGACACCAGACTGACCCCATCACGAGGCGAGGCTGACACCAGACTGACCCATCACGAGGCGAGGCTGACACCAGACTGACCCCATCACGAGGCGAGGCTGACCCCAGACTAACCCCATCACGTGGCGAGGCTGACACCAGACTGACCCCGTCACGAGGCAAGGCTGACACCAGACTGACCCCATCACGAGGCGGGGCTGACACCAGACTGACCCCATCACGAGGCGAGGCTGACACCAAACTTACACCATCACGAGGCGAGGCTGACACCAGACTGACCCCATCACGAGGCGAGGCTGACACCAGACTGACCCCATCACGAGGCGCGGCTGACACCAGACTGACCCCATCACGAGGCGAGGCTGACACCAGACTGACTCCATCACGTGGCGAGGCTGACAACAGACTGACACCATCACGAGGCGAGGCTGACACCAGACTGACCCCATCACGAGGCGAGGCTGACACCAGACTGACCCATCACGAGGCGAGGCTGACACCAGACTGACCCCATCACAAAGCGAGACTGACACCAGACTGACCCCATCATGGGGCGAGGCTGACACCAGACTGACCCCATCACGAGGCGAGACTGACACTAGATTGGCCCCATCACGAGGCGTGGCTGACACCAGACTGACACCATCAGGATGTGAGGCTGACACCAGACTGACACCAAAACGAGGCGAGGCTGACACCAGACTGACCCCATCACGAGGCGAGGCTGACACCAGACTGACCCATCACGAGGCGAGGCTGACACCAGACTAACCCCATCACGAAGCGAGACTGACACCAGACTGACCACATCACGGGGCGAGGCTGACACCAGACTGACCCCATCACGAGGCGAGACTGACACCAGATTGACCCCATCACGAGGCGAGGCTGACACCAGACTGACACCATCATGATGTGAGGCTGACACCAGACTGACCCCATCACTAGGCGAGGCTGACACCAGACTGACCCCATCACGAGGCGAGACTGACACCAGACTGACCCATCGCGAGGCGAGGCTGACACCAGACTGACCCCATCACGAGGCGAGACTGACACCAGACTGACCCCATCACGAGGCGAGGCTGACACCAAACTGACCCCAACACGAGGCGAGGCTGACAACAGACTGACACCATCACGAGGCGAGGCTGACACCACACTGACCCCATCACGAGGCGAGGCTGACACCAGACTGACCCATCACGAGGCGAGGCTGACACCAGACTGACCCCATCACGAGGCGAGACTGACACCAGACAGATCCCATCACGGGGCGAGGCTGACACCAGACTGACCCCATCACGAGGCGAGACTGACACCAGACTGACCCCATCACGAGGCGTGGCTGACACGAGACTGACACCATCATGATGTGAGGCTGACACAAGACTGACCCCATCACGAGGCGAGACTGACACCAGACTGAACCCATCACGAGGCGAGGCTGACACCAGACTGACCCCATCACGAGGCGAGGCTGACACCAGACTGAACCCATCACTAGGCGAGGCTGACACCAGACTGACCCCATCACGAGGCGAGGCTGACACCAGACTGACACCATCACGAGGCGAGGCTGACACCAGACTGACACCATCATGATGTGAGGCTGACACCAGACTGACCCCATCACTTGGCGAGACTGACACCAGACTGACCCCATCACGAGGCGAGGCTGACACCAGACTGACACCATCATGATGTGAGGCTGACACCAGACTGACCCCATCACGAGGCGAGGCTGACACCAGACTGACCCCATCACGAGGCGAGGCTGACACCAGACTGACACCATCACGAGGCGAGGCTGACACCAGACTGACCCCATCACGAGGCGAGGCTGACACCAGACTGACACCATCATGATGTGAGGCTGACACCAGACTGACAACATCACGAAGCAAGGCTGACACAAGACTGACCCCATCACGAGGCGAGGCTGACACCAGACTGACCCCATCACAAGGCGAGGCTGACACGAGACTGACCCCATCACGAGGCGATGCTGACAACAGACTGACACCATCATGATGTGAGGCTGACACCAGACTGACACCATAACTAGCGAGGCTGACACCAGACTGACACCAAAACGAGGCGAGGCTGACACCAGACTGACCCATCACGAGGCGAGGCTGACACCAGACTAACCCCATCACGAAGCGAGACTGACACCAGACTGACCCCATCACGAGGCGAGACTGACACCAGACTGACCCCATCACGAGGCGAGGCTGACACCAGACTGACCCCATCACGAGGCGAGGCTGACAACAGACTGACACCATCACGAGGCTAGGCTGACACCACACTGACCCCATCACGAGGCGAGGCTGACACCAGACTGACCCATCACGAGGCGAGGCTGACACCAGACTGACCCCATCACGAGGCGAGACTGACACCAGACAGACCCCATCACGGGGCGAGGCTGACACCAGACTGACCCTATCACGAGGCGAGACTGACACCAGACTGACCCCATCACGAGGCGTGGCTGACACGAGACTGACACCATCATGATGTGAGGCTGACACAAGACTGACCCCATCACGAGGCGAGACTGACACCAGACTGACCCCATCACGAGGCGAGGCTGACACCAGACTGACCCCATCACGAGGCGAGGCTGACACCAGACTGAACCCATCACTAGGCGAGGCTGACACCAGACTGACCCCATCACGAGGCGAGGCTGACACCAGACTGACACCATCACGAGGCGAGGCTGACACCAGACTGACACCATCATGATGTGAGGCTGACACCAGACTGACCCCATCACTTGGCGAGACTGACACCAGACTGACCCCATCACGAGGCGAGGCTGACACCAGACTGACACCATCATGATGTGAGGCTGACACCAGACTGACCCCATCACGAGGCGAGGCTGACACCAGACTGACCCCATCATGAGGCGAGGCTGACACCAGACTGACACCATCACGAGGCGAGGCTGACACCAGACTGACACCATCACGATGTGAGGCTGACACCAGACTGACCCCATCACGAGGCAAGGCTGACACGAGACTGACCCCATCACGAGGCGAGGCTGACACCAGACTGACACCATCATGATGTGAGGCTGACACCAGACTGACCCCATCACGAGGCGAGGCTGACACCAGACTGACCCCATCACGGGACGAGTCTGACACCAGACTGACCCCATCACGGGATGAGGCTGACACCAGACTTACCCCATCAGGAGGCGAGGCTGACACCAGACTGACCCCATCAGGAGGCGAGGCTGACACCAGACTGACCCCATCACGAGGCGAGGCTGACACCAGACTGACACCATCACGAGGCGAGACTGACACCAGACTGACCCCATCACGAGGCAAGGCTGACACCAGACTGACACCATCACGAGGCGAGACTGACACCAGACTGACCCCATCACGAGGCGAGGCTGACACCAGACTGACCCCATCACTAGCGAGGCTGACAACAGACTGACATCATCACGAGGCGAGGCTGACACCAGACTGACCCCATCACAAGGCGTGGCTGACACCAGACTGACACCATCATGATGTGAGGCTGACACCAGACAGACCCCGTCACGAGGCGAGACTGACACCAGACTGACCCCATCACGAGGCTTGCCTGACACCAGACTGACACCATCATGATGTGAGGCTGACACCAGACTGACCCCATCATGAGGCGAGACTGACACCAGACTGACCCCATCACGAGGCGAGGCTGACACGAGACTGACACCATCACGAGGCGAGACTGACACCAGACTGACCCCATCACGAGGCGAGGCTGACACCAGACTGACCCCATCACTAGCGAGGCTGACAACAGACTGACACCATCACGAGGCGAGGCTGACACCAGACTGACCCTATCACGAGGCGAGGCTGACACCAGACTGACCCATCACGAGTCGAGGCTGACACCACACTGACCCCATCACGAGGCGAGGCTGACACCAGACTGACCCCATCACTAGGCGAGGCTGACACCAGACTAACCCCATCACGAGGCGAGACTGACACCAGACTGACCCATCACGAGGCGAGGCTGACACCAGACTGACCCCATCACGAGGCGAGGCTGACACCAGACTGACCCCATCACGAGGCGAGACTGACACCAGACTGACCCCATTACGAGGCGAGGCTGACACCAGACTGACCCCATCACGAGGCGAGGCTGACAACAGACTGACACCATCACGAGGCGAGGCTGACACCAGACTGACCCCATCACGAGGCGAGGCTGACACCAAACTTACACCATCACGAGGCGAGGCTGACACCAGACTGACCCCATCACGAGGCGAGGCTGACACCAGACTGACCCCATCACGAGGCGCGGCTGACACCAGACTGACCCCATCACGAGGCGAGGCTGACACCAGACTGACCCCATCACGTGGCGAGGCTGACAACAGACTGACACCATCACGAGGCGAGGCTGACACCAGACTGACCCCATCACGAGGCGAGGCTTACACTAGACTGACCCATCACGAGGCGAGGCTGACACCAGACTGACCCCATCACGAAGCGAGACTGACACCAGACTGACCCCATCACGGGGCGAGGCTGACACCAGACTGACCCCATCACGAGGCGAGACTGACACCATATTGACCCCATCACAAGGCGTGGCTGACACCAGACTGACACCATCATGATGTGAGGCTGACACCAGACTGACCCCATCACGAGGCGAGGCTGACACCAGACTGACCACATCACGAGACGAGACTGACACCAGACTGACCCCATCACGAGGCGAGGCTGACACCAGACTGACCCCATCACTAGGCAAGGCTGACACCAGACTGACCCCATCACGAGGCGAGGCTGACACCAGACTGACACCATCATGATGTGAGGCTGACACCAGACTGACCCCATCACTAGGCGAGGCTGACACCAGACTGACCCCATCACGAGGCGAGACTGACACCAGACTGACCCATCACGAGGCGAGGCTGACACCAGACTGACCCCATCACGAGGCGAGGCTGACACCAGACTGACCCCATCACGAGGCGAGACTGACACCAGACTGACCCCATCACGAGGCGAGGCTGACACCAGACTGACCCCATCACGAGGCGAGACTGACACCAGACAGACCCCATCACGGGGCGAGGCTGACACCAGACTGACCCCATCACGAGGCGAGGCTGACACCAGACTGACCCCATCACGAGGCGAGGCTGACACCAGACTGACACCATCACGAGGCAAGACTGACACCAGACTGACCCCATCACGAGGCAAGGCTGACACCAGACTGACACTATCACGAGGCGAGACTGACACCAGACTGACCCCATCACGAGGCGAGGCTGACACCAGACAGACCCCATCACGGGGCAAGGCTGACACCAGACTGACCCCATCACAAGGCGTGGCAGACACCAGACTGACACCATCATGATGTGAGGCTGACACCAGACAGACCCCGTCACGAGGCAAGACTGACACCAGACTGACCCCATCACGAGGCGTGCCTGACACCAGACTGACACCATCATGATGTGAGGCTGACACCAGACTGACCCCATCACTAGCGAGGCTGACAACAGACTGACACCATCACGAGGCAAGGCTGACACCAGACTGACCCCATCACGAGGCGAGGCTGACACCAGAATGACCCATCACGAGTCGAGGCTGACACCAGACTGACCCCATCACGAGGCGAGACTGACACCAGACAGACCCCATCACGGGGCGAGGCTGACACCAGACTGACACCATCACGAGGCGAGGCTGACACCAGACTGACACCATCATGATGAGTGGCTGACACCAGACTGACCCCATCACTTGGCGAGACTGACACCAGACTGACCCCATCACGAGGCGAGACTGACACCAGACTGACACCATCATGATGTGAGGCTGACACCAGACTGACCCCATCACTAGGCGAGGCTGACACCAGACTGACCCCATCACGAGGCGAGACTGACACCAGACTGACACCATCACGAGTCGAGATTGACACAAGACTGACACCATCAAGATGTGAGGCTGACACCAGACTGACCCCATCACGAGGCGAGGCTGACACCAGACTGACCACATCACGAGGCGAGGCTGACACCAGACTGACACCATCACGAGGCGAGACTGACACCAGACTGACACCATCACGAAGCGAGGCTGACACCAGACTGACCCCATCACGAGGCGAGGCTGACACCAGACTGACCCCATCACGAGGCGAGGCTGACCCCAGACTAACCCCATCACGTGGCGAGGCTGACACCAGACTGACCCCGTCACGAGGCAAGGCTGACACCAGACTGACCCCATCACGAGGCGGGGCTGACACCAGACTGACCCCATCACGAGGCGAGGCTGACACCAAACTTACACCATCACGAGGCGAGGCTGACACCAGACTGACCCCATCACGAGGCGAGGCTGACACCAGACTGACCCCATCACGAGGCGCGGCTGACACCAGACTGACCCCATCACGAGGCGAGGCTGACACCAGACTGACCCCATCACGTGGCGAGGCTGACAACAGACTGACACCATCACGAGGCGAGGCTGACACCAGACTGACCCCATCACGAGGCGAGGCTTACACTAGACTGACCCATCACGAGGCGAGGCTGACACCAGACTGACCCCATCACGAAGCGAGACTGACACCAGACTGACCCCATCACGGGGCGAGGCTGACACCAGACTGACCCCATCACGAGGCGAGACTGACACCATATTGACCCCATCACAAGGCGTGGCTGACACCAGACTGACACCATCATGATGTGAGGCTGACACCAGACTGACCCCATCACGAGGCGAGGCTGACACCAGACTGACCACATCACGAGACGAGACTGACACCAGACTGACCCCATCACGAGGCGAGGCTGACACCAGACTGACCCCATCACTAGGCAAGGCTGACACCAGACTGACCCCATCACGAGGCGAGGCTGACACCAGACTGACACCATCATGATGTGAGGCTGACACCAGACTGACCCCATCACTAGGCGAGGCTGACACCAGACTGACCCCATCACGAGGCGAGACTGACACCAGACTGACCCATCACGAGGCGAGGCTGACACCAGACTGACCCCATCACGAGGCGAGGCTGACACCAGACTGACCCCATCACGAGGCGAGACTGACACCAGACTGACCCCATCACGAGGCGAGGCTGACACCAGACTGACCCCATCACTAGCGAGGCTGACAACAGACTGACACCATCACGAGGCGAGGCTGACACCACACTGACCCCATCACGAGGCGAGGCTGACACCAGACTGACCCATCACGAGGCGAGGCTGACACCAGACTGACCCCATCACGAGGCGAGACTGACACCAGACAGACCCCATCACGGGGCGAGGCTGACACCAGACTGACCCCATCACGAGGCGAGACTGACACCAGACTGACCCCATCACGAGGCGTGGCTGACATGAGACTGACACCATCATGATGTGAGGCTGACACAAGACTGACCCCATCACGAGGCGAGACTGACACCATACTGACCCCATCACGAGGCGAGGCTGACACCAGACTGACCCCATTACTAGGCGAGGCTGACACCAGACTGACCCCATCACGAGGCGAGGCTGACACCAGACTGACACCATCACGAGGCGAGGCTGACACCAGACTGACACCATCATGATGTGAGGCTGACACCAGACTGACCCCATCACTTGGCGAGACTGAC
Source organism: Staurois parvus (assembly GCF_062004578.1). NCBI lineage: Eukaryota > Metazoa > Chordata > Amphibia > Anura > Ranidae > Staurois > Staurois parvus. The sequence continues at coordinate 323,252 of NW_028320315.1, read as the reverse complement.
ACCAGACTGACCCCATCACGAGGCGAGGCTGACACCAGACTGACACCATCATGATGTGTGGCTGACACCAGACTGACCCCATCACGAGGCGAGGCTGACACCAGACTGACCCCATCACGAGGCGAGGCTGACCCCAGACTGACACCATCACGAGGCGAGGCTGACACCAGACTGACACCATCACGATGTGAGGCTGACACCAGACTGACCCCATCACGAGGCAAGGCTGACACGAGACTGACCCCATCACGAGGCGAGGCTGACACCAGACTGACACCATCATGATGTGAGGCTGACACCAGACTGACCCCATCATGAGGCGAGGTTGACACCAGACTGACACCATCACGTGGCGAGACTGACACCAGACTGACACCATCATGATGTGAGGCTGACACCAGACTGAACCCATCACTAGGCGAGGCTGACACCAGACTGACCCCATCACGAGGCGAGGCTGACACCAGACTGACACCATCACGAGTTGAGACTGACAGAAGACTGACACCATCAAGATGTGAGGCTGAAACCAGACTTACCCGATCACGAGGCGAGGCTGACACCAGACTGACCCCATCACGAGGCGAGGCTGACACCAGACTGACCCCATCACGAGGCGAGGCTGACACCAGACTGACACCATCACGATGTGAGGCTGACACCAGACTGACCCCATCACGAGGCGAGGCTGACACCAGACTGACCCCATCACGAGGCGAGGCTGACACCAGACTGACCCCATCACGAGGCGAGGCTGACACCAGACTGACACCATCACGAGGCGAGACTGACACCACACTGACACCATCACGAAGCGAGACTGACACCAGACTGACCCCATCACGAGGCGAGGCTGACACCAGACTGACCCCATCACTAGGCGAGGCTGACACCAGACTGACCCATCACGAGGCGAGGCTGACACCAGACTGACCCCATCACGAGGCGAGACTGACACCAGACTGACCCCAACACGAGGCGAGACTGACACCAGACTGACCCCATCACGAGGTGAGGCTGAAACCAGACTGACCCCATCACGGGACGAGTCTGACACCAGACTGACCCCATCACGGGACGAGGCTGACACCAGACTGACCCCATCACGAGGCGAGGCTGACACCAGACTGACCCCATCACGAGGCGGGGCTGACACCAGACTGACCCCATCACGAGGCGAGGCTGACACCAAACTTACACCATCACGAGGCGAGGCTGACACCAGACTGACCCCATCACGAGGCGAGGCTGACACCAGACTGACCCCATCACGAGGCGAGGCTGACACCAGACTGACCCCATCACGAGGCGAGGTTGACACCAGACTGACACCATCACGTGGCGAGACTGACACCATCATGATGTGAGGCTGAAACCAGACTGACCCCATCACGAGGCGAGGCTGACACCAGATTGACCCCATCACGAGGCGAGGCTGACACCAGACTGACACCATCACGAGTCGAGACTGACACAAGACTGACACCATCATGATGTGAGGCTGACACCAGACTGACCCCATCACGAGGCGAGGCTGACACCAGACTGACACCATCACGAGGCGAGGCTGACACCAGACTGACACCATAACTAGCGAGGCTGACACCAGACTGACACCATCACGTGGCGAGGCTGACACCATACTGACCCATCACGAGGCGAGGCTGACACCAGACTGACCCATCATGAAGCGAGACTGACACAAGACTGACCCCATCACGGGGCGAGGCTGACACCAGACTGACCCCATCACGAGGCAAGGCTGACACGAGACTGACCCCATCACGAGGCGAGGCTGACACCAGACTGACACCATCATGATGTGAGGCTGACACCAGACTGACCCCATCATGAGGCGAGGTTGACACCAGACTGACACCATCACGAGTCGAGACTGACACAAGACTGACACCATCATGATGTGAGGCTGACACCAGACTGACCCCATCACGAGGCGAGGCTGACACCAGACTGACACCATCACGAGGCGAGGCTGACACCAGACTGACACCATAACTAGCGAGGCTGACACCAGACTGACACCATCACGTGGCGAGGCTGACACCATACTGACCCATCACGAGGCGAGGCTGACTCCAGACTGACCCATCATGAAGCGAGACTGACACAAGACTGACCCCATCATGGGGCGAGGCTGACACCAGACTGACCCCATCACGAGGCGAGACTGACACTAGATTGACCCCATCACGATTCGTGGCTGACACCAGACTGACACCATCATGATGTGAGGCTGACACCAGACTGACCCCATCACGAGGCGAGGCTGACACCAGACTGACCCCATCACGAGACGAGACTGACACCAGACTGACCCCATCACGAGGCGAGGCTGACACCAGACTGACTCCATCACGAGGCGAGGCTGACACCAGACTGACCCCATCATGAAGCGAGGCTGACCCCAGACTGACCCCATCACGAGGCGAGGCTGACACCAGACTGACACCATCACGATGTGAGGCTGACACCAGATTGACCCCATCACGAGGTGAGGCTGACACCAGACTGACCCCATCACGAGGCGAGGCTGACACCAGACTGACCCCATCACGAGGCGAGACTGACACCAGACTGACACCATCATGATGTGAGGCTGACACCAGAATGACCCCATCACTTGGCGAGACTGACACCAGACTGACCCCATCACGAGGCGAGGCTGACACCAGACTGACACCATCATGATGTGAGGCTGACACCAGACTGACCCCATCACGAGGCGAGGCTGACACCAGACTGACCCCATCACGAGGCGAGGTTGACACCAGACTGACCCCATCACGAGGCGAGGCTGACACCAGACTGACCCCATCACTAGGCGAGGCTGACACAAGACTGACCCCATCACGAGACGAGGCTGACACCAGACTGACACCATCACGAGGCGAAGCTGACACCAGACTGACACCATCATGATGTGAGGCTGACACCAGACTGACCCCATCACTTGGCGAGACTGACACCAGACTGACCCCATCACGAGGCGAGGTTGACACCAGACTGACACCATCATGATGTGAGGCTGACACCAGACTGACCCCATCACGAGGCAAAGCTGACACCAGACTGACCCCATCACGAGACGAGGCTGACACCAGACTGACACCATCATGATGTGAGGCTGACACCAGACTGACCCCATCACTTGGCGAGACTGACACCAGACTGACCCCATCACGAGGCGAGGCTGACACCAGACTGACACCATCACGATGTGAGGCTGACACCAGACTGACCCCTTTACGAGGCGAGGCTGACACCAGACTGACCCCATCACAAGGCGAGGCTGACACCAGACTGACACCATCATGATGTGAGGCTGACACCAGACTGACCCCATCACGAGGCGAGGTTGACACCAGACTGACACCATCACGTGGCGAGACTGACACCAGACTGACACCATCATGATGTGAGGCTGACACCAGACTGACCCCATCACTAGGCGAGGCTGACACCAGACTGACCCCATCACGAGGCGAGGCTGACACCAGACTGACACCATCACGAGTCAAGACTGACACAAGACTGACACCATCAAGATGTGAGGCTGACACCAGACTGACCCCATCACGAGGCGAGGCTGACACCAGACTGACCACATCACGAGGCGAGGCTGACACCAGACTGACACCATCACGAGGCGAGTCTGACACTAGACTGACACCATCACGAAGCGAGGCTGACACCAGACTGACCCCATCACAAGGCGAGGCTGACACCAGACTGACCCCATCACGAGTCGAGGCTGACCCCAGACTTACCCCATCACGTGGCGAGGCTGACACCAGATTGACCCCGTCACGAGGCGAGGCTGACACCAGACTGACCACATCACGAGGCGAGGCTGACACCAGACTGACACCATCACGAGGCGAGGCTGACACCAAATTTACACCATCACGAGGCGAGGCTGACACCAGACTGACCCCATCACGAGGTGAGGCTGACACCAGACTGACCCCATCACGAGGCGCGGCTGACACCAGACTGACCCCATCACGAGGCGAGGCTGACACCAGACTGACCCCATCACGAGGCGGGGCTGACACCAGACTGACCCCATCACGAGGCGAGGCTGACACCAAATTTACACCATCACGAGGCGAGGCTGACACCAGACTGACCCCATCACGAGGTGAGGCTGACACCAGACTGACCCCATCACGAGGCGCGGCTGACACCAGACTGACCCCATCACGAGGCGAGGCTGACACCAGACTGACCCCATCACGAGGCGAGGCTGACACCAGACTGACCCCATCACGTGGCGAGGCTGACAACAGACTGACACCATCACGAGGCGAGGCTGACACCAGACTGACCCCATCACAAGGCGAGGCTGACACCAGACTGACCCATCACGAGGCGAGGCTGACTCCAGACTGACCCCATCACGAGGCGATGCTGACACCAGACTGACCCCATCACGAGGCGAGGCTGACACCAGACTGACCCCATCACGAGGCGATTCTGACACCAGACTGACCCCATCACGAGGCGAGGCTGACACCAGACTGACACCATCACGATGTGAGGCTGACACCAGATTGACCCCATCACGAGGCGAGGCTGACACAAGACTGACCCCATCACGAGGCGAGGCTGACACCAGACTGACCCCATCACGAGGCGATGCTGACAACAGACTGACACCATCATGATGTGAGGCTGACACCAGACTGACCCCATCACTTGGCGAGACTGACACCAGACTGACCCCATCACGAGGCGAGGCTGACACCAGACTGACACCATCATGATGTGAGTCTGACACCAGTCTGACCCCATCACGGGACGAGGCTGACACCAGACTGACCCCATCACGAGGCAAGGCTGACATCAGACTGACCCCATCACGAGGAGAGGCTGACCCCAGACTGACCCCATCACGTGGCGAGGCTGACACCAGACTGACCCCGTCACGAGGCAAGGCTGACACCAGACTGACCCCATCACGAGGCGGGGCTGACACCAGACTGACCCCATTACGAGGCGAGGCTGACACCAAACTTACACCATCACGAGGCGAGGCTGACACCAGACTGACCCCATCACGGGGCGAGGCTGACAACAGACTGACCCCATCACGAGGCGATGCTGACACCAGACTGACCCCATCACGAGGCGAGGCTGACACCAGACTGACCCCATCACGAGGCGATTCTGACACCAGACTGACCCCATCACGAGGCGAGGCTGACACCAGATTGACCCCATCACGAGGCGAGGCTGACACAAGACTGACCCCATCACGAGGCGAGGTTGACACCAGACTGACACCATCATGAGTCGAGACTGACCCCAGACTGACAACATCACGAAGCGAGGCTGACACCAGACTGACCCCATCACGAGGCGAGGCTGACACCAGACTGACCCCATCACGAGGCGATGCTGACAACAGACTGACACCATCATGATGTGAGGCTGACACCAGACTGACCCGATCACGAGGCGAGGCTGACAACAGACTGACACAATCATGATGTGAGGCTGACACCAGACTGACACCATCACGAGGCGAGGCTGACACCAGACTGACACCATAACTAGCGAGGCTGACACCAGACTGACACCATCACGAGGCGAGGCTGACACCAGACTGACCCCATCACGAGGCGAGGCTGACACCAGACTGACCCATCACGAGGCGAGGCTGACACCAGACTGACCCCATCACGAAGCGAGACTGACACCAGACTGACCCCATCACGGTGCGAGGCTGACACCAGACTGACCCCATCACGAGGCGAGGCTGACCCCATCATGAGGCGAGGCTGACACCAGACTGACACCATCATGATGTGAGGCTGACACCAGACTGACCCCATCACGAGGTGAGGCTGACACAAGACTGACACCATAACTAGCAAGGCTGACACCAGACTGACACCATCACGAGGCGAGGCTGACACCAGACTGACCCCATCACGAGGCGAGACTGAAACCAGACTGACCCAATCACGAGGCGAGGCTTACACCAGACTGACCCCATCACTAGCAAGGCTGACAACAGACTGACACCATCACAAGGCGAGGCTGACACCAGACTGACCCCATCACGAGGCGAGGCTGACACCAGACTGACCACATCACTAGCGAGGCTGACAACAGACTGACACCATCACGAGGCGAGGCTGACACCAGACTGACACCATCACGAGGCGAGGCTGACACCAGATTGAAACAATCCCGAGTCGAGGCTGACACCAGACTGACACCATCATGATGTGAGGCTGAAACCAGACTGACCCCATCACGAGGTGAGGCTGACACCAGACTGACACCATCAAAAGGCGAGGCTGACACCAGACTGACCCCATCACGAGGCGAGGCTGACACCAGACTGACACCATCATGATGTGAGGCTGACACCAGACTGACCCCATCATGAGGCGAGGCTGACACCAGACTGATCACATCACGAGACGAGACTGACACCAGACTGACCCCATCACGAGGCGAGGCTGACACCAGACTGACCCCATCACGAGGCGAGACTGACACCAGATTGACCCCATCACAAGGCGTGGCTGACACCAGACTGACACCATCATGATGTGAGGCTGACACCAGACTGACCCCATCACGAGGCGATTCTGACACCAGACTGACCCCATCACGAGGCGAGGCTGACACCAGACTGACACCATCACGATGTGAGGCTGACACCAGATTGACCCCATCACGAGGCGAGGCTGACACAAGACTGACCCCATCACGAGGCGAGGTTGACACCAGACTGACACCATCATGAGTCGAGACTGACCCCAGACTGACAACATCACGAAGCGAGGCTGACACCAGACTGACCCCATCACGAGGCAAGGCTGACACCAGACTGACCCCATCACGAGGCGATGCTGACAACAGACTGACACCATCATGATGTGAGGCTGACACCAGACTGACCCGATCACGAGGCGAGGCTGACACCAGACTGACACAATCATGATGTGAGGCTGACACCAGACTGACACCATCACGAGGCGAGGCTGACACCAGACTGACACCATAACTAGCGAGGCTGACACCAGACTGACACCATCACGAGGCGAGGCTGACACCAGACTGACCCCATCACGAGGCGAGGCTGACACCAGACTGACCCATCACGAGGCGAGGCTGACACCAGACTGACCCCATCACGAAGCGAGACTGACACCAGACTGACCCCATCACGATGTGAGGCTGACACCAGACTGACCCCATCATGAGGTGAGGCTGACACCAGACTGACACCATAACTAGCAAGGCTGACACCAGACTGACACCATCACGAGGCGAGGCTGACACCAGACTGACCCCATCACGAGGCGAGACTGACACCAGACTGACCCCATCACGAGGCGAGACTGACACCAGACTGACCCCATCACGAGGCGAGGCTGACACCAGACTGACCCCATCACTAGCAAGGCTGACAACAGACTGACACCATCACAAGGCGAGGCTGACACCAGACTGACCCCATCACGAGGCGAGGCTGACACCAGACTGACCACATCACTAGCGAGGCTGACAACAGACTGACACCATCACGAGGCGAGGCTGACACCAGACTGACACCGTCACGAGGCGAGGCTGACACCAGACTGAAACCATCCCGAGGCGAGGCTGACACCAGACTGACACCATCATGATGTGAAGCTGACACCAGACTGACCCCATCACGAGGTGAGGCTGACACCAGACTGACACCATCAAAAGGCGAGGCTGACACCAGACTGACCCCATCACGAGGCGTGGCTGACACCAGACTGACACCATCATGATGTGAGGCTGACACCAGACTGACCCCATCACGAGGCGAGGCTGACACCAGACTGACCACATCACGAGACGAGACTGACACCAGACTGACCCCATCACGAGGCGAGGCTGACACCAGACTGACCCCATCACGAGGCGAGACTGACACCAGATTGACCCCATCACAAGGCGTGGCTGACACCAGACTGACACCATCATGATGTGAGGCTGACACCAGACTGACCCCATCACGAGGCGAGGCTGACACCAGACTGACCACATCACGAGGTGAGGCTGACACCAGACTCACACAATCATGATGTGAGGCTGACACCAGACTGACCCCATCACGAGGCGAGGCTGACACCAGACTGACCACATCACGAGACGAGACTGACACCAGACTGACCCCATCACGAGGCGAGGCTGACACCAGACTGACCCCATCACGAGGCGAGGCAGACACCAGACTGACCCTATCACGAGGCGAGGCTCACACCAGACTGACCCCATCACGAGGCGAGGCAGACACCAGACTGACCCCATCACTAGGCGAGTCTGACACCAGACTGACCCCATCACGAGGCGAGACTGACACCAGAATGACACCATCACGAGGCGAGGCTGACACCAGACTGACACCATCATGATGTGAGGCTGACACCAGACTGACCCCATCACTAGGCGAGACTGAAACCAGACTGACCCCATCACGAGGCGAGGCTGACACCAGACTGACCCCATCACGAGGCGAAGCTGACACCAGACTGACACCATCATGATGTGAGGCTGACACCAGACTGACCCCATCACTAGGCGAGGCTGACACCAGACTGACCCCATCACGAGGAGAGACTGACACCAGACTGACCCCATCACGAGGCGAGACTGACACCAGACTGACCCCATCACGAGGCGAGACTGACACCAGACTGACACCATCACGAGGCGAGACTGACACCAGACTGACCCCATCACGAGGCGAGGCTGATACCAGACTGACCCCACCACGGGACGAGTCTGACACCAGTCTGACCCCATCACGGGACCAGGCTGACACCAGACTGACCCCATCACGAGGCAAGGCTGACATCAGACTGACCCCATCACGAGGCGAGGCTGACCCCAGACTGACCCCATCACGTGGCGAGGCTGACACCAGACTGACCCCGTCACGAGGCAAGGCTGACACCAGACTGACCCCATCACGAGGCGGGGCTGACACCAGACTGACCCCATCACGGGGCGAGGCTGACACCAGACTGACCCCATCACGAGGCGATGCTGACACCAGACTGACCCCATCACGAGGCGAGGCTGACACCAGACTGACCCCATCACGAGGCGATTCTGACACCAGACTGACCCCATCACGAGGCGAGGCTGACACCAGACTGACCCCATCACGGGGCGAGGCTGACACCAGACTGACCCCATCACGAGGCGCGGCTGACACCAGACTGACACCATCACGAGGCGAGACTGACACCAGACTGACCCCATCACGAGGCGAGGCTGACACCAGACTGACCCCATCACGAGGCGAGGCTGACACCAGACTGACCCCATCACGAGGCGAGGCTGACACCAGACTGACCCCATCACTAGCAAGGCTGACAACAGACTGACACCATCACAAGGCGAGGCTGACACCAGACTGACCACATCACTAGCGAGGCTGACAACAGACTGACACCATCATGAGGCGAGGCTGACACCAGACTGACACCATCACGAGGCGAGGCTGACACCAGACTGACCCATCACGAGGCGAGGCTGACACCAGACTGACCCCATCACGAGGCGAGACTGACACCAGACAGACCCCATCACGGGGCGAGGCTGACACCAGACTGACCCCATCACGAGGCGTGGCTGACACCAGACTGACACCATCATGATGTGAGGCTGACACCAGACAGACCCCGTCACGAGGCGAGACTGACACCAGACTGACCCCATCACGAGGCGAGGCTGACAGCAGACTGACCCCATCACAAGGCTAGGCTGACACCAGACTGACCCCATCACTAGGCGAGGCTGACACAAGACTGACCCCATCACTAGCGAGGCTGACACCAGACTGACACCATCATGAGGCGAGGCTGACACCAGACTGACACCATCATGATGTGAGGCTGACACCAGACTGACCCCATCACGAGGCGAGGCTGACACCAGACTGACCCCATCATGAGGCGAGGCTGACACCAGACTGACACCATCACGATGTGAGGCTGACACCAGACTGACCCCTTCACGAGGCGAGGCTGACACCAGACTGACCCCATCACGAGGCGAGGCTGACACCAGACTGACACCATCATGATGTGAGGCTGACACCAGACTGACCCCATCACGAGGCGAGGTTGACACCAGACTGACACCATCACGTGGAGAGACTGACACCAGACTGACACCATCATGATGTGAGGCTGACACCAGACTGACCCCATCACTAGGCGAGGCTGACACCAGACTGACCCCATCACGAGGCGAGGCTGACACCAGACTGACCCCATCACGAGGCGCGGCTGACACCAGACTGACACCATCACGAGGCGAGACTGACACCAGACTGACCCCATCACGAGGCGAGGCTAACACCAGACTGACCCCATCACGAGGCGAGACTGACACCAGACTGACCCCATCACGAGGCGAGGCTGACACCAGACTGACCCCATCACTAGCAAGGCTGACAACAGACTGACACCATCACAAGGCGAGGCTGACACCAGACTGACCACATCACTAGCGAGGCTGACAACAGACTGACACCATCACGAGGCGAGGCTGACACCAGACTGACACCATCACGAGGCGAGGCTGACACCAGACTGACCCATCACGAGGCGAGGCTGACACCAGACTGACCCCATCACGAGGCGAGACTGACACCAGACAGACCCCATCACGGGGCGAGGCTGACACCAGACTGACCCCATCACGAGGCGTGGCTGACACCAGACTGACACCATCATGATGTGAGGCTGACACCAGACAGACCCAGTCACGAGGCGAGACTGACACCAGACTGACCCCATCACGAGGCGAGGCTGACACCAGACTGACCCCATCACAAGGCCAGGCTGACACCAGACTGACCCCATCACTAGGCGAGGCTGAGACAAGACTGACCCCATCACGAGACGAGGCTGACACCAGACTGACACCATCACGAGGCGAGGCTGACACCAGACTGACACCATCATGATGTGAGGCTGACACCAGACTGACCCCATCACGAGGCGAGGCTGACACCAGACTGACCCCATCACGAGGCGAGGCTGACACCAGACTGACACCATCACGATGTGAGGCTGACACCAGACTGACCCCTTCACGAGGCGAGGCTGACACCAGACGACCCCATCACGAGGCGAGGCTGACACCAGACTGACACCATCATGATGTGAGGCTGACACCAGACTGACCCCATCACGAGGCGAGGTTGACACCAGACTGACACCATCACGTGGCGAGACTGACACCAGACTGACACCATCATGATGTGAGGCTGACACCAGACTGACCCCATCACTAGGCGAGGCTGACACCAGACTGACCCCATCACGAGGCGAGGCTGACACCAGACTGACACCATCACGAGTCGAGATTGACACAAGACTGACACCATCAAGATGTGAGGCTGACACCAGACTGACCCCATCACGAGGCGAGGCTGACACCAGACTGACCCCATCACGAGGCGAGGCTGACACCAGACTGACACCATCACGAGGCGAGACTGACACCAGACTGACACCATCACGAAGCGAGGCTGACACCAGACTGACCCCATCACAAGGCGAGGCTGACACCAGACTGACCCCATCACGAGGCGATTCTGACACCAGACTGACCCCATCACGAGGCGAGGCTGACACCAGACTGACCCCATCACTAGGCGAGGCTGACACCAGACTGACCCCATCACGAGGCGAGGCTGACACCAGACTGACACCATCACGAGGCGAGACTGACACCAGACTGACCCCATCACGAGGCGAGGCTGACACCAGACTGACCCCATCACGAGGCGAGACTGACACCAGACTGACCCCATCACGAGGCGAGGCTGACACCAGACTGACCCCATCACTAGCAAGGCTGACAACAGACTGACACCATCACAAGGCGAGGCTGACACCAGACTGACCACATCACTAGCGAGGCTGACAACAGACTGACACCATCACGAGGCGAGGCTGACACCAGACTGACACCATCACGAGGCGAGGCTGACACCAGACTGACCCATCACGAGGCGAGGCTGACACCAGACTGACCCCATCACGAGGCGAGACTGACACCAGACAGACCCCATCACGGGGCGAGGCTGACACCAGACTGACCCCATCACGAGGCGTGGCTGACACCAGACTGACACCATCATGATGTGAGGCTGACACCAGACAGACCCTGTCACGAGGCGAGACTGACACCAGACTGACCCCATCACGGGGCGAGGCTGACACCAGACTGAACCCATCAGTAGGCGAGGCTGACACAAGACTGACCCCATCACGAGACGAGGCTGACACCAGACTGACACCATCACGAGGCGAGGCTGACACCAGACTGACACCATCATGATGTGAGGCTGACACCAGACTGACCCCATCACGAGGCGAGGCTGACACCAGACTGACCCCATCACGAGGCGAGGCTGACACCAGACTGACACCATCACGATGTGAGGCTGACACCAGACTGACCCCTTCACGAGGCGAGGCTGACACCAGACTGACCCCATCACGAGGCGAGGCTGACACCAGACTGACACCATCATGATGTGAGGCTGACACCAGACTGACCCCATCACGAGGCGAGGTTGACACCAGACTGACACCATCACGTGGCGAGACTGACACCATACTGACACCATCATGATGTGAGGCTGACACCAGACTGACCCCATCACTAGGCGAGGCTGACACCAGACTGACCCCATCACGAGGCGAGGCTGACACCAGACTGACACCATCACGAGTCGAGATTGACACAAGACTGACACCATCAAGATGTGAGGCTGACACCAGACTGACCCCATCACGAGGCGAGACTGACACCAGACTGACCCCATCACGAGGCGAGGCTGACCCCAGACTTACCACATCACGTGGCGAGGCTGACACCAGATTGACCCCGTCACGAGGCAACGCTGACACCAGACTGACCCCATCACGAGGCGGGGCTGACACCAGACTGACCCCATCACGAGGCGAGGCTGACACCAAATTTACACCATCACGAGGCGAGGCTGACACCAGACTGACCCATCACGAGGCGAGGCTGACACCAGACTGACCCATCACGAGGCGAGGCTGACACCAGACTGACACCATCACGAGGCGAGACTGACACCAGACTGACCCCATCACGAGGCGAGGCTGACCCCAGACTTACCACATCACGTGGCGAGGCTGACACCAGATTGACCCCGTCACGAGGCAACGCTGACACCAGACTGACCCATCACGAGGCGAGGCTGACACCAGACTGACCCATCACGAGGCGAGGCTGACACCAGACTGACACCATCACGAGGCGAGACTGACACCAGACTGACCCCATCACGAGGCGAGGCTGACCCCAGACTTACCACATCACGTGGCGAGGCTGACACCAGATTGACCCCGTCACGAGGCAACGCTGACACCAGACTGACCCCATCACGAGGCGGGGCTGACACCAGACTGACCCCATCACGAGGCGAGGCTGACACCAAATTTACACCATCACGAGGCGAGGCTGACACCAGACTGACCCATCACGAGGCGAGGCTGACACCAGACTAACCCATCACGAGGCGAGGCTGACACCAGACTGACCCCATCACGAGGCGAGGCTGACACCAGACTGATTCCATCACGAGGCGAGACTGACACCAGATTGACCCCATCAAGAGGCGTGGCTGACACCAGACTGACACCATCATGATGTGAGGCTGACACCAGACTGACCCCATCACGAGGCGAGGCTGACACCAGACTGACCCCATCACGAGGCAAGACTGACACCAGATTGACCCCATCACGAGGCGTGGCTGACACCAGACTGACACCATCATGATGTGAGGCTGACACCAGACTGACCCCATCACGAGGCGAGGCTGACACCAGACTGACCACATCACAAGACGAGACTGACACCAGACTGACCCCATCACGAGGCGAGGCTGACACCAGACTGACCCCATCACGAGGCTAGGCTGACACGAGACTGACACCATCACGAGGCGAGACTGACACCAGACTGACCCAATCACGAGGCGAGGCTGACACCAGACTGACACCATAACTAGCGAGGCTGACACCAGACTGACACCATCATGATGTGAGGCTGACACCAGACTGACCCCATCACTAGGCGAGGCTGACACCAGACTGACCCCATCACGAGGCGAGACTGACACCAGACTGACCCCATCACGAGGCGAGGCTGACACCAGACTGACCCCATCACGGGGCGAGGCTGACACCAGACTGACCCCATCACGAGACGAGACTGACACCAGACTGACCCCATCACGAGGCGAGGCTGACACCAGACTGACCCCATCACTAGCGAGGCTGACACCAGACTGACACCATCACGAGGCGAGGCTGACACCAGACTGACACCATCACGAGGCGAGGCTGACACCAGACTGACACCATCATGATGTGAGGCTGACACCAGACTGACCCCATCACTAGGCGAGACTGAAACCAGAATGACCCCATCACGAGGCGAGGCTGACACCAGACTGACCCCATCACGAGGCGAGACTGACACCAGACTGATCCCATTACGAGGCGAAGCTGACACCAGACTGACACCATCATGATGTGAGGCTGACACCAGACTGACCCCATCACTAGGCGAGGCTGACACCAGACTGACCCCATCACGAGGCGAGACTGACACCAGACTGACCCCATCACGAGGCGAGGCTGACACTAGACTGACCCCATCACGAGGCTAGGCTGACACCAGACTGACACCAGACTGACACCATCACGAGGCGAGACTGACACCAGACTGACCCCATCACGAGGCGAGACTGACACCAGACTGACCCCATCACTAGGCGAGACTGATACCAGACTGACCCCATCACGAGGCGAAACTGACACCAGACTGACCCCATCACGAGGCGAGGCTGACACCAGACTGACCCCATCACGGGACGAGTCTGACACCAGACTGACCCCATCACGGGACGAGGCTGACACAAGACTGACCCCATCACGAGGCGAGGCTGACACCAGACTGACCCCATCACGAGGCGAGGCTGACCCCAGACTGACCCCATCACGTGGCAAGGCTGACACCAGACTGACCCCATCACGGGACGAGGCTGACACCAGACTGACCCCATCACGAGGCAAGGCTGACACCAGACTGACCCCATCACTAGGCGAGACTGACACCAGACTGACACCATCACGAGGCGAGGCTGACACCAGACTGACACCATAACTAGCGAGACTGACACCAGACTGACACCATCACGAAGCGAGGCTGACACCAGACTGACCCCATCACAAGGCGAGGCTGACACCAGACTGACCCCATCACGAGGCGATTCTGACACCAGACTGACCCCATCACGAGGCAAGGCTGACACCAGACTGACCCCATCACTAGGCGAGGCTGACACCAGACTGACCCCATCACGAGGCGAGGCTGACACCAGACTGACACCATCACGAGGCGAGACTGACACCAGACTGACCCCATCACGAGGCGAGGCTGACACCAGACTGACCCCATCACGAGGCGAGACTGACACCAGACTGACCCCATCACGAGGCGAGGCTGACACCAGACTGACCCCATCACTAGCAAGGCTGACAACAGACTGACACCATCACAAGGCGAGGCTGACACCAGACTGACTGTCAGGGCTCCCAGGTATGACCAGAGGTGTGTGACTGAAGCAGGGAAACGCAGACCTCAGATATGTTATAAACAATATAATTTATTAACACTAACAGTACAAACATAAACGCAGGGCAATACTAAACATAATACAGTGCAAACAAACCAAACCAAACCACCCACAGATAACAGTATATACAAGCAAGCGTCGTCAGGCAGGCCGGGTCAATATCAATTGGGCAGGTAGGTACAGGGGGAGCAAGCGGAGAATAGTCGGGGTCACAGGCCAGGTTCAGCAGGTAGCAAGCAGCATAGTACAGAGGGTCAGACAGAGGGATGGTCCGGGTCACAAGCCAGGGATCAGAACAGGTAGCAAGCAGCGTAGTACAGAGGGTCAGACAGAGGAATGGTCAGGGTCACAAGCCAGGATCAGAGCAGGAGAAGTCAGCAAAGGAACAGAAACAGGATGTAGGACAGATACAGGGCCCAGGACAAACACAACACCAAGGCAGAGTCTGCAAGTCTGGCCATCCCTTAAATACCCCAGCATCATCAGTTCCAGGTGTTAGCTGGCTGAAAGGTTGAGTCTCTGATTGCTGGGAGCACCCGCTGGCCAGCCCTGGTACTGCAGATCAAAAGGCAGGTGAGTCCCACCATTGCTGGCCAGTCCATTCCTAACAGTACCCCCCCCTCAAGGAGCGGCCTCAGGTCGCTCCAAACAGTCCTAGCTGGGCAAAATGTTCCACCGCCCGGGTCTGGCAACTGGCGGGATATCAAAGACTGGCACACCGGGCAGGACTCCGGGCAGCGGCACACCGGGCTGGACTCCGGGCAGAGGCACATCGAGCAGAGGCACATCGAGCAGAGGCACATCGAGCAGAGGCACACCGGGCAGAGGCACATCGGGCAGGACTCCGGGCAGAGGCACATCGGGCAGGACTCCGGGCAGAGGCACACCGGGCAGAGGCACATCGGGCAGGACTCCAGGCAGAGGCACATCGGGCAGGACTCCAGGCAGAGGCACATCGGGCAGGATTCCGGGCAGAGGTACATCGGGCAGGACTCCGGGCAGAGGCACATCGGATTACCAGGCGAAGCAGCAGGCAGCGGGCCACCAGGCGGAGCGGCCGGCACCGGGCCCCCGGGCGGGGCGGCAGGCACCGGGCCCCCGGGCGGGGCGGCAGGCACCGGGCCCCCGGGCGGAGCAGCAGGCACCGGGCCCCCGGGCGGGGCAGCAGGCACCGGGCCCCCAGACGGAGCAGCAGGCACCGGGCCCCCGGGCGAGGCAGCAGGCACCGGGCCCCCGGGCGGGGCAGCAGGCACCGGGCCCCCGGGCGGGGCGACAGGCATCGGGCCCCCAGGCAGAGCGGCGGGCGCCGGACCCCCAGGCGGAGCGACAGGTCTCGGGCCCTCAGGCGGAGCGGCGGGCGCCGAACCTCCAGATGGAGCGATAGGTCTCGGGCCCTCAGGCGGAGCGGCGGGCGCCGGACCCCCAGCTGGAGCGACAGGTCTCGGGCCCTCAGGCGGAGCGGCGGGCGCCGGACCCCCAGATGGAGCGATAGGTCTCGGGCCCTCAGGCGGAGCGGCGGGCGCCGGACCCCCAGGTGGAGCGACAGGTCTCGGGCCCTCAGGCGGAGCGACAGGTCTCGGGCCCTCAGGCGGAGCGGCGGGCGCCGGACCCCCAGGTGGAGCGACAGGTCTCGGGCCCTCAGGCGGAGCGGCGGGCGCCGGACCCCCAGATGGAGCGACAGGTTTCGGGCCCTCAAGCGGAGTGGCAGGTGCCGGACCCCCAGGCGGAGCGACAGGTCTCGGGCCCTTAGGCGGAACGACAGGTCTCGGGCCCCCAGGCGGGGCGGCGGGCACCGAGTCACCAGGCACAACAGTGGGCTCCGAGTCAACTGGGATGACCGCTGGCACTGGGTCAGACATTGGATCGTCTGACTGGACAGCGGGCATCGGGTCACCAGGCATCAGGTCATTTGGCTCGACAGCGGGCACCGCGTCATCTGGCAAGGCAGTGGGCTCCGAGTCAACTGGTATGACCGCGGGCACTGGGTCAGACATTGGATCGTCTGACTGGACAGCGGGCACTGGGTCACCAGGCATCAGGTCATTTGGCTCGACAGCGGGCACCGCGTCATCTGGCAAGGCAGTGGGCTCCGAGTCAACAGGCACGACAGTGAGCACCGGGGCATCAGGTACCGGATTGTCTGGCTCGACAGCGGGCATCGGGTCACCAGGTATGACAGCGGGCACTGGGTCGCCAGGCATCAGGTCATCTGGCAAGGCAGTGGGCACCGCGTCACCAGGCATTGGATCGTCTGGCTCGACAGCGGGCATCGGGTCACCAGGTATGACAGCGGGCACTGGGTCACCAGGCATCAGGTCATTTGGCTTGCCAGCGGGCACCGCGTCATCTGGCAAGGCAGTGGGCACCGGGTCACCAGGTATGACAGCGGGCTCTGAGTCAATTGGCACGACAGCGGGCACTGGATCAGGTACCGGATCATCTGGATCAACAGCGGGCATCGAGTCAACTGGCCTAATAGGATCGTCGGGCTGGATCAGTTCATCCTGCTGAGTAGCGGCATCAGGCTGAATGCAGGCATCAGGCCGAGTAGAGGCATTAGGCCGAGTACAGGCATCAGGCCGAGTACAGGCATCAGGCCGCGTAGAGGCTTCAGGCTGCGTAGAGGCTTCAGGCCGAGTAGAGGCTTCAGGCTGAGGAGAGGCTTCAGGCCGCGTAGAGGCTTCAGGCCGAGTAGAGGCTTCAGGCTGCGTACAGGCATCAGTCTGAACCACGGAAGGCAGGCTCACCGGTTTGGATACTGGCAGGATGGTATTGGTTGGAAAGAATTTTCGCTTTTTTCTGGTTTTAACTACTGGAGCACTGCAAGTAAACGCAGGTCTGCAAACGAATGGAGCAGCTGGAGACAGAGAAGAACTGGAGGATGGAACAGGAGAGGGAGCAGTTGCTACAGAGGGCTTTTTTACAGGGTTAAAGGCAGGGTAGGTGCAGCGAGTGGGAACAGGGTACTGACATGCGGTAGATAGCCAAGTATACTGGGCTGTAACTGGAGGAGCTGGTGGGAATACAGGAGTAGAGTTAGAAGCAGGACTAGGTCTTTGTAAGCTGACTGAGGCTGGGTGCAACAAATCTGTCCATGTCTGCAGTAGGGGTTGAACAAAGCTGAGTTTACACAAAGCCTGTCTGGTCAATGACTGCACTGCGTTTATACAATCTCTCAGTGTCTGTGGTGAACATGTGGAATAACGCTCCAGAAAGTAACCCACATCATCCTCTAATAACCACACCAGGGACTCTACCTGGTCTGCACTAAATGGTGGCAAAAATTCATCCCTGCATTCGGGGAAACCAGATGAAACCAACTTAACACAAACCTGAATCAATGGCTGCACCATAGAGAAAACTGTGCCCTGATCTACTAGAACATGAGCGAGCCGTATACATTCTAGCAGTTCATCCCGGGTATACTCCTTCAGAGTCTGATAAGCATACTCTCTGTCATCAAGCACTAGCAGAGATAAATACTCAACCTCATCTAGATCCATCCTTCCCATCAACAAGCCAAGATGGCTTCCCTGTGCAGCCACTTCTGGTCAGGATTGGCCTTGGTGTAATGTCAGGGCTCCCAGGTATGACCAGAGGTGTGTGACTGAAGCAGGGAAACGCAGACCTCAGATATGTTATAAACAATATAATTTATTAACACTAACAGTACAAACATAAACGCAGGGCAATACTAAACATAATACAGTGCAAACAAACCAAACCAAACCACCCACAGATAACAGTATATACAAGCAAGCGTCGTCAGGCAGGCCGGGTCAATATCAATTGGGTAGGTAGGTACAGGGGGAGCAAGCGGAGAATAGTCGGGGTCACAGGCCAGGTTCAGCAGGTAGCAAGCAGCATAGTACAGAGGGTCAGACAGAGGGATGGTCCGGGTCACAAGCCAGGGATCAGAACAGGTAGCAAGCAGCGTAGTACAGAGGGTCAGACAGAGGAATGGTCAGGGTCACAAGCCAGGATCAGAGCAGGAGAAGTCAGCAAAGGAACAGAAACAGGATGCAGGACAGATACAGGGCCCAGGACAAACACAACACCAAGGCAGAGTCTGCAAGTCTGGCCATCCCTTAAATACCCCAGCATCATCAGTTCCAGGTGTTAGCTGGCTGAAAGGTTGAGTCTCTGATTGCTGGGAGCACCCGCTGGCCAGCCCTGGTACTGCAGATCAAAAGGCAGGTGAGTCCCACCATTGCTGGCCAGTCCATTCCTAACACTGACCACATCACTAGCGAGGCTGACAACAGACTGACACCATCACGAGGCGAGGCTGACACCAGACTGACACCATCACGAGGCGAGGCTGACACCAGACTGACCCATCACGAGGCGAGGCTGACACCAGACTGACCCCATCACGAGGCGAGACTGACACCAGACAGACCCCATCACGGGGCGAGGCTGACACCAGACTGACCCCATCACTAGCGAGGCTGACAACAGACTGACACCATCACGAGGCGAGGCTGACACCAGACTGACACCATCACGAGGCGAGGCTGACACCAGACTGACACCATCATGATGTGAGGCTGACACCAGACTGACACCATCACGAGGCGAGGCTGACACCAGACTGACACCATAACTAGCGAGGCTGACACCAGACTGACACCATCACGAGGCGAGGCTGACACCAGACTGACCCCATCACGAGGCGAGGCTGACACCATACTGACCCCATCACTAGGCGAGGCTGACACCAGACTGACCCCATCACGAGGCGAGACTGACACCAGACTGACCCCATCACGAGGCGAGGCTGACACCAGACTGACCCCATCACGGGGCGAGGCTGACACGAGACTGACCCCATCACGAGACGAGACTGACACCAGACTGACCCCATCACGAGGCGAGGCTGACACCAGACTGACCCCATCACTAGCGAGGCTGACAACAGACTGACACCATCACGAGGCGAGGCTGACACCAGACTGACACCATCACGAGGCGAGGCTGACACCAGACTGACACCATCATGATGTGAGGCTGACACCAGACTGACCCCATCACTAGGCGAGACTGAAACCAGAATGACCCCATCACGAGGCGAGGCTGACACCAGACTGACCCCATCACGAGGCGAGACTGACACCAGACTGATCCCATTACGAGGCGAAGCTGACACCAGACTGACACCATCATGATGTGAGGCTGACACCAGACTGACCCCATCACTAGGCGAGGCTGACACCAGACTGACCCCATCACGAGGCGAGACTGACACCAGACTGACCCCATCACGAGGCGAGGCTGACACTAGACTGACCCCATCACGAGGCTAGGCTGACACCAGACTGACACCAGACTGACACCATCACGAGGCGAGACTGACACCAGACTGACCCCATCACGAGGCGAGACTGACACCAGAATGACCCCATCACGAGGCGAGACTGATACCAGACTGACCCCATCACGAGGCGAAACTGACACCAGACTGACCCCATCACGAGGCGAGGCTGACACCAGACTGACCCCATCACGGGACGAGTCTGACACCAGACTGACCCCATCACGAGGCGAGGCTGACACCAGACTGACCCCATCACGAGGCGAGGCTGACCCCAGACTGACCCCATCACGTGGCAAGGCTGACACCAGACTGACCCCATCACGGGACGAGGCTGACACCAGACTGACCCCATCACGAGGCGAGGCTGACACCAGACTGACCCCATCACTAGGCGAGACTGACACCAGACTGACACCATCATGATGTGAGGTTGACACCAGACTGACCCCATCACGAGGTGAGGCTGACACCAGACTGACACCATCACGAGGCGAGGCTGACACCAGACTGACACCATAACTAGCGAGGCTGACACCAGACTGACACCATCACGAGGCGAGGCTGACACCAGACTGACCCCATCACGAGGCGAGGCTGACACCATACTGACCCATCACGAGGCGAGGCTGACACCAGACTGACCCCATCACGAAGCGAGACTGTCACCAGACTGACCCCATCACGGGCGAGGCTGACACCAGACTGACCCCATCACGAGGCTAGACTAACACCAGATTGACCCCATCACGAGGCGTGGCTGACACCAGACTGACCCCATCACGAGGGGAGGCTGACACCAGACTGACCCCATCATGAGGCGAGGCTGACACCAGACTGACCCCATCACGAGGCAAGGCTGACATCAGACTGACACCATCACGATGTGAGGCTGACACCAGATTGACCCCATCACGAGGCGAGGCTGACACAAGACTGACCCCAATCACGAGGCGAGGTTGACACCAGACTGACACCATCATGAGTCGAGACTGACCCCAGACTGACAACATCACGAAGCGAGGCTGACACCAGACTGACCCCATCACGAGGCGAGGCTGACACCAGACTGACCCCATCACGAGGCGAGGCTGACACCAGACTGACCCCATCACGATGCGATGCTGACAACAGACTGACACCATCATGATGTGAGGCTGACACCAGACTGACCCGATCACGAGGCGAGGCTGACACCAGACTGACACAATCATGATGTGAGGCTGACACCAGACTGACACCATCACGAGGCGAGGCTGACACCAGACTGACACCATAACTAGCGAGGTTGACACCAGACTGACACCATCACGAGGCGAGGCTGACACCAGACTGACCCCATCACGAGGCGAGGCTGACACCAGACTGAATCATCACGAGGCGAGGCTGACACCAGACTGACCCCATCACGAAGCGAGACTGACACCAGACTGACCCCATCACGGATCGAGGCTGACACCAGACTGACCCCATCACGAGGCGTGGCAGACACCAGACTGACACCATCATGATGTGAGGCTGACACCAGACTGACCACATCACGAGACGAGACTGACACCAGACTGACCCCATCATGAGGCGAGGCTGAAACCAGACTGACCCCATCACGAGGCGAGGCTGACACCAGACTGACCCCATCATGAGGCGAGGCTAACACCAGACTGACCCCATCACGAGGCGAGGCTGACATCGGACTGACACCATCACGATGTGAGGCTGACACCAGATTGACCCCATCACAAGGCGAGGCTGACACAAGACTTACCCCATCACGAGGCGAGGTTGACACCAGACTGACACCATCACGAGGCGAGACTGACACCAGACTGACCCCATCACGAGGCGAGGCTGACACCAGACTGACACAATCATGATGTGAGGCTGACACCAGACTGACCCCATCACGAGGCGAGGCTGACACCAGACTGACCCCATCACGATGTGAGGCTGACACCAGATTGACCCCATCACGAGGCGAGGCTGACACAAGACTGACCCCAATCACGAGGCGAGGTTGACACCAGACTGACACCATCACGGGCGAGGCTGACACCAGACTGACCCCATCACGAGGCTAGACTAACTCCAGATTGACCCCATCACGAGGCGTGGCTGACACCAGACTGACCCCATCACGAGGAGAGGCTGACACCAGACTGACCCCATCATGAGGCGAGGCTGACACCAGACTGACCCCATCACAAGGCGAGGCTGACATCAGACTGACACCATCATGATGTGAGGCTGACACCAGATTGACCCCATCACGAGGCGAGGCTGACACAAGACTGACCCCAATCACGAGGCGAGGTTGACACCAGACTGACACCATCATGAGTCGAGACTGACCCCAGACTGACAACATCACGAAGCGAGGCTGACACCAGACTGACCCCATCACGAGGCGAGGCTGACACCAGACTGACCCCATCACGATGCGAGGCTGACACCAGACTGACCCCATCACGAGGCGATGCTGACAACAGACTGACACCATCATGATGTAAGGCTGACACCAGACTGACCCGATCACGAGGCGAGGCTGACACCAGACTGACACAATCATGATGTGAGGCTGACACCAGACTGACACCATCACGAGGCGAGGCTGACACCAGACTGACACCATAACTAGCGAGGCTGACACCAGACTGACACCATCAGGAGGCGAGGCTGAAACCAGACTGACCCCATCACGAGGCGAGGCTGACACCAGACTGACCCATCACGAGGCGAGGCTGACACCAGACTGACCCCATCACGAAGCGAGACTGACACCAGACTGACCCCATCACGGAGCGAGGCTGACACCAGACTGACCCGATCACGAGGCGTGGCAGACACCAGGCTGACACCATCATGATGTGAGGCTGACACCAGACTGACCACATCACGAGACGAGACTGACACCAGACTGACCCCATCACGAGGCGAGGCTGAAACCAGACTGACCCCATCACGAGGCGAGGCTGACACCAGACTGACCCCATCATGAGGCGAGGCTGACACCAGACTGACCCCATCACGAGGCGAGGCTGACATCGGACTGACACCATCACGATGTGAGGCTGACACAAGACTAACCCCATCACGAGGCGAGGCTGACGCCAGACTGACACCATCACTAGGCGAGACTGACACCAGACTGACACCATCACGAGGCGAGGCTGACACCACACTGACACCATCATGATGTTAGGCTGACACCAGACTGACCCCATCAATAGGCGAGACTGACACCAGACTGACCCCATCACGAGGCGAGGCTGACACCAGACTGACCCCATCATGAGGCGAGGCTGACACCAGACTGACCCCATCACGAGGCAAGGCTGACATCAGACTGACACCATCACGATGTGAGGCTGACACCAGATTGACCCCATCACGAGGCGAGGCTGACACAAGACTGACCCCAATCACGAGGCGAGGTTGACACCAGACTGACACCATCATGAGTCGAGACTGACCCCAGACTGACAACATCACGAAGCGAGGCTGACACCAGACTGACCCCATCACGAGGCGAGGCTGACACCAGACTGACCCCATCACGAGGTGAGGCTGACACCAGACTGACCCCATCACGAGGCGATGCTGACAACAGACTGACACCATCATGATGTGAGGCTGACACCAGACTGACCCGATCACGAGGCGAGGCTGACACCAGACTGACACAATCATGATGTGAGGCTGACACCAGACTGACACCATCACGAGGCGAGGCTGACACCAGACTGACACCATAACTAGCGAGGTTGACACCAGACTGACACCATCACGAGGCGAGGCTGACACCAGACTGACCCCATCACGAGGCGAGGCTGACACCAGACTGAATCATCACGAGGCGAGGCTGACACCAGACTGACCCCATCACGAAGCGAGACTGACACCAGACTGACCCCATCACGGATCGAGGCTGACACCAGACTGACCCCATCACGAGGCGTGGCAGACACCAGACTGACACCATCATGATGTGAGGCTGACACCAGACTGACCACATCACGAGACGAGACTGACACCAGACTGACCCCATCATGAGGCGAGGCTGAAACCAGACTGACCCCATCACGAGGCGAGGCTGACACCAGACTGACCCCATCATGAGGCGAGGCTAACACCAGACTGACCCCATCACGAGGCGAGGCTGACATCGGACTGACACCATCACGATGTGAGGCTGACACCAGATTGACCCCATCACAAGGCGAGGCTGACACAAGACTTACCCCATCACGAGGCGAGGTTGACACCAGACTGACACCATCACGAGGCGAGACTGACACCAGACTGACCCCATCACGAGGCGAGGCTGACACCAGACTGACACAATCATGATGTGAGGCTGACACCAGACTGACCCCATCACGAGGCGAGGCTGACACCAGACTGACCCCATCACGATGTGAGGCTGACACCAGATTGACCCCATCACGAGGCGAGGCTGACACAAGACTGACCCCAATCACGAGGCGAGGTTGACACCAGACTGACACCATCACGGGCGAGGCTGACACCAGACTGACCCCATCACGAGGCTAGACTAACTCCAGATTGACCCCATCACGAGGCGTGGCTGACACCAGACTGACCCCATCACGAGGAGAGGCTGACACCAGACTGACCCCATCATGAGGCGAGGCTGACACCAGACTGACCCCATCACAAGGCGAGGCTGACATCAGACTGACACCATCATGATGTGAGGCTGACACCAGATTGACCCCATCACGAGGCGAGGCTGACACAAGACTGACCCCAATCACGAGGCGAGGTTGACACCAGACTGACACCATCATGAGTCGAGACTGACCCCAGACTGACAACATCACGAAGCGAGGCTGACACCAGACTGACCCCATCACGAGGCGAGGCTGACACCAGACTGACCCCATCACGATGCGAGGCTGACACCAGACTGACCCCATCACGAGGCGATGCTGACAACAGACTGACACCATCATGATGTAAGGCTGACACCAGACTGACCCGATCACGAGGCGAGGCTGACACCAGACTGACACAATCATGATGTGAGGCTGACACCAGACTGACACCATCACGAGGCGAGGCTGACACCAGACTGACACCATAACTAGCGAGGCTGACACCAGACTGACACCATCAGGAGGCGAGGCTGAAACCAGACTGACCCCATCACGAGGCGAGGCTGACACCAGACTGACCCATCACGAGGCGAGGCTGACACCAGACTGACCCCATCACGAAGCGAGACTGACACCAGACTGACCCCATCACGGAGCGAGGCTGACACCAGACTGACCCGATCACGAGGCGTGGCAGACACCAGGCTGACACCATCATGATGTGAGGCTGACACCAGACTGACCACATCACGAGACGAGACTGACACCAGACTGACCCCATCACGAGGCGAGGCTGAAACCAGACTGACCCCATCACGAGGCGAGGCTGACACCAGACTGACCCCATCATGAGGCGAGGCTGACACCAGACTGACCCCATCACGAGGCGAGGCTGACATCGGACTGACACCATCACGATGTGAGGCTGACACAAGACTAACCCCATCACGAGGCGAGGCTGACGCCAGACTGACACCATCACTAGGCGAGACTGACACCAGACTGACACCATCACGAGGCGAGGCTGACACCACACTGACACCATCATGATGTTAGGCTGACACCAGACTGACCCCATCAATAGGCGAGACTGACACCAGACTGACCCCATCACGAGGCGAGGCTGACACCAGACTGACACCATCACGAGGCGAGACTGACACCAGACTGACCCCATCACGAGGCGAGACTGACACCAGACTGACCCCATCACGAGGCGAGGCTGACACCAGACTGACCCCATCACGAGGCGAGACTGACACCAGACTGACCCCATCACGAGGCGAGACTGACACCAGACTGACCCCATCATGATGTGAGGCTGACACCAGACTGACCACATCACGAGGCGAGGCTGACACCAGACTGACCCCATCACGAGGCAAGGCTGACACCAGAATGACCCCATCACGAGGCGAGGCTGACACCAGACTGACCCCATCACGAGGCGAGGCTGACACCAGACTGACACTATCACGAGGCGAGGCTGACACCAGACTGACACCATCATGATGTGAGGCTGACACCAGACTGACCCCATCACTAGGCGAGTCTGACACCAGACTGACACCATCACGAGGTGAGACTGACACCAGACTATCCCCATCACTAGGCGAGACTGACACCAGACTGACCCCATCACGAGGCGAGGCTGACACCAGACTGACCCCATCACGAGGCGAGACTGACACCAGACTGACCCCATCACTAGCGAGGCTCACACCAGACTGACCCCATCACGAGGCGAGACTGACACCAGACTGACCCCATCACTAGCGAGGCTGACACCAGACTGACCCCATCACGAGGTGAGACTGACACCAGACTGACCCCATCACGAGGCGAGGCTGACACCAGACTGACACCATCATGATGTGAGGCTGACACCAGACTGACCCCATCACTAGGCGAGACTGACACCAGACTGACCCCATCACGAGGCGAGGCTGACAGCAGACTGACACCATCACGAGGCGAGACTGACACCAGACTGACCCCATCACTAGGCAAGACTGACACCAGACTGACCCCATCACGAGGAGAGGCTGACACCAGACTGACCCCATCACGAGGCGAGACTGACACCAGACTGACCAAATCACGAGGCGAGGCTGACACCAGACTGACCCCATCACGGGACGAGGCTGACACCAGACTGACCCCATCACGAGGCGAGACTGACACCAGACTGACCCCATCACGAGGAGAGGCTGACACCAGACTGACCCCATCACTACCGAGGCTGACACCAGACTGACACCATCACGAGGCGAGGCTGACACCAGACTGACCCCATCACTAGCCGATGCTGACACCAGACTGACCCCATCACGAGGCGAGGCTGACACCAGACTTACACCATCACGAGGCGAGACTGACACCAGATGACCCCATCATGATGTGAGGCTGACACCAGACTGACCACATCACGAGGCGAGGCTGACACCAGACTGACCCCATCACGAGGCGAAGCTGACACCAGACAGACCCCATCACGAGGCGAGGCTGACACCATACTGACCCCATCATGAGGCGAGGCTGACACCAGACTGACCCCATCACGGGGCGAGGCTGACACCAGACTGACCCCATCATGATGTGAGGCTAACACCAGACTGAACCCATCACGAGGCGAGGCTGACACCAGACTGACCCCATCACGAGGCGAGGCTGACACGAGACTGACCCCATCACGAGGCGAGGCTGACACCAGACTGACACCATCATGATGTGAGGCTGACACCAGACTGACCCCATCACTAGGCGAGACTGACACCAGACTGACCCCATCACGAGGCGAGGCTGACACCAGACTGACACCATCACGAGGCGAGACTGACACCAGACTGACCCCATCACTAGGCGAGACTGACACCAGACTGACCCCATCACGAGGCGAGACTGACACCAGACTGACCCCATCACGAGGCGAGACTGACACCACACTGACCCCATCACGAGGCGAGACTGACACCAGACTGACCCTATCACGAAGAGAGACTGACACCAGACTGACCCCATCACGAGGCGAGGCTGACACCAGACTGACCCCATCACGAGGCGAGACTGACACCACACTGACCCCATCACGAGGCGAGACTGACACCAGACTGACCCCATCACGAAGCGAGACTGACACCAGACTGACCCCATCACGAGGCGAGGCTGACACCAGACTGACCACATCACGAGGCGAGGCTAACACGAGACTGACCCCATCACGAGGCGAGACTGACACCAGACTGACACAATCACGAGGCGAGACTGACACCAGACTGACCCCATCACGAGGCGAGACTGACACCAGACTGACCCCATCACGAGGCGAGACTGACACCAGACTGACCCCATCACGAGGCAAGGCTGACACCAGACTGACACCATCATGATGTGAGGCTGACACAAGACTAACCCCATCACGAGGCGAGGCTGACGCCAGACTGACACCATCACTAGGCGAGACTGACACCAGACTGACACCATCACGAGGCGAGGCTGACACCAGACTGACCCCATCACGAGGCGAGGCTGACACCAGACTTACACCATCATGATGTGAGGCTGACACTAGAGTGACCCCATCACGAGGCGAAACTGACACCAGACTGACCCCATCACGAGGCGAGGCTGACACCAGACTTACCCCATCACGAGGCGAGGCTGACACCAGACTGACACCATCATGATGTGAGGCTGACACAAGACTGACCCCATCACGAGGCGAAGCTGACACCAGACTGACCCCATCATGACGTGAGGCTGACACCAGACTGACCCCATCACTAACCGATGCTGACACCAGACTGACCCCATCACGAGGCGAGGCTGACACCAGACTTACACCATCACGAGGCGAGACTGACACCAGACTGACCCCATCATGATGTGAGGCTGACACCAGACTGACCACATCACGAGGCGAGGCTGACACCAGACTGACCCCATCACGAGGCGAAGCTGACACCAGACAGACCCCATCACGAGGCGAGGCTGACACCATACTGACCCCATCATGAGGCGAGGCTGACACCAGACTGACCCCATCACGGGGCGAGGCTGACACCAGACTGACCCCATCATGATGTGAGGCTGACACCAGACTGAACCCATCACGAGGCGAGGCTGACACCAGACTGACCCCATCACGAGGCGAGGCTGACACGAGACTGACCTCATCACGAGGCGAGGCTGACACCAGACTGACACCATCATGATGTGAGGCTGACACCAGACTGACCCCATCACTAGGCGAGACTGACACCAGACTGACCCCATCACGAGGCGAGGCTGACACCAGACTGACACCATCACGAGGCGAGACTGACACCAGACTGACCCCATCACTAGGCGAGACTGACACCAGACTGACCCCATCACGAGGCGAGGCTGACACCAGACTGACCCCATCACGAGGCGAGACTGACACCACACTGACCCCATCACGAGGCGAGACTGACACCAGACTGACCCTATCACGAAGAGAGACTGAAACCAGACTGACCCCATCACGAGGCGAGGCTGACACCAGACTGACCCCATCACGAGGCGAGACTGACACCACACTGACCCCATCACGAGGCGAGACTGACACCAGACTGACCCCATCACGAAGCGAGACTGACACCAGACTGACCCCATCACGAGGCGAGGCTGACACCAGACTGACCACATCACGAGGCGAGGCTAACACGAGACTGACCCCATCACGAGGCGAGACTGACACCAGACTGACACAATCACGAGGCGAGACTGACACCAGACTGACCCCATCACGAGGCGAGACTGACACCAGACTGACCCCATCACGAGGCGAGACTGACACCAGACTGACCCCATCACGAGGCAAGGCTGACACCAGACTGACACCATCATGATGTGAGGCTGACACAAGACTAACCCCATCACGAGGCGAGGCTGACGCCAGACTGACACCATCACTAGGCGAGACTGACACCAGACTGACACCATCACGAGGCGAGGCTGACACCACACTGACACCATCATGATGTTAGGCTGACACCAGACTGACCCCATCAATAGGCGAGACTGACACCAGACTGACCCCATCACGAGGCGAGGCTGACACCAGACTGACACCATCACGAGGCGAGACTGACACCAGACTGACCCCATCACGAGGCGAGACTGACACCAGACTGACCCCATCACGAGGCGAGGCTGACACCAGACTGACCCCATCACGAGGCGAGACTGACACCAGACTGACCCCATCACTAGCGAGGCTCACACCAGACTGACACCATCACGAGGCGATGCTGACACCAGGCTGACCCCATCACGAGGCAAGGCTGACACCAGACTGACCCCATCACGAGGCGAGACTGACACCAGACTGACCCCATCACGAGGCGAGACTGACACCAGACTGACCCCATCATGATGTGAGGCTGACACCAGACTGACCACATCACGAGGCGAGGCTGACACCAGACTGACCCCATCACGAGGCAAGGCTGACACCAGAATGACCCCATCACGAGGCGAGGCTGACACCAGACTGACCCCATCACGAGGCGAGGCTGACACCAGACTGACACTATCACGAGGCGAGGCTGACACCAGACTGACACCATCATGATGTGAGGCTGACACCAGACTGACCCCATCACTAGGCGAGTCTGACACCAGACTGACACCATCACGAGGTGAGACTGACACCAGACTATCCCCATCACTAGGCGAGACTGACACCAGACTGACCCCATCACGAGGCGAGGCTGACACCAGACTGACCCCATCACGAGGCGAGACTGACACCAGACTGACCCCATCACTAGCGAGGCTCACACCAGACTGACACCATCACGAGGCGATGCTGACGCCAGACTGACCCCATCACGAGGCGAGGCTGACACCAGACTGACCCCATCACGAGATGAGACTGACACCAGACTGACCCCATCATGATGTGAGGCTGACACCAGACTGACCCCATCACGAGGTGAGACTGACACCAGACTGACCCCATCACGAGGCGAGGCTGACACCAGACTGACACCATCATGATGTGAGGCTGACACCAGACTGACCCCATCACTAGGCGAGACTGACACCAGACTGACCCCATCACGAGGCGAGGCTGACAGCAGACTGACACCATCACGAGGCGAGACTGACACCAGACTGACCCCATCACTAGGCAAGACTGACACCAGACTGACCCCATCACGAGGAGAGGCTGACACCAGACTGACCCCATCACGAGGCGAGACTGACACCAGACTGACCAAATCACGAGGCGAGGCTGACACCAGACTGACCCCATCACGGGACGAGGCTGACACCAGACTGACCCCATCACGAGGCGAGACTGACACCAGACTGACCCCATCACGAGGAGAGGCTGACACCAGACTGACCCCATCACTACCGAGGCTGACACCAGACTGACCCCATCACGAGGCGAAGCTGACACCAGACAGACCCCATCACGAGGCGAGGCTGACACCATACTGACCCCATCATGAGGCGAGGCTGACACCAGACTGACCCCATCACGGGGCGAGGCTGACACCAGACTGACCCCATCATGATGTGAGGCTGACACCAGACTGAACCCATCACGAGGCGAGGCTGACACCAGACTGACCCCATCACGAGGCGAGGCTGACACGAGACTGACCCCATCACGAGGCGAGGCTGACACCAGACTGACACCATCATGATGTGAGGCTGACACCAGACTGACCCCATCACTAGGCGAGACTGACACCAGACTGACCCCATCACGAGGCGAGGCTGACACCAGACTGACACCATCACGAGGCGAGACTGACACCAGACTGACCCCATCACTAGGCGAGACTGACACCAGACTGACCCCATCACGAGGCGAGGCTGACACCAGACTGACCCCATCACGAGGCGAGACTGACACCACACTGACCCCATCACGAGGCGAGACTGACACCAGACTGACCCTATCACGAAGAGAGCCTGACACCAGACTGACCCCATCACGAGGCGAGGCTGACACCAGACTGACCCCATCACGAGGCGAGACTGACACCACACTGACCCCATCACGAGGCGAGACTGACACCAGACTGACCCCATCACGAAGCGAGACTGACACCAGACTGACCCCATCACGAGGCGAGGCTGACACCAGACTGACCACATCACGAGGCGAGGCTAACACGAGACTGACCCCATCACGAGGCGAGACTGACACCAGACTGACACAATCACGAGGCGAGACTGACACCAGACTGACCCCATCACGAGGCGAGACTGACACCAGACTGACCCCATCACGAGGCGAGACTGACACCAGACTGACCCCATCACGAGGCAAGGCTGACACCAGACTGACACCATCATGATGTGAGGCTGACACAAGACTAACCCCATCACGAGGCGAGGCTGACGCCAGACTGACACCATCACTAGGCGAGACTGACACCAGACTGACACCATCACGAGGCGAGGCTGACACCAGACTGACCCCATCACGAGGCGAGGCTGACACCAGACTTACACCATCATGATGTGAGGCTGACACTAGAGTGACCCCATCACGAGGCGAAACTGACACCAGACTGACCCCATCACGAGGCGAGGCTGACACCAGACTTACCCCATCACGAGGCGAGGCTGACACCAGACTGACACCATCATGATGTGAGGCTGACACAAGACTGACCCCATCACGAGGCGAAGCTGACACCAGACTGACCCCATCATGACGTGAGGCTGACACCAGACTGACCCCATCACTAGGCGAGGCTGACACCAGACTGACCCCATCACGAGGTGAGGCTGACACCAGACTGACACCATCATGATGTGAGGCTGACACCAGACTGACCTCATCACGAGGCGAGGCTGACACCAGACTGACACCATCACAAGGCGAGGCTGACACCAGACAGACACCATCATGATGTGAGGCTGACACCAGACTGACACCATCACGAGGCGCGGCTGACACCAGACTGACCCCATCACGAGGCGAAGCTGACACCAGACTGACCCCATCACGAGGCGAGGCTGACATCAGACTGACCCCATCACGAGGCTAGTCTGACACCAGACTGACCCCATCACTAGCGAGGCTGACACCAGACTGACACCATCACGAGGCGAGGCTGACACCAGACTGACACCATCACGAGGCGAGGCTGACACCAGACTGACCCCATCACGAGGCGAGGCTGACACCAGACTGACACCATCACGAGGCGAGGCTGACACCTGACTGACACCATCATGATGTGAGGCTGACACATGACTGACCCCATCACGAGGCGAGGCTGACACCAGACTGACACCATCATGATGTGAGGCTGACACCAGACTGACCCCATCACGAGGTGAGGCTGACACCAGACTGACACCATCACGAGGCGAGGCTGACACCAGACTGACACCATAACTAGCGAGGCTGACACCAGACTGACACCATCACGAGGCGAGGCTGACACCAGACTGACCCCATCACGAGGCGAGGCTGACACCAGACTGACACCATCACGAGGCGAGGCTGACACCAGACTGACACCATCATGATATGAGGCTGACACCAGACTGACCCCATCACTAGGCGAGACTGAAACCAGACTGACCCCATCACGAGGCGAGGCTGACACCAGACTGACCCCATCACGAGGCAAGGCTGACACCAGACTGACACCATCACGAGGCGAGGCCGAAACCAGACTGACATCATCACGATGTGAGGCTGAAACCAGACTGACCCCATCACGAAGAGAGACTGACACCAGACTGACCCCATCACGAGGCGAGGCTGACACCAGACTGACCCCATCACGAGGCGAGACTGACACCACACTGACCCCATCACGAGGCGAGACTGACACCAGACTGACCCCATCACGAAGCGAGACTGACACCAGACTGACCCCATCACGAGGCGAGGCTGACACCAGACTGACCACATCACGAGGCGAGGCTAACACGAGACTGACCCCATCACGAGGCGAGACTGACACCAGACTGACACAATCACGAGGCGAGACTGACACCAGACTGACCCCATCACGAGGCGAGACTGACACCAGACTGACCCCATCACGAGGCGAGACTGACACCAGACTGACCCCATCACGAGGCAAGGCTGACACCAGACTGACACCATCATGATGTGAGGCTGACACAAGACTAACCCCATCACGAGGCGAGGCTGACACCAGACTGACACCATCACTAGGCGAGGCTGACACCAGACTGACCCCATCACGAGGCGAAACTGACACCAGACTGACCCCATCACGAGGCGAGGCTGACACCAGACTTACCCCATCACGAGGCGAGGCTGACACCAGACTGACACCATCATGATGTGAGGCTGACACAAGACTGACCCCATCACGAGGCGAAGCTGACACCAGACTGACCCCATCATGACGTGAGGCTGACACCAGACTGACCCCATCACTAGGCGAGGCTGACACCAGACTGACCCAATCACGAGGCGAGACTGACACCAGACTGACACCATCACGAGGCGAGACTGACACCAGACTGACCCCATCACGAGGCCAGGCAGACACCAGACTGACCCCATCACGAGGCGAGGCTGACACCAGACTGACCCCATCACGAAGCGAGGCTGACACCAGACTGACTCCATCACGAGGCGAGGCTGACACCAGACTGACCCTATCACGAGGTGAGGCTGACACCAGACTGACACCATCATGATGTGAGGCTGACACCAGACTGACACCATCAAGAGGCGAGGCTGACACCAGACTGACACCATCACGAGGCGAGGCTGACACCAGACTGACACCATCACGAGGCGAGGCTGACACCAGACTGACACCATCATGATGTGAGGCTGACACCAGACTGACCTCATCACGAGGCGAGGCTGACACCAGACTGACACCATCACAAGGCGAGGCTGACACCAGACTGACACCATCATGATGTGAGGCTGACACCAGACTGACACCATCACGAGGCGCGGCTGACACCAGACTGACCCCATCACGAGGCGAAGCTGACACCAGACTGACCCCATCACGAGGCGAGGCTGACATCAGACTGACCCCATCACGAGGCTAGGCTGACACCAGACTGACCCCATCACTAGCGAGGCTGACACCAGACTGACACCATCACGAGGCGAGGCTGACACCAGACTGACACCATCATGATGTGAGGCTGACACCAGACTGACCTCATCATGAGGCGAGGCTGACACCAGACTGACACCATCACAAGGCGAGGCTGACACCAGACTGACACCATCATGATGTGAGGCTGACACCAGACTGACACCATCACGAGGCGAGGCTGACACCAGACTGACCCCATCACGAGGCGAGGCTGACACCAGACTGACACCATCACGAGGCGAGGCTGACAGCAGACTGACACCATCATGATATGAGGCTGACACCAGACTGACCCCATCACTAGGCGAGACTGAAACCAGACTGACCCCATCACGAGGCGAGGCTGACACCAGACTGACCCCATCACGAGGCAAGGCTGACACCAGACTGACACCATCACGAGGCGAGGCCGAAACCAGACTGACATCATCACGATGTGAGGCTGAAACCAGACTGACCCCATCACGAGGCGAGGCTGACACCAGACTGACCCAATCACGAGGCGAGGCTGACACCAGACTGACACCATCATGATGTGAGGCTGACACCAGACTGACCCCATCACGAGGCGAGGTTGACACCAGACTGACACCATCACGTGGCGAGACTGACACCAGACTGACACCATCATGATGTAAGGCTGACACCAGACTGACCCCATCACTAGGCGAGGCTGACACCAGACTGACCCCATCACGAGGCGAGGCTGACACCAAACTGACACCATCACGAGTCGAGACTGACACAAGACTGACACCATCAAGATGTGAGGCTGACACCAGACTGACCCCATCACGAGGCGAGGCTGACACCAGACTGACCCCATCACGAGGCGAGGCTGACACCAGACTGACCCCATCTTGAGGCAAGGCTGACACCAGACTGACACCATCACGATGTGAGGCTGACACCAGACTGACCCCATCACGAGGCGTGGCTGACACCAGACTGACCCCATCACGAGGTGAGGCTGACACCAGACTGACACCATCACGAGGCGAGGCTGACACGAGACTGACACCATAACTAGCGAGACTGACACCAGACTGACACCATCACGAGGCGAGACTGACACCAGATTGACCCCATCACAAGGCGTGGCTGACAACAGACTGACACCATCATGATGTGAGGCTGACACCAGACTGACCCCATCACTAGGCGAGGCTGACACCAGACTGACCCCATCACGAGGCGAGACTGACACCAGACTGACCCCATCACGAGGCGAGGCTGACACCAGACTGACCCCATCACGAGGCGAGACTGACACCAGACTGACCCCATCACGAGGCGAGGCTGACCCCAGACTGACCCCATCACGGGACGAGTTTGACACCAGACTGACCCCATCACGGGACGAGGCTGACACCAGACTGACCCCATCACGAGGCGAGGCTGACACCAGACTGACCCCATCACGAGGCGAGGCTGACACCAAACTTACACCATCACGAGGCGAGGCTGACACCAGACTGACCCCATCACGGGGCGAGGCTGACACCAGACTGACCCCATCACGAGGCAAGGCTGACACCAGACTGACCCCATCACGAGGCAAGGCTGACACCAGATTGACCCCATCACGAGGCGAGACTGAAACCAGACTGACCCCATCACGAGGCGAGGCTGACACCAGACTGACCCCATCACTAACGAGGCTGACAACAGACTGACACCATCACGAGGCGAGGCTGACACCAGACTGACCCCATCACGAGGCGAGGCTGACACCAGACTGACACCATCACGAGGCGAGGCTGACACCAGACTGACACCATCACGAGGCGAGGCTGACACCAGACTGACACCATCACGAGGCGAGGCTGACACCAGACTGACACCATCATGATGTGAGGCTGACACCAGACTGAACCCATCACTTGGCGAGACTGACACCAGACTAAGCCCATCACGAGGCGAGGCTGACACCAGACTGACACCATCATGATGTGAGGCTGACACCAGACTTACCCCATCACGAGGCGAGGCTGACACCAGACTGACCCCATCACGAGGCGAGGCTGACACCAGACTGACACCATCACGAGGCGAGGCTGACACCAGACTGACACCATCACGATGTGAGGCTGACACCAGACTGACCCCATCACGAGGCGAGGCTGACACCAGACTGACCCCATCACGAGGCGAGGCTGACACCAGACTGACCCCATCTAGAGGCGTGGCTGACACCAGACTGACCCCATCACGAGGCTAGGCTGACACCAGACTGACCCCATCACTAGCAAGGCTGACACCAGACTGACACCATCACGAGGCGAGGCTGACACCAGACTGACACCATCATGATGTGAGGCTGACACCAGACTGACCTCATCACGAGGCGAGGCTGACACCAGACTGACACCATCACAAGGCGAGGCTGACACCAGACTGACACCATCATGATGTGAGGCTGACACCAGACTGACACCATCACGAGGCGAGACTGAAACCAGACTGACCCCATCACGAGGCGAGGCTGACACCAGACTGACCCCATCACGAGGCAAGGCTGACACCAGACTGACACCATCACGAGGCGAGGCCGAAACCAGACTGACATCATCACGATGTGAGGCTGAAACCAGACTGACCCCATCACGAGGCGAGGCTGACACCAGACTGACCCAATCACGAGGCGAGGCTGACACCAGACTGACACCATCATGATGTGAGGCTGACACCAGACTGACCCCATCACGAGGCGAGGTTGACACCAGACTGACACCATCACGTGGCGAGACTGACACCAGACTGACACCATCATGATGTAAGGCTGACACCAGACTGACCCCATCACGAGGCAAGGCTGACACCAGACTGACACCATCACGAGGCGAGGCTGACACCAGAGTGACACCATCACGAGGCAAGGCTGACACCAGACTGACCCCATCACGAGGTGAGACTGACACCAGACTGACCCCATCACGAGGCGAGGCTGACACCAGACTGACACCATCATGATGTGAGGCTGACACCAGACTGACCCCATCACTAGGCGAGACTGACACCAGACTGACCCCATCACGAGGCGAGGCTGACAGCAGACTGACACCATCACGAGGCGAGACTGACACCAGACTGACCCCATCACTAGGCAAGACTGACACCAGACTGACCCCATCACGAGGAGAGGCTGACACCAGACTGACCCCATCACGAGGCGAGACTGACACCAGACTGACCAAATCACGAGGCGAGGCTGACACCAGACTGACCCCATCACGGGACGAGGCTGACACCAGACTGACACCATCACGAGGCGAGGCTGACACGAGACTGACACCATAACTAGCGAGACTGACACCAGACTGACACCATCACGAGGCGAGACTGACACCAGATTGACCCAATAACAAGGCGTGGCTGACACCAGACTGACCCCATCACGAGGCGAGGCTGACACCAGACTGACCCCATCACTAGGCGAGGCTGACACCAGACTGACCCCATCACGAGGCGAGACTGACACCAGACTGACCCCATCACGAGGCGAGGCTGACACCAGACTGACCCCATCACGAGGCGAGACTGACACCAGACTGACCCCATCACGAGGCGAGACTGACACCAGACTGACCCCATCACGGGACGAGTCTGACACCAGACTGATCCCATCACGGGACGAGGCTGACACCAGACTGACCCCATCACGAGGCGAGGCTGACACCAGACTGAAACCATCACGAGGCGAGGCTGACCCCAGACTGACCCCATCACGGGACGAGTTTGACACCAGACTGACCCCATCACGGGACGAGGCTGACACCAGACTGACCCCATCACGAGGCGAGGCTGACACCAGACTGACCCCATCACGAGGCGAGGCTGACACCAAACTTACACCATCACGAGGCGAGGCTGACACCAGACTGACCCCATCACGGGGCGAGGCTGACACCAGACTGACCCCATCACGAGGCAAGGCTGACACCAGACTGACCCCATCACGAGGCAAGGCTGACACCAGACTGACCCCATCACTAACGAGGCTGACAACAGACTGACACCATCACGAGGCGAGGCTGACACCA
Organism: Staurois parvus; assembly: GCF_062004578.1. Classification (NCBI taxonomy): domain Eukaryota; kingdom Metazoa; phylum Chordata; class Amphibia; order Anura; family Ranidae; genus Staurois; species Staurois parvus. The sequence continues at coordinate 283,449 of NW_028320315.1, read as the reverse complement.
GACTGACCCCATCACGAGGCGAGGCTGACACCAGACTGACCCATCACGAGGCGAGGCTGACACCAGACTGACCCCATCACGAGGCGAGACTGACACTAGACTGACACCATCACGAGGCGAGGCTGACACCAGACTGACAGCATCACGAGGCGAGGCTGACACCAGACTGACACCATCACGAGGCGAGGCTGACACCAGACTGACACCATCATGATGTGAGGCTGACACCAGACTGAACCCATCACTTGGCGAGACTGACACCAGACTGAGCCCATCACGAGGCGAGGCTGACACCAGACTGACACCATCATGATGTGAGGCTGACACCAGACTGACCCCATCACGAGGCGAGGCTGACACCAGACTGACACCATCACGAGGCGAGGCTGACACCAGACTGACACCATCACGATGTGAGGCTGACACCAGACTGACCCCATCACGAGGCGAGGCTGACACCAGACTGACCCCATCACGAGGCGAGGCTGACACCAGACTGACCCCATCTAGAGGCGTGGCTGACACCAGACTGACCCCATCACGAGGCTAGGCTGACACCAGACTGACCCCATCACTAGCGAGGCTGACACCAGACTGACACCATCACGAGGCGAGGCTGACACCAGACTGACACCATCATGATGTGAGGCTGACACCAGACTGACCTCATCACGAGGCGAGGCTGACACCAGACTGACACCATCACAAGGCGAGGCTGACACCAGACTGACACCATCATGATGTGAGGCTGACACCAGACTGACACCATCACGAGGCGAGGCTGACACCAGACTGACCCCATCACGAGGCGAGGCTGACACCAGACTGACACCATCACGAGGCGAGGCTGACACCAGACTGACACCATCATGATATGAGGCTGACACCAGACTGACCCCATCACTAGGCGAGGCTGACACCAGACTGACCCAATCACGAGGCGAGGCTGACACCAGACTGACACCATCATGATGTGAGGCTGACACCAGACTGACCCCATCACGAGGCGAGGTTGACACCAGACTGACACCATCACGTGGCGAGACTGACACCAGACTGACACCATCATGATGTAAGGCTGACACCAGACTGACCCCATCACTAGGCGAGGCTGACACCAGACTGACCCCATCACAAGGCGAGGCTGACACCAAACTGACACCATCACGAGTCGAGACTGACACAAGACTGACACCATCAAGATGTGAGGCTGACACCAGACTGACCCCATCACGAGGCGAGGCTGACACCAGACTGACCCCATCACGAGGCGAGGCTGACACCAGACTGACCCCATCATGAGGCGAGGCTGACACCAGACTGACACCATCACGATGTGAGGCTGACACCAGACTGACCCCATCACGAGGCGTGGCTGACACCAGACTGACACCATCACGAGGCGAGGCTGACACCAGACTGACACCATCACGAGGCGAGACTGACACCAGACTGACCCCATCACGAAGCGAGACTGACACCAGACTGACCCCATCACGAGGCAAGGCTGACACCAGACTGACACCATCATGATGTGAGGCTGACACCAGACTGACCCCATCACGAGGTGAGGCTGACACCAGACTGACACCATCACGAGGCGAGGCTGACACGAGACTGACACCATAACTAGCGAGACTGACACCAGACTGACACCATCACGAGGCGAGACTGACACCAGATTGACCCCATCACAAGGCGTGGCTGACAACAGACTGACACCATCATGATGTGAGGCTGACACCAGACTGACCCCATCGCTAGGCGAGGCTGACACCAGACTGACCCCATCACGAGGCGAGACTGACACCAGACTGACCCCATCACGAGGCGAGGCTGACACCAGACTGACCCCATCACGAGGCGAGACTGACACCAGACTGACCCCATCACGAGGCGAGACTGACACCAGACTGACCCCATCACGAGGCGAGACTGACACCAGACTGACCCCATCACGAGGCGAGGCTGACACCAGACTGACCCCATCACGGGACGAGTCTGACACCAGACTGATCCCATCACGGGACGAGGCTGACACCAGACTGACCCCATCACGAGGCGAGGCTGACACCAGACTGAAACCATCACGAGGCGAGGCTGACCCCAGACTGACCCCATCACGGGACGAGTTTGACACCAGACTGACCCCATCACGGGACGAGGCTGACACCAGACTGACCCCATCACGAGGCGAGGCTGACACCAGACTGACCCCATCACGAGGCGAGGCTGACACCAAACTTACACCATCACGAGGCGAGGCTGACACCAGACTGACCCCATCACGGGGCGAGGCTGACACCAGACTGACCCCATCACGAGGCAAGGCTGACACCAGACTGACCCCATCACGAGGCAAGGCTGACACCAGATTGACCCCATCACGAGGCGAGACTGAAACCAGACTGACCCCATCACGAGGCGAGGCTGACACCAGACTGACCCCATCACTAACGAGGCTGACAACAGACTGACACCATCACGAGGCGAGGCTGACACCAGACTGACCCCATCACGAGGCGAGGCTGACACCAGACTGACCCATCACGAGGCGATGCTGACACCAGACTGACCCCATCACGAGGCGAGACTGACACTAGACTGACACCATCACGAGGCGAGGCTGACACCAGACTGACACCATCACGAGGCGAGGCTGACACCAGACTGACACCATCACGAGGCGAGGCTGACACCAGACTGACACCATCATGATGTGAGGCTGACACCAGACTGAACCCATCACTTGGCGAGACTGACACCAGACTGAGCCCATCACGAGGCGAGGCTGACACCAGACTGACACCATCATAATGTGAGGCTGACACCAGACTGACCCCATCACGAGGCGAGGCTGACACCAGACTGACCCCATCACGAGGCGAGGCTGACACCAGACTGACACCATCACGAGGCGAGGCTGACACCAGACTGACACCATCACGATGTGAGGCTGACACCAGACTGACCCCATCACGAGGCGAGGCTGACACCAGACTGACCCCATCACGAGGCGAGGCTGACACCAGATTGACCCCATCTAGAGGCGTGGCTGACACCAGACTGACCCCATCACGAGGCGAGACTGACACCAGACTGACCCCATCACGAGGCGAGGCTGACACCAGACTGACCCCATCACTAGCGAGGCTGTACACAGACTGACACCATCACGAGGCGAGGCTGACACCAGACTGACCCCATCACTAGGCGAGACTGACACCAGACTGACCCCATCACGAGGCGAGGCTGACACCAGACTGACCCCATCACGAGGCGAGGCTGACACCAGACTGACCCCATCACGAGGCGAGACTGACACCACACTGACCCCATCACGAGGCGAGACTGACACCAGACTGACCCTATCACGAAGAGAGACTGACACCAGACTGACCCCATCACGAGGCGAGGCTGACACCAGACTGACCACATCACGAGGCGAGACTGACACCACACTGACCCCATCACGAGGCGAGACTGACACCAGACTGACCCCATCACGAAGCGAGACTGACACCAGACTGACCCCATCACGAGGCGAGGCTGACACCAGACTGACCACATCACGAGGCGAGGCTAACACGAGACTGACCCCATCACGAGGCGAGACTGACACCAGACTGACACAATCACGAGGCGAGACTGACACCAGACTGACCCCATCACGAGGCGAGACTGACACCAGACTGACCCCATCACGAGGCGAGACTGACACCAGACTGACCCCATCACGAGGCAAGGCTGACACCAGACTGACACCATCATGATGTGAGGCTGACACAAGACTAACCCCATCACGAGGCGTGGCTGACACCAGACTGACACCATCACTAGGCGAGACTGACACCAGACTGACACCATCACGAGGCGAGGCTGACACCAGACTGACCCCATCACGAGGCGAGGCTGACACCAGACTGACACCATCATGATGTGAGGCTGACACTAGACTGACCCCATCACGAGGCGAAACTGACACCAGACTGACCCCATCACGAGGCGAGGCTGACACCAGACTTACCCCATCGCGAGGCGAGGCTGACACCAGACTGACACCATCATGATGTGAGGCTGACACAAGACTGACCCCATCACGAGGCGAAGCTGACACCAGACTGACCACATCATGACGTGAGGCTGACACCAGACTGACCCCATCACTAGGCGAGGCTGACACCAGACTGACCCCATCACGAGGCGAGACTGACACCAGACTGACACCATCACGAGGCGAGACTGACACCAGACTGACCCCATCACGAGGCCAGGCAGACACCAGACTGACCCCATCACGAGGCGAGGCTGACACCAGACTGACCCCATCACGAGGCGAGGCTGACACCAGACTGACTCCATCACGAGGCGAGGCTGACACCAGACTGACCCCATCACGAGGTGAGGCTGACACCAGACTGACACCATCATGATGTGAGGCTGACACCAGACTGACACCATCAAGAGGCGAGGCTGACACCAGACTGACACCATCACGAGGCGAGGCTGACACCAGACTGACACCATCACGAGGCGAGGCTGACACCAGACTGACACCATCATGATGTGAGGCTGACACCAGACTGACCTCATCACGAGGCGAGGCTGACACCAGACTGACACCATCACAAGGCGAGGCTGACACCAGACTGACACCATCACGAGGCGAGGCTGACACCAGACTGACACCATCATGATATGAGGCTGACACCACACTGACCCCATCACTAGGCGAGACTGAAACCAGACTGACCCCATCACGAGGCGAGGCTGACACCAGACTGACCCCATCACGAGGCAAGGCTGACACCAGACTGACACCATCACGAGGCGAGGCCGAAACCAGACTGACATCATCACGATGTGAGTCTGAAACCTGACTGACCCCATCACGAGGCGAGGCTGACACCAGACTGACCCAATCACGAGGCGAGGCTGACACCAGACTGACACCATCATGATGTGAGGCTGACACCAGACTGACCCCATCACTAGGCGAGGTTGACACCAGACTGACACCATCACGTGGCGAGACTGACACCAGACTGACACCATCATGATGTAAGGCTGACACCAGACTGACCCCATCATGAGGCGAGGCTTACACCAGACTGACACCATCACGATGTGAGGCTGACACCAGACTGACCCCATCACGAGGCGTGGCTGACACCAGACTGACACCATCACGAGGCGAGGCTGACACCAGACTGACACCATCACGAGGCGAGGCTGAAACCAGACTGACACCATAACTAGCGAGGCTGACACCAGACTGACACCATCACGAGGCGAGACTGACACCAGATTGACCCCATCACAAGGCGTGGCTGACAACAGACTGACACCATCATGATGTGAGGCTGACACCAGACTGACCCCATCACTAGGCGAGGCTGACACCAGACTGACCCCATCACGAGGCGAGACTGACACCAGACTGACCCCATCACGAGGCGAGGCTGACACCAGACTGACCCCATCACGAGGCGAGACTGACACCAGACTGACCCCATCACGAGGCGAGACTGACACCAGACTGACCCCATCACGAGGCGAGACTGACACCAGACTGACCCCATCACTAGGCGAGGCTGACACCAGAAAGACCCCATCACGGGACGAGTCTGACACCAGACTGATCCCATCACGGGACGAGGCTGACACCAGACTGACCCCATCACGAGGCGAGGCTGACACCAGACTGAAACCATCACGAGGCGAGGCTGACCCCAGACTGACCCCATCACGGGACGAGTTTGGCACCAGACTGACCCCATCACGGGACGAGGCTGACACCAGACTGACCCCATCACGAGGCGAGGCTGACACCAGACTGACCACATCACGAGGCGAGGCTGACCCCAAACTTACACCATCACGAGGCGAGGCTGACACCAGACTGACCCCATCACGGGGCGAGGCTGACACCAGACTGACCCCATCACGAGGCGAGGCTGACACCAGACTGACCCCATCACGAGGCAAGGCTGACATGAGACTGACCCCATCACGAGGCGAGACTGAAACCAGACTGACCCCATCACGAGGCGAGGCTGACACCAGAATGACCCCATCACTAACGAGGCTGACAACAGACTGACACCATCACGAGGCGAGGCTGACACCAGACTGACCCCATCACGAGGCGAGGCTGACACCAGACTGACCCATCACGAGGCGAGGCTGACACCAGACTGACCCCATCACGAGGCGAGACTGACACTAGACTGACACCATCACGAGGCGAGGCTGACACCAGACTGACACCATCACGAGGTGAGGCTGACACCAGACTGACACCATCACGAGGCGAGGCTGACACCAGACTGACACCATCATGATGTGAGGCTGACACCAGACTGAACCCATCACTTGGCGAGACTGACACCAGACTGAGCCCATCACGAGGCGAGGCTGACACCAGACTGACCCCATCACGAGGCTAGGCTGACACCAGACTGACACCATCACGATGCGAGACTGACACCAGACTGACCCCATCACGAGGCGAGACTGACACCAGACTGACACCATCATGATGTGAGGCTGACACCAGACTGAACCCATCACTTGGCGAGACTGACACCAGACTGACCCCATCACGAGGCAAGGCTGACACCAGACTGACACCATCATGATGTGAGGCTGACACCAGACTGACCCCATCACGAGGCGAGGCTGACACCAGACTAACCCCATCACGAGGCGAGGCTGACACCAGACTGACACCATCACGTGGCGAGGCTGACACCAGACTGACACCATCACGATGTGAGGGTGACACCAGACTGACCCCATCACGAGGCGAGGCTGACACCAGACTGACCCATCACGAGGCGAGGCTGACACCAGACTGACCCCATCACGAGGCGAGACTGACACCAGACTGACCCCATCACGAGGCGAGGCTGACACCAGACTGACCCCATCACGAGGCGAGGCAGACACCAGACTGACCCCATCACTAGGCGAGGCTGACACCAGACTGACCCCATCACGAGGCGAGGCTGACACCAGACTGACACCATCACGATGTGAGGCTGACACCAGACTGACCCCATCACGAGGCGTGGCTGACACCAGACTGACACCATCACGAGGTGAGGCTGACACCAGACTGACACCATCACGAGGCGAGACTGACACCAGACTGACACCATCACGAAGCGAGACTGACACCAGACTGACCCCATTACGAGGCGAGGCTGACACCAGACTGACACCATCATGATGTGGGGCTGACACCAGACTGACCCCATCACGAGGTGAGGCTGACACCAGACTGACACCATCATGAGGCGAGGCTGACACCAGACTGACACCATAACTAGCGAGGCTGACACCAGACTGACACCATCACGAGGCGAGACTGACACCAGATTGACCCCATCACAAGGCGTGGATGACAACAGACTGACACCATCATGATGTGAGGCTGACACCAGACTGACCCCATCACTAGGCGAGGCTGACACCAGACTGACCCCATCACAAGGCGAGACTGACACCAGACTGACCCCATCACGAGGCGAGGCTGACACCAGACTGACCCCATCACGAGGCGAGACTGACACCAGACTGACCCCATCACGAGGCGAGACTGACACCAGACTGACCCCATCACGAGGCGAGACTGACACCAGACTGACCCCATCACTAGGCGAGGCTGACACCAGACTGACCCCATCACGGGACGAGTCTGACACCAGACTGATCCCATCACGGGACGAGGCTGACACCAGACTGACCCCATCACGAGGCGAGGCTGACACCAGACTGAAACCATCACGAGGCGAGGCTGACCCCAGACTGACCCCATCACGGGACGAGTTTGACACCAGACTGATCCCATCACGGGACGAGGCTGACACCAGACTGACCCCATCACGAGGCGAGGCTGACACCAGACTGACCCCATCACGAGGCGAGGCTGACACCAAACTTACACCATCACGAGGCGAGGCTGCCACCAGACTGACCCCATCACGGGGCGAGGCTGACACCAGACTGACCCCATCACGAGGCGAGGCTGACACCAGACTGACCCCATCACGAGGCAAGGCTGACACCAGACTGACCCCATCATGAGGCGAGACTGAAACCAGACTGACCCCATCACGAGGCGAGGCTGACACCAGACTGACCCCATCACTAACGAGGCTGACAACAGACTGACACCATCACGAGGCGAGGCTGACACCAGACTGACCCCATCACGAGGCGAGGCTGACACCAGACTAACCCATCACGAGGCGAGGCTGACACCAGACTGACCCCATCACGAGGCGAGACTGACACTAGACTGACACCATCACGAGGCGAGGCTGACACCAGACTGACACCATCACGAGGCGAGGCTGACACCAGACTGACACCATCACGAGGCGAGGCTGACACCAGACTGACACCATCATGATGTGAGGCTGACACCAGACTGAACCCATCACTTGGCGAGACTGACACCAGACTGAGCCCATCACGAGGCGAAGCTGACACCAGACTGACCCCATCACGAGGCTAGGCTGACACCAGACTGACACCATCACGAGGCGAGACTGACACCAGACTGACCCCATCACGAGGCGAGACTGACACCAGACTGACACCATCATGATGTGAGGCTGACACCAGACTGAACCCATCACTTGGCGAGACTGACACCAGACTGACCCCATCACGAGGCGAGGCTGACACCAGACTGACACCATCATGATGTGAGGCTGACACCAGACTGACCCCATCACGAGGCGAGGCTGACACCAGACTGACCCCATCACGAGGCGAGGCTGACACCAGACTGACACCATCACGTGGCGAGGCTGACACCAGACTGACACCATCACGATGTGAGGGTGACACCAGACTGACCCCATCACGAGGCGAGGCTGACACCAGACTGACCCATCACGAGGCAAGTCTGACACCAGACTGACCCCATCACGAGGCGAGACTGACACCAGACTGACCCCATCACGAGGCGAGGCTGACACCAGACTGACCCCATCACGAGGCGAGGCAGACACCAGACTGACCCCATCACTAGGCGAGGCTGACACCAGATTGACCCCATCACGAGGCGAGGCTGACACCAGACTGACACCATCACGAGGTGAGGCTGACACCAGACTGACACCATCATGAGGCGAGGCTGACACCAGACTGACACCATAACTAGCGAGGCTGACACCAGACTGACACCATCACGAGGCGAGACTGACACCAGATTGACCCCATCACAAGGCGTGGATGACAACAGACTGACACCATCATGATGTGAGGCTGACACCAGACTGACCCCATCACTAGGCGAGGCTGACACCAGACTGACCCCATCACAAGGCGAGACTGACACCAGACTGACCCCATCACGAGGCGAGGCTGACACCAGACTGACCCCATCACGAGGCGAGACTGACACCAGACTGACCCCATCACGAGGCGAGACTGACACCAGACTGACCCCATCACGAGGCGAGACTGACACCAGACTGACCCCATCACTAGGCGAGGCTGACACCAGACTGACCCCATCACGGGACGAGTCTGACACCAGACTGATCCCATCACGGGACGAGGCTGACACCAGACTGACCCCATCACGAGGCGAGGCTGACACCAGACTGAAACCATCACGAGGCGAGGCTGACCCCAGACTGACCCCATCACGGGACGAGTTTGACACCAGACTGATCCCATCACGGGACGAGGCTGACACCAGACTGACCCCATCACGAGGCGAGGCTGACACCAGACTGACCCCATCACGAGGCGAGGCTGACACCAAACTTACACCATCACGAGGCGAGGCTGCCACCAGACTGACCCCATCACGGGGCGAGGCTGACACCAGACTGACCCCATCACGAGGCGAGGCTGACACCAGACTGACCCCATCACGAGGCAAGGCTGACACCAGACTGACCCCATCATGAGGCGAGACTGAAACCAGACTGACCCCATCACGAGGCGAGGCTGACACCAGACTGACCCCATCACTAACGAGGCTGACAACAGACTGACACCATCACGAGGCGAGGCTGACACCAGACTGACCCCATCACGAGGCGAGGCTGACACCAGACTAACCCATCACGAGGCGAGGCTGACACCAGACTGACCCCATCACGAGGCGAGACTGACACTAGACTGACACCATCACGAGGCGAGGCTGACACCAGACTGACACCATCACGAGGCGAGGCTGACACCAGACTGACACCATCACGAGGCGAGGCTGACACCAGACTGACACCATCATGATGTGAGGCTGACACCAGACTGAACCCATCACTTGGCGAGACTGACACCAGACTGAGCCCATCACGAGGCGAAGCTGACACCAGACTGACCCCATCACGAGGCTAGGCTGACACCAGACTGACACCATCACGAGGCGAGACTGACACCAGACTGACCCCATCACGAGGCGAGACTGACACCAGACTGACACCATCATGATGTGAGGCTGACACCAGACTGAACCCATCACTTGGCGAGACTGACACCAGACTGACCCCATCACGAGGCGAGGCTGACACCAGACTGACACCATCATGATGTGAGGCTGACACCAGACTGACCCCATCACGAGGCGAGGCAGACACCAGACTGACCCCATCACTAGGCGAGGCTGACACCAGATTGACCCCATCACGAGGCGAGGCTGACACCAGACTGACACCATCACGATGTGAGGCTGACACCAGATTGACCCCATCACGAGGCGAGGCTGACACAAGACTGACCCCATCACGAGGCGAGGTTGACACCGGACTGACACCATCACGAGGCGAGACTGACACCAGACTGACAACATCACGAGGCGAGGCTGACACCAGACTGACCCCATCACGAGGCGAGGCTGACACCAGACTGACCCCATAACGAGGCGAGGCTGACACCAGACTGACCCCATCACGAGGCGATGCTGACAACAGACTGACAACATCATGATGTGAGGCTGACACCAGACTGACCTGATCACGAGGCGAGGCTGACACCAGACTGACAAAATCATGATGTGAGGCTGACACCAGACTGACCACATCACGAGACGAGACTGACACCAGACTGACCCCATCACGAGGCGAGGCTGACACCAGATTGACCCCATCACGAGGCGAGGCTGACACCAGACTGACCACATCACGAGACGAGACTGACACCAGACTGACCCCATCACGAGGCGAGGCTGACACCAGATTGACCCCATCACGAGGCGAGGCAGACACCAGACTGACCCCATCACTAGGCGAGGCTGACACCAGACTGACCCCATCACTAGGCGAGGTTGACACTAGACTGACACCATCACGAGGCAAGGCTGACACCAGACTGACACCATCACGAGGCGAGGCTGACACCAGACTGACACCATCATGATGTTAGGCTGACACCAGATTGAACCCATCACTTGGCGAGACTGACACCAGACTGAGCCCATCACGAGGCGAGGCTGACACCAGACTGACACCATCATGATGTGAGGCTGACACCAGACTGACCCCTTCATTAGGCGAGGCTGACACCAGACTGACCCCATCACGAGGCAAGGCTGACACCAGACTGACACCATCACGAGGCGAGGCTGACACCAGACTGACACCATCACGATGTGAGGCTGACACCAGACTGACCCATCACGAGGCGAGACGGACACCAGACTGACCCCATCACGAAGCGAGACGGACACCAGACTGACCCCATCACAGGGCAAGGCTGACACCAGACTGACCCCATCACGAGGCGAGACTGACACCAGATTGACCCCATCACAAGGCCTGGCTGACACCAGACTGACACCATCACGAGGCGAGGCTGACACCAGACTGACCACATCACGAGACGAGACTGACACCAGACTGACCCCATCACGAGGCTAGGCTGACTCCAGACAGACCCCATCACGAGGCGAGGCTGACACCAGACTGACCACATCACGAGGCTAAGCTGACACCAGACTGACCCCATCACGAGGCGAGGCAGACACCAGACTGACCCCATCACTAGGCGAGGCTGACACCAGACTGACCCCAACACGAGGCGAGGCTGACACCAGACTGACACCATCACGAGGCGAGGCTGACACCAGACTGACACCATCATGATGTGAGGCTGACACCAGACTGAACCCATCACTTGGCGAGACTGACACCAGACTGAGCCCATCACGAGGCGAGGCTGACACCAGACTGACCCCATCACGAGGCTAGGCTGACACCAGACTGACACCATCACGAGGCGAGACTGACACCAGACTGACCCCATCACGAGGCGAGACTGACACCAGACTGACACCATCATGATGTGAGGCTGACACCAGACTGAACCCATCACTTGGCGAGACTGACACCAGACTGACCCCATCACGAGGCGAGGCTGACACCAGACTGACACCATCATGATCTGAGGCTGACACCAGACTGACCCCATCACGAGGCGAGGCTGACACCAGACTGACCCCATCACGAGGCGAGGCTGACACCAGACTGACACCATCACGTGGCGAGGCTGACACCAGACTGACACCATCACGATGTGAGGGTGACACCAGACTGACCCCATCACGAGGCGAGGCTGACACCAGACTGACCCATCACGAGGCAAGTCTGACACCAGACTGACCCCATCACGAGGCGAGACTGACACCAGACTGACCCCATCACGAGGCGAGGCTGACACCAGACTGACCCCATCACGAGGCGAGGCAGACACCAGACTGACCCCATCACTAGGCGAGGCTGACACCAGACTGACCCCATCACGAGGCGAGGCTGACACCAGACTGACACCATCACGATGTGAGGCTGACACCAGATTGACCCCATCACGAGGCGAGGCTGACACAAGACTGACCCCATCACGAGGCGAGGTTGACACCAGACTGACACCATCACGAGGCGAGACTGACACCAGACTGACAACATCACGAGGCGAGGCTGACACCAGACTGACCCCATCACGAGGCGAGGCTGACACCAGACTGACCCCATAACGAGGCGAGGCTGACACCAGACTGACCCCATCACGAGGCGATGCTGACAACAGACTGACAACATCATGATGTGAGGCTGACACCAGACTGACCTGATCACGAGGCGAGGCTGACACCAGACTGACAAAATCATGATGTGAGGCTGACACCAGACTGACCCCATTACGAGGCGAGGCTGACACCAGACTGACCACATCACGAGACGAGACTGACACCAGACTGACCCCATCACGAGGCGAGGCTGACACCAGATTGACCCCATCACGAGGCGAGGCAGACACCAGACTGACCCCATCACTAGGCGAGGCTGACACCAGACTGACCCCATCACTAGGCGAGGTTGACACTAGACTGACACCATCACGAGGCAAGGCTGACACCAGACTGACCACATCACGAGACGAGACTGACACCAGACTGACCCCATCACGAGGCTAAGCTGACACCAGACTGACCCCATCACGAGGCGAGGCAGACACCAGACTGACCCCATCACTAGGCGAGGCTGACACCAGACTGACCCCAACACGAGGCGAGGCTGACACCAGACTGACACCATCACGAGGCGAGGCTGACACCAGACTGACACCATCATGATGTGAGGCTGACACCAGACTGACCCCATCACTAGGCGAGACTGAAACCAGACTAACCCCATCACGAGGCGAGGCTGATACGAGACTGACCCCATCACGAGGCAAGGCTGCCACCAGACTGACACCATCACGAGGCGAGGCCGAAACCAGACTGACATCATCACGATGTGAGGCTGAAACCAAACTGACCCCATCACGAGGCGAGGCTGACACCAGACTGACCCCATCACTAGGCGAGGCTGACACCAGACTGACCCCATCACGAGGCGAGGTTGGCACTAGACTGACACCATCACGAGGCAAGGCTGACACCAGACTGACACCATCACGAGGCGAGGCTGACACCAGACTGACACCATCACGAGGCGAGGCTGACACCAGACTGACACCATCATGATGTTAGGCTGACACCAGATTGAACCCATCACTTGGCGAGACTGACACCAGACTGAGCCCATCACGAGGCGAGGCTGACACCAGATTGACACCATCATGATGTGAGGCTGACACCAGACTGACCCCATCATTAGGCGAGGCTGACACCAGACTGACCCCATCACGAGGCAAGGCTGACACCAGACTGACACCATCACGAGGCGAGGCTGACACCAGACTGACACCATCACGATGTGAGGCTGACACCAGACTGACCCATCACGAGGCGAGACTGACACCAGACTGACCCCATCACGAAGCGAGACGGACACCAGACTGACCCCATCACAGGGCAAGGCTGACACCAGACTGACCCCATCACGAGGCGAGACTGACACCAGATTGACCCCATCACAAGGCCTGGTTGACACCAGACTGACCCCATCACGAGGCGAAGCTGACACCAGACTGACCCCATCACGAGGCGAGGCAGACACCAGACTGACCCCATCACTAGGCGAGGCTGACACCAGACTGACACCATCACGAAGCGAGACTGACACCAGACTGACCCCATCACGAGGCGAGGCTGAAACCAGACTGACACCATCATGATGTGAGGCTGACACCAGACTGACCCCATCACGAGGCGAGGCTGACACCAGACTGACACCATAACTAGCGAGGCTGACACCAGACTGACACCATCACGATGCGAGACTGACACCAGATTGACCCCATCACAAGGCGTGGCTGACAACAGACTGACACCATCATGATGTGAGGCTGACACCAGACTGACCCCATCACTAGGCGAGGCTGACACCAGACTGACCCCATCACGAGGCGAGACTGACACCAGACTGACCCCATCACGAGGCGAGGCTGACACCAGACTGACCCCATCAGGAGGCGAGACTGACACCAGACTGACCCCATCACGAGGCGAGACTGACACCAGACTGACCCCATCACGAGGCGAGACTGACACCAGACTGACCCCATCACGAGACGAGGCTGACACCAGACTGACCCCATCACGAAGCGAGACTGACACCAGACTGACCCCATCACAAGGCGTGGCTGACACCAGACTGACCCCATCACTAGGCGAGGCTGACACCAGACTGACCCCATCACGAGGCGAGACTGACACCAGACTGATCCCATCACGAGGCGAGGCTGACACCAGACTGACCCCATCACGAGGCGAGGCTGACACCAGACTTACCCATCACGAGGCGAGGCTGACACCAGACTGACCCCATCACGAGGCGAGACTGACACTAGACTGACACCATCACTTGGCGAGACTGACACCAGACTGAGCCCATCACGAGGCGAGGCTGACACCAGACTGACACCATCATGATGTGAGGCTGACACGAGACTGACCCCATCACGAGGCTAGGCTGACACCAGACTGACACCATCACGAGGCGAGACTGACACCAGACTGACCCCATCACGAGGCTAGACTGACACCAGACTGACACCATCATGATGTGAGGCTGACACCAGACTGAACCCATCACTTGGCGAGACTGACACCAGACTGACCCCATCACGAGGCGAGGATGACACCAGACTGACACCATCATGATGTGAGGTTGACACCAGACTGACCCCATCACGAGGCGAGGCTGACACCAGACTGACCCCATCACGAGGCGAGGCTGACACCAGACTGACCCCATCACGAGGCGAGGCTGACACCAGACTGACACCATCACGATGTGAGGCTGACACCAGACTGACCCCATCACGAGGCGAGGCTGACACCAGACTGACCCATCACGAGGCGAGGCTGACACCAGACTGACCCCATCACTAGGCGAGGCTGACACCAGACTGACACCATCACGAGGCGAGGCTGACACCAGACTGACACCATCATGATGTGAGGCTGACACCAGACTGAACCCATCACTTGGCGAGACTGACACCAGACTAAGCCCATCATGAGGCGAGGCTGACACCAGACTGACACCATCATGATGTGAGGCTGACACCAGACTGACCCCATCACGAGGCGAGGCTGACACCAGACTGACCCCATCACGAGGCGAGGCTGACACCAGACTGACACCATCACGAGGCGAGGCTGACACCAGACTGACACCATCACGATGTGAGGCTGACACCAGACTGACACCATCACGAGGCGAGGCTGACATCAGACTGACCCATCACGAGGCGAGGCTGACACCAGACTGACCCCATCACGAAGCGAGACTGACACCAGACTGACCCCATCACAGGGCAAGGCTGACACCAGACTGACCACATCACGAGACGAGACTGACACCAGACTGACCCCATCACGAGGCGAGGCTGACACCAGACTGACCCCATCACGAGGCGAGGCAGACACCAGACTGACCCCATCACTAGGCGAGGCTGACACCAGACTGACCCCATCACGAGGCGAGCCTGACACCAGACTGACACCATCACGAGGCGAGGCTGACACCAGACTGACCCCATCACGAAGCGAGGCTGACACCAGACTGACCCCATCACGAGGCTAGGCTGACACCAGACTGACACCATCACGAGGCGAGACTGACACCAGACTGACCCCATCACGAGGCGAGACTGACACCAGACTGACCCCATCACGAGGCGAGACTGACACCAGACTGACCCAATCACGAGGCGAGACTGACACCAGACTGACACCATCACGAGGCGAGACTGACACCAGACTGACCCCATCACGAGGCGAGGCTGACACCAGACTGACGCCATCACGGGACGAGTCTGACACCAGACTGACCCCATCACGGGACGAGGCTGACACCAGAATGACCTCATCACGAGGCGAGGCTCACACCAGACTGACCCCATCACGAGGCGAGGCTGACACCAGACTGACCCCATCACGAGGCGAGGCTGACACCAGACTGACACCATCACGAGGCGAGGCTGACACCAGACTGACACCATCATGATGTGAGGCTGACACCAGACTGACCCCATCACGAGGCGAGACTGACACCAGACTGACCCCATCACGAGGCGAGGCTGACACCAGACTGACACCATCACGAGGCGTGGCTGACACCAAACTGACCCCATCACGAGGCGAGGATGACACCAGACTGACACCATCATGATTTGAGGCTGACACCAGACTGACCCCATCACGAGGCGAGGCTGACACTAGACAGACCCCATCACGAGGCGAGGCTGACACCAGACTGACACCATCACGAGGCGAGGCTGACACCAGACTGACACCATCACGATGTGAGGCTGACACCAGGCTGACCCCATCACGAGGCGAGACTGACACCAGACTGACCCCATCACGAGGCGAGGCTGACACCAGACTGACACCATCATGATGTGAGGCTGACACCAGACTGACCCCATCACCAGGCGAGGTTGACACCAGACTGACACCATCACGTGGCGAGACTGACACCAGACTGACACCATCATGATGTGAGGCTGACACCAGACTGACCCCATCACTAGGCGAGGCTGACACCAGACTGACCCCATCACGAGGCGAGGCTGACACCAGACTGACACCATCACGAGGCGAGGCTGACACCAGACTGACACCATCATGATGTGAGGCTGACACCAGACTGACCCCATCACTTGGCGAGACTGTCACCAGACTGACCCCATCACGAGGCGAGGCTGACACCAGACTGACACCATCATGATGTGAGGCTGATACCAGACTGACCCCATCGTGAGGCGCGGCTGACACCAGACTGACACCATCACGAGGCGAGACTGAAACCAGACTGACCCCATCACGAGGCGAGACTGAAACCAGACTGACCCCACCACGAGGCGAGGCTGACACCAGACTGACCCCACCACGAGGCGAGGCTGACACCAGACTGACACCATCACGATGTGAGGCTGACACCAGACTGACTCCATCACGATGTGAGGCTGACACCTGACTGACCCCATCACGAGCCGAGGCTGACACCAGACTGACCCCATCACGAGGCGAGGCTGACACCAGACTGACACAATCATGATGTGAGGCTGACACCAGACTGACCCCATCACGAGGCAAGGTTGACACGAGACTGACAACATCACGTGGCGAGACTGACACCAGACTGACACCATCATGATGTGAGGCTGACACCAGACTGACCCCATCACTAGGCGAGGCTGACACCAGACTGACCCCATGACGAGGTGAGGCTGACACCAGACTGACACCATCACGAGGCGAGACTGACACCAGATTGACCCCATCACAAGGCGTGGCTGACAACAGACTGACACCATCATGATGTGAGGCTGACACCAGACTGACCACATCACTAGGCGAGGCTGACACCAGACTGACCCCATCACGAGGCGAGACTGACACCAGACTGACCCCATCACGAGGCGAGGCTGACACCAGACTGACCCCATCACGAGGCGAGAATGACACCAGACTGACCCCATCACGAGGCGAGACTGACACCAGACTGACCCCATCACGAGGCGAGACTGACACCAGACTGACCCCATCACGAGGCGAGGCTGACACCAGACTGACCCCATCACGGGACGAGTCTGACACCAGACTGATCCCATCACGGGACGAGGCTGACACCAGACTGATCCCATCACGGGACGAGGCTGACACCAGACTGATCCCATCACGGGACGAGGCTGACACCAGACTGACCCCATCACTAGCGAGGCTGACAACAGACTGACACCATCACGAGGCGAGGCTGACACCAGACTGACCCCATCATGAGGCGAGGCTGACACCAGACTGACCCCATCACGAGGCGAGGCTGACACCAGACTGACACCATCACGAGGCGAGGCTGACACCAGACTGACGCCATCACGGGACGAGTCTGACACCAGACTGACCCCATCACGGGACGAGGCTGACACCAGAATGACCTCATCACGAGGCGAGGCTCACACCAGACTGACCCCATCACGAGGCGAGGCTGACACCAGACTGACCCCATCACGAGGCGAGGCTGACACCAGACTGACACCATCACGAGGCGAGGCTGACACCAGACTGACACCATCATGATGTGAGGCTGACACCAGACTGACCCCATCACGAGGCGAGACTGTCACCAGACTGACCCCATCACGAGGCGAGGCTGACACCAGACTGACACCATCACGAGGCGTGGCTGACACCAAACTGACCCCATCACGAGGCGAGGATGACACCAGACTGACACCATCATGATTTGAGGCTGACACCAGACTGACCCCATCACGAGGCGAGGCTGACACTAGACTGACCCCATCACGAGGCGAGGCTGACACCAGACTGACACCATCACGAGGCGAGGCTGACACCAGACTGACACCATCACGATGTGAGGCTGACACCAGGCTGACCCCATCACGAGGCGAGACTGACACCAGACTGACCCCATCACGAGGCGAGGCTGACACCAGACTGACACCATCATGATGTGAGGCTGACACCAGACTGACCCCATCACCAGGCGAGGTTGACACCAGACTGACACCATCACGTGGCGAGACTGACACCAGACTGACACCATCATGATGTGAGGCTGACACCAGACTGACCCCATCACTAGGCGAGGCTG
The DNA here is from genome assembly GCF_062004578.1 of Staurois parvus. Classification (NCBI taxonomy): domain Eukaryota; kingdom Metazoa; phylum Chordata; class Amphibia; order Anura; family Ranidae; genus Staurois; species Staurois parvus. The sequence goes on along the minus strand of NW_028320315.1, from coordinate 263,911 downwards.
ACACCAGACTGACCCCATCACGAGGCGAGGCTGACACCAGACTGACACCATCACGAGGCGAGGCTGACACCAGACTGACACCATCATGATGTGAGGCTGACACCAGACTGACCCCATCACTTGGCGAGACTGTCACCAGACTGACCCCATCACGAGGCGAGGCTGACACCAGACTGACACCATCATGATGTGAGGCTGATACCAGACTGACCCCATCGTGAGGCGCGGCTGACACCAGACTGACACCATCACGAGGCGAGACTGAAACCAGACTGACCCCATCACGAGGTGAGGCTGACACCAGACTGACCCCACCACGAGGCGAGGCTGACACCAGACTGACACCATCACGAGGCGAGGCTGACACCAGACTGACTCCATCACGATGTGAGGCTGACACCTGACTGACCCCATCACGAGCCGAGGCTGACACCAGACTGACCCCATCACGAGGCGAGGCTGACACCAGACTGACACAATCATGATGTGAGGCTGACACCAGACTGACCCCATCACGAGGCAAGGTTGACACGAGACTGACAACATCACGTGGCGAGACTGACACCAGACTGACACCATCATGATGTGAGGCTGACACCAGACTGACCCCATCACTAGGCGAGGCTGACACCAGACTGACCCCATGACGAGGTGAGGCTGACACCAGACTGACACCATCACGAGGCGAGACTGACACCAGATTGACCCCATCACAAGGCGTGGCTGACAACAGACTGACACCATCATGATGTGAGGCTGACACCAGACTGACCCCATCACTAGGCGAGGCTGACACCAGACTGACCCCATCACGAGGCGAGACTGACACCAGACTGACCCCATCACGAGGCGAGGCTGACACCAGACTGACCCCATCACGAGGCGAGAATGACACCAGACTGACCCCATCACGAGGCGAGACTGACACCAGACTGACCCCATCACGAGGCGAGACTGACACCAGACTGACCCCATCACGAGGCGAGGCTGACACCAGACTGACCCCATCACGGGACGAGTCTGACACCAGACTGATCCCATCACGGGACGAGGCTGACACCAGACTGATCCCATCACGGGACGAGGCTGACACCAGACTGACCCCATCACGAGGCGAGGCTGACACCAGACTGACCCCATCACTAGCGAGGCTGACAACAGACTGACACCATCACGAGGCGAGGCTGACACCAGACTGACCCCATCATGAGGCGAGGCTGACACCAGACTGACCCCATCACGAGGCGAGGCTGACACCAGACTGACACCATCACGAGGCGAGGCTGACACCAGACTGACACCATCATGATGTGAGGCTGACACCAGACTGACCCCATCACGAGGCGAGGCTGACACCAGACTGACCCCATCACGAGGCGAGGCTGACACCAGACTGACACCATCACGAGGCGTGGCTGACACCAAACTGACCCCATCACGAGGCGAGGATGACACCAGACTGACACCATCATGATTTGAGGCTGACACCAGACTGACCCCATCACGAGGCGAGGCTGACACCAGACTGACCCCATCACGAGGCGAGGCTGACACCAGACTGACACCATCACGAGGCGAGGCTGACACCAGACTGACACCATCACGATGTGAGGCTGACACCAGGCTGACCCCATCACGAGGCGAGACTGACACCAGACTGACCCCATCACGAGGCGAGGCTGACACCAGACTGACACCATCATGATGTGAGGCTGACACCAGACTGACCCCATCACGAGGCGAGGCTGACACCAGACTGACACCATCATGATGTGAGGCTGACACCAGACTGACCCCATCACCAGGCGAGGTTGACACCAGACTGACACCATCACGTGGCGAGACTGACACCAGACTGACACCATCATGATGTGAGGCTGACACCAGACTGACCCCATCACTAGGCGAGGCTGACACCAGACTGACCCCATCACGAGGCGAGGCTGACACCAGACTGACACCAGCACGAGGCGAGGCTGACACCAGACTGACACCATCATGATGTGAGGCTGACACCAGACTGACCCCATCACTTGGCGAGACTGACACCAGACTGACCCCATCGTGAGGCGCGGCTGACACCAGACTGACCCCATCACGAGGCGAGACTGACACCAGACTGACCCCATCACGAGGCGAGGCTGACACCAGACTGACCCCACCACGAGGCGAGGCTGACACCAGACTGACACCATCACGAGGCGAGGCTGACACCAGACTGACTCCATCACGATGTGAGGCTGACACCAGACTGACCCCATCACGAGCCGAGGTTGACACCAGACTGACCCCATCACGAGGCGAGGCTGACACCAGACTGACACCATCATGATGTGAGGCTGACACCAGACTGACACCATCACGAGGCGAGGTTGACACGAGACTGACAACATCACGAGGCGAGACTGACACCAGACTGACACCATCATGATGTGAGGCTGACACCAGACTGACCCCATCACTAGGCGAGGCTGACACCAGACTGACCCCATCACGAGGCGAGGCTGACACCAGACTGACACCATCATGATGTGAGGCTGACACCAGACTGACCCCATCACGAGGTGAGGCTGACACCAGACTGACACCATCACGAGGCGAGGCTGACACCAGACTGACACCATCACGAGGCGAGACTGACACCAGACTGACCCCATCACGAGGCGAGGCTGACACCAGACTGACACCATCATGATGTGAGGCTGACACCAGACTGACCCCATCACGAGGTGAGGCTGACACCAGACTGACACCATCACGAGGCGAGGCTGACACCAGACTGACACCATCACGAGGCGAGACTGACACCAGACTGACCCCATCACAAGGCGTGGCTGACAACAGACTGACACCATCATGATGTGAGGCTGACACCAGACTGACCCCATCACTAGGCGAGGCTGACACCAGACTGACCCCATCACGAGGCGAGACTGACACCAGACTGACCCCATCACGAGGCGAGGCTGACACCAGACTGACAACATCACGAGGCGAGACTGACACCAGACTGACCCCATCACGAGGCGAGACTGACACCAGACTGACCCCATCACGAGGCGAGACTGACACCAGACTGACCCCATCACGAGGCGAGGCTGACACCAGACTGACCCCATCACGGGACGAGTCTGACACCAGACTGATCCCATCACGGGACGAGGCTGACACCAGACTGATCCCATCACGGGACTAGGCTGACACCAGACTGACCCCATCACGAGGCGAGGCTGACACCAGACTGAAACCATCACGAGGCGAGGCTGACCCCAGACTGACCCCATCACGGGACGAGTCTGACACCAGACTGACCCCATCACGGGACGAGGCTGACACCAGACTGACCCCATCACAAGGCGAGGCTGACACCAGACTGACCCCATCACGAGGCGAGGCTGACACCAAACTTACACCATCACGAGGCGAGGCTGACACCAGACTGACTCCATCACGGGGCGAGACTGACACCAGACTGACCCCATCACGAGGCGAGGCTGACACCAGACTGACCCCATCACTAGCGAGGCTGACAACAGACTGACACCATCACGAGGCGAGGCTGACAACAGACTGACACCATCACGAGGCGAGGCTGACACCAGACTTATCCATCACGAGGCGAGGCTGACACCAGACTGACCCCATCACGAGGCGAGACTGACACTAGACTGACACCATCACGAGGCGAGGCTGACACCAGACTGACACCATCACGAGGCGAGGCTGACACTAGACTGACACCATCACGAGGCGAGGCTGACACCAGACTGACACCATCACGAGGCGAGGCTGACACCAGACTGACACCATCATGAGGCGAGGCTGACACCAGACTGACACCATCATGATGTGAGGCTGACACCAGACTGAACCCATCACTTGGCGAGACTGACACCAGACTGACCCCATCACGAGGCGAGGCTGACACCAGACTGACACCATCACGAGGCGAGGCTGACACCAGACTGACCCATCACGACGCGAGGCTGACACCAGACTGACCCCATCACGAAGCGAGGCTGACACCAGACTGACACCATCACAAGGCGTGGCTGACACCAGACTGACCCCATCACTAGGCGAGGCTGACACCAGACTGACCCCATCACGAGGCGAGACTGACACCAGACTGATCCCATCATGAGGCGAGGCTGACACCAGACTGACCCCATCACGAGGCTAGGCTGACACCAGACTGACACCATCACGAGGCGAGACTGACACCAGACTGACCCCATCACGAGGCGAGACTGACACCAGACTGACACCATCATGATGTGAGGCTGACACCAGACTGAACCCATCATGATGTGAGGCTGACACCAGACTGACCCCATCACGAGGCGAGGCTGACACCAGACTGACCCCATCACGAGGCGAGGCTGACACCAGACTGACGCCATCACGAGGCGAGGCTGACACCAGACGGACCCATCACGAGGCGAGGCTGACACCAGACTGACCCCATCACGAGGCAAGACTGACACCAGACTGACCCCATCACGAGGCGAGGCTGACACCAGACTGACCCCATCACTAGGAGAGGCTGACACCAGACTGACCCCATCACGAGGCGAGGCTGACACCAGACTGACACCATCACGAGGCGAGGCTGACACCAGACTGACACCATCACGAGGCGAGGCTGACCCCAGACTGACCCCATCAGGAGGCGAGGCTGACACCAGACTGACACCATCACGAGGCGAGGCTGACACCAGACTGACACCATCATGATGTGAGGCTGACACCAGATTGAACCCATCACTTGGCGAGACTGACACCAGACTAAGCCCATCACGAGGCGAGGCTGACACCAGACTGACACCATCATGATGTGAGGCTGACACCAGACTGACCCCATCATGAGGTGAGGCTGACACCAGACTGACACCATCACGAGGCGAGGCTGACACCAGACTGACACCATCACGATGTGAGGCTGACACCAGACTGACACCATCACGAGGCGAGGCTGACACCAGACTGACCCCATCACGAAGCGAGACTGACACCAGACTGACCCCATCACAGAGCAAGGCTGACACCAGACTGACCCCATCACGAGGCGAGGCTGACACCAGACTGACATCATCACGATGTGAGGCTGACACCAGACTGACACCATCACGAGGCGAAGCTGACACCTGACTGACCCCATCACGAAGCGAGACTGACACCAGACTGACCCCATCACAGGGCAAGGCTGACACCAGACTGACCCCATCACGAGGCGAGACTGACACCAGATTGACCCCATCACAAGGCGTGGCTGACACCAGACTGACACCATCACGAGGCGAGGCTGACACCAGACTGACCACATCACGAGACGAGGCTGACACCTGACTGACCCCATCACGAGGCGAGGCTGACACCAGACAGACCCCATCACGAGGCGAGGCTGACACCAGACTGACCACATCACGAGACGAGACTGACACCAGACTGACCCCATCACGAGGCGAGGCTGACACCAGACTGACCCCATCACGAGGTGAGGCAGACACCAGACTGACCCCATCACTAGGCGAGGCTGACACCAGACTAACCCCATCACGAGGCGAGGCTGACACCAGACTGACACCATCACGAGGCGAGGCTGACACCAGACTGACACCATCATGATGTGAGGCTGACACCAGACTGACCCCATCACGAGGCGAGGCTGACACCAGACTGACACCATCACGAGGCGTGGCTGACACCAGACTGACCCCATCACGAGGCGAGGATGACACCAGACTGACACCATCATGATTTGAGGCTGACACCAGACTGACCCCATCACGAGGCGAGGCTGACACCAGACTGACCCCATCACGAGGCGAGGCTGACACCAGACTGACACCATCACGAGGCGAGGCTGACACCAGACTGACACCATCACGATGTGAGGCTGACACCAGGCTGACCCCATCACGAGGCGAAACTGACACCAGACTGACCCCATCACGAGGCGAGGCTGACACCAGACTGACACCATCATGATGTGAGGCTGACACCAGACTGACCCCATCACGAGGCGAGGTTGACACCAGACTGACACCATCACGTGGCGAGACTGACACCAGACTGACACCATCATGATGTGAGGCTGACACCAGACTGACCCCATCACTAGGCGAGGCTGACACCAGACTGACCCCATCACGAGGCGAGGCTGACACCAGACTGACACCATCACGAGGCGAGGCTGACACCAGACTGACACCATCATGATGTGAGGCTGACACCAGACTGACCCCATCACTTGGCGAGGCTGACACCAGACTGACACCATCATGATGTGAGGCTGACACCAGACTGACCCCATCATGAGGCGCGGCTGACACCAGACTGACCCCATCACGAGGCGAGACTGACACCAGACTGACCCCATCACGAGGCGAGGCTGACACCAGACTGACCCCACCACGAGGCGAGGCTGACACCAGACTGACACCATCACGAGGCGAGGCTGACACCAGACTGACTCCATCACGATGTGAGGCTGACACCAGACTGACCCCATCACGAGCCGAGGCTGACACCAGACTGACCCCATCACGAGGCGAGGCTGACACCAGACTGACACCATCATGATGTGAGGCTGACACCAGACTGACCCCATCACAAGGCGAGGTTGACACGAGACTGACAACATCACGTGGCGAGACTGACACCAGACTGACACCATCATGATGTGAGGCTGACACCAGACTGACTCCATCACTAGGCGAGGCTGACACCAGACTGACCCCATCACGAGGCGAGGCTGACACCAGACTGACACCATCACGAGTCGAGACTGACACAAGACTAACACCATCAAGATGTGAGGCTGACACCAGACTGACTCCATCACGAGGCGAGGCTGACACCAGACTGACCCCATCACGAGGCGAGGCTGACACCAGACTGACCCCATCATGAGGCGAGGCTGACACCAGACTGAAACCATCACGATGTGAGGCTGACACCAGACTGACCCCATCACGAGGCGAGGCTGACACCAGACTGACCCCATCACGAGGCGAGGCTGACACCAGACTGACACCATCACGAGGCGAGACTGACACCAGACTGACACCATCACGAAGCGAGGCTGACACCAGACTGACCCCATCACGAGGCGAGGCTGACACCAGACTGACACCATCATGATGTGAGGCTGACACCAGACTGACCCCATCACGAGGCGAGGCTGACACCAGACTGACACCATCACGAGGCGAGGCAGACACCAGACTGACACCATAACTAGCGAGGCTGACACCAGACTGACACCATTACGAGGCGAGGCTGACACCAGACTGACCCCATCACGAGGCGAGGCTGACACCAGACTGACCCATCACGAAGCGAGGCTGACACCAGACTGACCCCATCACGAAGCAAGACTCACACCAGACTGACCCCATCACGGGGCGAGGCTGACACCAGACTGACCACATCACGAGACGAGACTGACCCCATCACGAGACGAGACTGACACCAGACTGACCCCATCACGAGGCGAGGCTGACACCAGACTTACCCCATCACGAGGCGAGGCTGACACCAGACTGACCCCATCATGAGGCGAGGCTGACACCAGACTGACCCCATCACGAGGCGAGGCTGACACCAGACTGACACCATCACGATGTGAGGCTGACACCATATTGACCCCATCACGAGGCGAGGCTGACACAAGACTGACCCCATCACGAGGCGAGGTTGACACCAGACTGACACCATCACGAGGCGAGACTGACACCAGACTGACAACATCACGAAGCGAGCCTGACACCAGACTGACCCCATCACGAGGCGAGGCTGACACCAGACTGACCCCATAACGAGGCGAGGCTGACACCAGACTGACCCCATCACGAGGCGATGCTGACAACAGACTGACACCATCATGATGTGAGGCTGACACCAGACTGACCCGATCACGAGGCGAGGCTGACACCAGACTGACACAACTATGATGTGAGGCTGACACCAGACTGACCCCATCACGGGGTGAAGCTGACACCAGACTGACACCATCACGAGGCGAGGCTGACACCAGACTGACCCCATCACGAGCCGAGGCTGACACCAGACTGACCCCATCACGAGGCGAGGCTGACACCAGACTGACACCATCATGATGTGAGGCTGACACCAGACTGACCCCATTACAAGGCGAGGTTGACACGAGACTGACAACATCACGTGGCGAGACTGACACCAGACTGACACCATCATGATGTGAGGCTGACTCCAGACTGACCCCATCACTAGGCGAGGCTGACACCAGACTGACCCCATCACGAGGCGAGGCTGACACCAGACTGACACCATCACGAGTCGAGACTGACACAAGACTAACACCATCAAGATGTGAGGCTGACACCAGACTGACTCCATCACGAGGCGAGGCTGACACCAGACTGACCCCATCACGAGGCGAGGCTGACACCAGACTGACCCCATCATGAGGCGAGGCTGACACCAGACTGAAACCATCACGATGTGAGGCTGACACCAGACTGACCCCATCACGAGGCGAGGCTGACACCGGACTGACCCCATCACGAGGCGAGGCTGACACCAGACTGACACCATCACGAGGCGAGACTGACACCAGACTGACACCATCACGAAGCGAGGCTGACACCAGACTGACCCCATCACGAGGCGAGGCTGACACCAGACTGACACCATCATGATGTGAGGCTGACACCAGACTGACCCCATCATGAGGTGAGGCTGACACCAGACTGACACCATCACGAGGCGAGGCAGACACCAGACTGACACCATAACTAGCGAGGCTGACACCAGACTGACACCATCACGAGGCGAGGCTGACACCAGACTGACCCCATCACGAGGCGAGGCTGACACCAGACTGACCCATCACGAAGCGAGGCTGACACCAGACTGACCCCATCACGAAGCAAGACTCACACCAGACTGACCCCATCACGGGGCGAGGCTGACACCAGACTGACCACATCACGAGACGAGACTGACCCCATCACGAGGCGAGGCTGACACCAGACTGACCACATCACGAGACGAGACTGACACCAGACTGACCCCATCACGAGGCGAGGCTGACACCAGACTTACCCCATCAAGAGGCGAGGCTGACACCAGACTGACCCCATCATGAGGCGAGGCTGACACCAGACTGACCCCATCACGAGGCGAGGCTGACACCAGACTGACACCATCACGATGTGAGGCTGACACCAGATTGACCCCATCACGAGGCGAGGCTGACACAAGACTGACCCCATCACGAGGCGAGGTTGACACCAGACTGACACCATCACGAGGCGGGACTGACACCAGACTGACAACATCACGAAGCGAGCCTGACACCAGACTGACCCCATAACGAGGCGAGGCTGACACCAGACTGACCCCATCACGAGGCGATGCTGACAACAGACTGACACCATCATGATGTGAGGCTGACACCAGACTGACCCGATCACGAGGCGAGGCTGACACCAGACTGACACAATTATGATGTGAGGCTGACACCAGACTGACCCCATCACGGGGTGAAGCTGACACCAGACTGACACCATCACGAGGCGAGGCTGACACCAGACTGACACCATAACTAGCGAGGCTGACACCAGACTGACACCATCACGAGGCGAGACTGAAACCAGACTGACCCCATCACGGGGCGAGGCTGACACCAGACTGACCCCATCACGAGGCGAGACTGACACCAGATTGACCCCATCACAAGGCGTGGCTGACACCAGACTGACACCATCATGATGTGAGGCTGACACCAGACTGACCCCATTACGAGGCGAGGCTGACACCAGACTGACCACATCACGAGACAAGACTGACAACAGACTGACCCCATCACGAGGCGAGGCTGACAGCAGACTGACCCCATCACGAGGCGAGGCAGACACCAGACTGACCCCATCACTAGGCGAGGCTGACACCAGACTGACCCCATCACGAGGCGAGGCTGACACTAGACTGACACCATCACGAGGCGAGGCTGACACCAGACTGACACCATCATGATGTGAGGCTGACACCAGACTGACCCCATCACTAGGCGAGACTAAAACCAGACTGACCCCATCACGAGGCGAGGCTGACACCAGACTGACCCCATCACGAGGCAAGGCTGACACCAGACTGACCCCATCACGAGGCGAAGCTGACACCAGACTGACACCATCATGATGTGAGGCTGACACCAGACTGACCCCATCACTAGGCGAGGCTGATACCAGACTGACCCCATCACGAGGCGAGACTGACACCAGACTGACCCCATCACGAGGCGAGGCTGACACCAGACTGACCCTATCACTAGGCAAGGCTGACACCAGACTGACCCTATCACGAGGCGAGGCTGACACTAGACTGACCCCATCACGAGGCGAGGCTGACACCAGACTGACACCATCACGAGGCGAGGCTGACACCAGATTGACACCATCACGATGTGAGGCTGACACCAGACTGACCCCATCACGAGGCGAGGCTGACACCAGACTGACCCATCACGAGGTGAGGCTGACACCAGACTGACCCCATCACGAAGCGAGACTGACACCAGACTGACCCCATCACGGGGCAAGGCTGACACCAGACTGACCCCATCACGAGGCGAGACTGACACCAGATTGACCCCATCACAAGGCGTGGCTGACACCAGACTGACACCATCACGAAGTGAGGCTGACACCAGACTGACCACATCACGAGACGAGACTGACACCAGACTGACCCCATCACGAGGCGAGGCTGACACCAGACAGACCCCATCACGAGGCGAGGCTGACACCAGACTGACCACATCACGAGACGAGACTGACACCAGACTGACCCCATCACGAGGCGAGGCTGACACCAGACTGACCCCATCACGAGGCGAGGCTGACACCAGACTGACACCGTCACGAGGCGAGGCTGACACCAGACTGACACCATCATGATGTGAGGCTGACACCAGACTGACCCCATCACTAGGCGAGGCTGACACCAGACTGACCCCATCACGAGGCGAGGCTGACACCAGACTGACACCATCACGAGGCGAGGCTGACACCAGACTGACACCATCATGATGTGAGGCTGACACCAGACTGACCCCATCACTAGGCAAGACTGAAACCAGACTGACCCCATCACGAGGCGAGGCTGACACCAGACTGACCCCATCACGAGGCGAGACTGACACCAGACTGACCCCATCACGAGGCGAAGCTGACACCAGACTGACACCATCATGATGTGAGGCTGACACCAGACTGACCCCATCACTAGGCGAGGCTGACACCAGACTGACCCCATCACGAGGCGAGACTGACACCAGACTGACCCCATCACGAGGCGAGGCTGACACCAGACTGACCCCATCACGAGGCTAGGCTGACACCAGACTGACACTGTCAAGAAAGAGAACCAGAGAGCACACAGAGACAGATTGCACAGAACCCAACGTGCTTTTATTGGGGAGGTTCTTGGGGCACAGACAACAATTCCTTTAGTCCACAGATCCACACCAGACACAGCAACACAGTACAGTTCTCTGGAAGGCAATATGGAACAACAGGGGTATTGTAATCCACAGGGTTAGTCCACACAGGAGGCTCCAGGCAGGGATGGGTTAAGTCCAGGTAGGTTCACGGATGACGAGGGGTTAAGTCCAGTTAGGTGATAGATCCAGGCAGGTTCACGGGGACAGCAGAAGATCCCTCCACAGTGCAGGGATTCGAGGCAGCACAGACAGTCCGGGAGATGAGGAGGAGGACGGGGGATGAGAGGAGCTGGCCCTCAGCCAGCCTTCCCTCACACACACAGCCAGGAGAACACAATGGGGATTTTCCTGCTCACCCTTTAGAATAGAGCTGGTAACCGGATACTTCCTATCGGGTTACCATGGCGACGGGCCCTGTCTCTCAGGTCTCCAGACCTGCCCAGGAATTCATGCATGAGGGGGAAGGGAGGAGATGGCCTGTTTGTGGATTCCTCCAGCAGGAGGCCAGGCTGCAAGCCAGGGGGGTGAGGGGCTGCTGAGGTCTGCCTGTGTCAGGGACAAAGAGGACTAGAAGTCCCAGCATGGATGGGACAGAAGGGTGGCAGCCAGCAAACCTGGAGGATGGGGAAGGAAGGACCAGCTCCGTGACAGACACCATCACGAGGCGAGACTGACACCAGACTGAACCCATCACGAGGCGAGACTGACACCAGACTGACCCCATCACGAGGCGAGACTGACACCAGACTGACCCCATCACGAGGCGAGACTGACACCAGACTGACCCCATCACGAGGCGAGGCTTACACCAGACTGACCCCATCACGGGACGAGTCTGACACCAGACTGACCCCATCACGGGACGAGGCTGACACCAGACTGACCCCATCACGAGGCGAGGCTGACACCAGACTGACCACATCACGAGGCGAGGCTGACCCCAGACTGACCCCATCACGTGGTGAGGCTGAAACCAGACTGACCCCGTCACGAGGCGGGGCTGACACCAGACTGACCCCATCACGAGGCGAGGCTGACACCAAACTTACACCATCACGAGGCGAGGCTGACACCAGACTGACCAAATCACGGGGCGAGGCTGACACCAGACTGACCCCATCACGAGGCGAGGCTGACACCAGACTGACCCCATCGCGAGGCTGACACCAGACTGACCCCATCACGAGGCGAGGCTGACACCAGACTGACCCCATCACGAGGCGAGGCTGACGCCAGACTGACACCATCATGATGTGAGGCTGACACCAGACTGACCCCATCACTTGGCGAGACTGACACCAGACTGACCCCATCACGAGGCGCGGCTGACACCAGACTGACACCATCATGATGTGAGGCTGACACCAGACTGACCCCATCACGAGGCGAGGCTGACACCAGACTGTCCCCATCACGAGGCGAGGCTGACACCAGACTGACACCATCACGAGGCGAGGCTGACACCAGACTGACACCATCATGATGTGAGGCTGACACCAGACTGACCCCATCACGAGGTGAGGCTGACACCAGACTGACCCCATCACGAGGTGAGGCTGACACGAGACTGACACCATCATGATGTGAGGCTGACACCAGACTGACCCCATCACTAGGCGAGGCTGACACCAGACTGACCCCATAACGAGGCGAGGCTGACACCAGACTGACACCATCACGAGGCGAAGCTGACACCAGACTGACACCATCATGATGTGAGGCTGACACCAGACTGACCCCATCACGAGGCGCGGCTGACACCAGACTGACCCCATCACGAGGCGAGACTGACACCAGACTGACCCCATCACGAGGCGAGGCTGACACCAGACTGACCCCACCACGAGGCGAGGCTGACACCAGACTGACACCATCACGAGGCGAGGCTGACACCAGACTGACACCATCACGAGGCGAGGCTGACACCAGACTGACACCATCATGATGTGAGGCTGACACCAGACTGACCCCATCACGAGGCGCGGCTGACACCAGACTGACCCCATCACGAGGCGAGACTTACACCAGACTGACCCCATCACGAGGCGAGGCTGACACCAGACTGACCCCACCACGAGGCGAGGCTGACACCAGACTGACACCATCACGAGGCGAGGCTGACACCAGACTGACACCATCACGATGTGAGGCTGACACCAGACTGACCCCATCACGAGGCGAGGTTGACACCAGACTGACAACATCACGTGGCGAGACTGACACCAGACTGACACCATCATGATGTGAGGCTGACACCAGACTGACCCCATCACTAGGCGAGGCTGACACCAGACTGACCCCATCACGAGGCGAGGCTGACACCAGACTGACCCCATCACGAGGCGAGGCTGACACCTGACTGACACCATCACGAGTCGAGACTGACACAAGACTGACACCATCAAGATGTGAGGCTGACACCAGACTGACTCCATCACGAGGCGAGGCTGACACCAGACTGACACCATCACGAGGCGAGGCTGACACCAGACTGACCCCATCACGAGGCGAGGCTGACACCAGACTGACCCATCACGAAGCGAGGCTGACACCAGACTGACCCCATCACGAAGCAAGACTGACACCAGACTGACCCAATCACGAGGCGAGGCTGACACCAGACTGACACCATCACGAGGCGAGACTGACACCAGACTGACACCATCACGAAGCGAGGCTGACACCCGACTGACACCATCACGTGGCGCGGCTGACACCAGACTGACACCATCATGATGTGAGGCTGACACCAGACTGACCCATCACGAAGCGAGGCTGACACCAGACTGACCCCATCACGAAGCAAGACTGACACCAGACTGACCCCATCACGGGGCGAGGCTGACACCAGACTGACCCCATCACGAGGCGAGACTGACACCAGATTGACCCCATCACGAGGCGTGGCTGATACCAGACTGACACCATTCTGATGTGAGGCTGACACCAGACTGACCCCATCACGAGGCGAGGCTGACACCAGACTGACCCATCACGAAGCGAGGCTGACACCAGACTGACCCCATCACGATGCATGACTGACACCAGACTGACCCCATCATGATGTGAGGCTGACACCAGACTGACCCCATCACTTGGCGAGACTGACACCAGACTGACCCCATCACGAGGCGAGGTTGACACCAGACTGACACCATCATGATGTGAGGCTGACACCAGACTGACCCCATCACGAGGCGAGGCTGACACCAGACTGACCCCATCACGAGGCGAGGCTGACACCAGACTGACCCCATCACGAGGCGAGGCTGACACCAGACTGACACCATCACGATGTGAGGCTGACACCAGACTGACCCATCACTGACCCCATCACGAGGCGAGGCTGACACCAGACTGACCCCATCACGAGGCGAGGCTGACACCAGACTGACCCCATCATGATGTGAGGCTGTTTGAAGCTTTCCTTAACCTAATACCTATTATCTTCTTATTAACAGTACTAACAAGTATGAATGAGTTGGATCTTAATAGAATAATTGAGTTATTATATTTATATTTGTTCTAGATTGGGAAAAGTGAGTAATTAGACTGACACCAGACACCAGACTGACACCATCATGATGTGAGGCTGACACCAGACTGACCCCATCACGAGGCGAGGCTGACACCAGACTGACCCAATCACGAGGCGAGGCTGACACCAGACTGACACCATCACGAGGCGAGACTGACACCAGACTGACACCATCACGAAGCGAGGCTGACACCAGACTGACACCATCACGTGGCGCGGCTGACACCAGACTGACACCATCATGATGTGAGGCTGACACCAGACTGACCCATCACGAAGCGAGGCTGACACCAGACTGACCCCATCACGAAGCAAGACTGACACCAGACTGACCCCATCACGGGGCGAGGCTGACACCAGACTGACCCCATCACGAGGCGAGACTGACACCAGATTGACCCCATCACGAGGCGTGGCTGATACCAGACTGACACCATTCTGATGTGAGGCTGACACCAGACTGACCCCATCACGAGACGAGGCTGACACCAGACTGACCCATCACGAAGCGAGGCTGACACCAGACTGACCCCATCACAATGCAAGACTGACACCAGACTGACCCCATCATGATGTGAGGCTGACACCAGACTGACCCCATCACTTGGCGAGACTGACACCAGACTGACCCCATCACGAGGCGAGGTTGACACCAGACTGACACCATCATGATGTGAGGCTGACACCAGACTGACCCCATCACGAGGCGAGGCTGACACCAGACTGACCCCATCACGAGGCGAGGCTGACACCAGACTGACACCATCACGAGGCGAGGCTGACATCAGACTGACACCATCACGATGTGAGGCTGACACCAGACTGACCCCATCACGAGGCGAGGCTGACACCAGACTGACCCCATCACGAGGCGAGGCTGACACCAGACTGACCCCATCATGATGTGAGGCTGTTTGAAGCTTTCCTTAACCTAATACCTATTATCTTCTTATTAACAGTACTAACAAGTATGAATGAGTTGGATCTTAATAGAATAATTGAGTTATTATATTTATATTTGTTCTAGATTGGGAAAAGTGAGTAATTAGACTTCATAGTCTGTGAACATATATCTTGGGTTTTTCCTTTACATTCAAGCCACATATGAGAGTAATTAGCTATACCTCCCCCATCCTCCCCCATCTATGTAAGAGATAAAGTTACACTCAGACTTTGAGAAAAGTAGACTGGAAGGTTTGTTATATATATACACATCTGTTGGTGTCAATTATCTTAGTGGGACTACAAGAGAATACCAACCCACTTTTAGGTTGGTGGGGGCTGGATTACTCTTAAGAGTAGAACAAATGTTTGAGTCTGTCACACATTGCTTGAAGCCTTGAGAGACACACACACACATACACACATATACATATATACAATCTTATTATCAAGAACTTAACTATATTTTTTGGACATTATTTAAACATTCTGTATGCCAATATTTTATTTCTAATTTTATGCAACGTTATTATTAAATCATCTTTTTGAGTTTTATACAAGCAGTGGAAGGACTTTCTATCTAAACATTTCTCATCAATACAAGTTAATAAAATATCGAGACAATACGATATTTTACAGTGGCGAGCCTCCAGTTCGATTAGTTTCCGCAAATCGCTTATTTTTGACTTTTTTCTTCTTCATCTTGATGAGAGGGAAGAGGTTTGCACACTCAGCAAAATATGAACTCAAGCTTTCAGGAGAAGTAAAAGTCTGCAACAGATGAATCGTCGGCATAATCGAGAACCTAAAAGCAGAATTGGTGAGAATTTTGCGCAATTGCAAGCAACGCTGTTCCTTGGTGATGTCATTTCCCGCCAAGAGAGAAAAGACGCGTTATGTAAAGAAAGACCTTCTTAATCGGTAAGTAATGGATTTTATTGATGAATTATCTAGAGAGAGTAAGTTAGAATTCAAGAAACTGTCTACATTTGTTAAAGATAATGAACTTTGGCGGTACTTGTATAATGAATGCTTACAGGCTAATATTAAGATAGAAAAATCTAAGTTTTCCTTTAAGAAACTGAGCAAACAAGTTAGAAATGTAATGAAGTTAGTTAATGTTTTTAACGCCATGATTTTTGATGTTCCTAAGACTGCTGTTTGTGTAATGCAGCAAGATCAGAACAGTGTATGTGCTAATTGCCAGATTTTGACTGAGCAAATAGATGATATGCAAAGTGCAATTCAAACAAAAGACATTCAGTTATCTGACCTGCAGAATGATGTAAAAAGAATTTGTGTGAATACCAAGGCAGAGAAACAACACTCTTTTGTACCAGACATCCAGTCTATAGAAGGAGATCCTACCAATCAGGAAGAAATGTGTAAGAGAAAATTAAGGGATAAAGCTGCAAAACTTAATCTTAAAATCCTTGATCAGCTCATGAAAATTTTGAAGGATATGCCAGCCTATGATATGGACGCCGATTCTTTCTATAACATGGAGGTTTATGAAAATTTTTGTAATAATTTTTGTTTAAATCAGGAGCAAAGAAATTTTCTATTCTGTTTATGGCTCCCCAGTGTTATGGCATGTAGATTAATCAAAACACCATATATTGAGGATGATGAGGAAATGCATAGCAATGCATCAGACCGACTACGTCAATTATTGAAATTTACTACTGGACAGGAAATTCCTTCTTTGGAAATCTTAGACTCCTTAAGAGCTACAATTAATGATGATCCTTTTGAATTTAAAGTATACAAAATGATATTTAATTTAGACAATGAGACTCCTTCTATGGTAAATGCTTTTGTTAAAAAATTCAAGTATCTTGATTCAGCATCTTTTATTATTGCTACTGGAAAAAATTATTTAGATCAAGCAGCCAAAGTTATTGATACAGTTAGGAGACAACTTAAATTAAACAATCAGAAGAAGGAAAGTTTAATTGTTCAAAATGGAGAACAGAGAGAGACCATGTGCTTAGCCACACCCAGTTATGATGATGAACACGTCACAGGCAGGACGAGAGTCTCAGAGCAGACAGGAAATACTATTTGTTTCTATTGTAAACGATTTGGTAATTTGAAAAGAGATTGTATTCATTATAAATTAGATTTACAAAGAAAAGCTTTGGAATTAGAAGACCAAAATATAATTTCTGAACAATCTGCTCCTCCATGTTCCAACAATAGTCTGTCTGAGTTGCCTTATGCCTCAGAAGTTAAAAAGATCAGTTCACTGAGAGTCAACAACAGCTTAAACAATATGGTAAACAGTGCTGTTGTCATTAACAGGAATGGTTTATTGCCATTGCCGAAATTTAAATCAGGATCAAATCGAGATTCTTCTTTACTGTTGGAATATGTTGCTCCAAATTTATTGGATGAAAGTGGAAGGCCCAAATCAACATCAATTGATTCTTCCATGTACTGTAATGTTGGAAGTATTTGTACAGCAACTGCTGACATGTCTTCAGATCATAAATGGCCACATACAGGAACCAATCTTGAATTGGAACAATTGGTTAGATCACATAAAGAACTTTGGAGTCAAAGCAAAAATGATGTAGGTTTGTTTACAAATTTTGAAGTTGACATTGAAGGTAGAGACCCTAAGCCTCAACCTCAATACAAATTGCCATTAGAATCAATTAATCCACTCTCTTCCATTGTAGATGAGTTTTTACAGCAAGGAATTTTAAAGAAAGTACAATCAGTGGTGAATAATTGTATTTGGCCTATCAAAGTTGATAATTCATATTCTTTATCAGTTGATTTCAGGACATTGAACAAATGCATCACAAATAACAGATCTATTGTTCCTGATTGTAACATAATGTCACATCTGGATGCCAAGGCCAAAATATTCTCAGTACTTGAAATTGCCAATAGCCATTTGTCAGTACCCTTAGCTAAGAGTTGTCAATATAAACTTGCTTTTAGCTTCAACAAAGAAACTTATACATTCACAAGATTAGCCCCAGGCTTAGATTTAAGTGATGGCATTGTTCATGAGTATTTGGGAAAAATATTATCTAAATTCTCTAGGCCAGAATGTATTGTCCAGCATGTAGACAAGCTTCTCTTGTCTACACAGAATATAACTGAGCATATCACTCTTTTGTCTGAAATATTTACGTTGTTACAAACAGCAGGATTGAAATTGAATACAGAGAAAGTTCAGTTGATGAAAAGACAGGTGGAATTCCTTCATATGCAAATTAGTCATGGACAGAGACAGTTGTTGCAAGAAAAAGTTAGAACTATTTCTGCTTATCCAATTCCAACAAATCGCAAGGCTTTGCATCAGTTTTTGAGCGAAGTAAATCATTGTAAAGATTTTATACCCAATTTTGCAGAGAAGTCTAGATCATTATTTGATCGTTTGAGACAAAAAGATGGAGTATTTGATCAATGGGATCAAACTGAGAAAGAAGCTTTTGAACTATTGAAATGGGATTTGCAGAATGCTACTACATTAAATACTGTTGAGTTTTGTAGTAAAATTCCTTTTGTTTTAGAAACCAATGTTTCCAGTAATGCAATCTCAGTAACTTTGTCACAATTAAAAGAAGGTAATCAGAAAATAATAGGTTTCTTCTCAAGAACTTTGACAAATATGGAGAAAAACTTTGATGCACATATGAAAAAATTGTTAAGTGTTTTCTTTGCAGTCAAAATAACTGAAAACATTGTGAGATTCAGTAATATCATATTACAGACACCTGATTCCTCACTGAAACTCCTAGGGGAAGATGGTTCAACAGAAAATTATTGTGAAAATTATCCTATATGGTACAAAACACTATCATCCAAACACATACAGATAGATGTAACAAAAAGACATTTTCAGGAAAACATACCAACACATGTTTGTACAGCTGTAGGTGAGAAGTTTGTACCTCATGTTTTCAACATAGGAACTGAGAAAAGTTTGAAACCAGTATGTATTACTGCAGATCAGTCTTACACTACAAGAAGTAAGTCAACACAAAAAACAGCTACGCATATTTCCAATGTTATAGAGATAAGATCAAAGGCATAATCCTTTGTCATCTCTGGGTTGATACAAAACCTTTCTTTGGTTTTGAAACCAAGGTTTTGAATCATGACCAATAATGGAGATGTAGCGTCCTGTTATATTTATTTTTGTTTATTTCAGGTACTTATATAGCGTTGTCAATATATGTAGTGCTTTTTACATATATAGTACATTCACATCAGTCCCTAACCCTCAAGAGGTGTACAATCTGAGGTCCCTAATTCACAGTCATACATACACATACTAGGGCCAATTTAGATAGGAGCCAATTCTCCTACCAACATGACTTTGGAGTGTGGAAGGAAACCGGAGTACCTGAAGGAAACCCACGCAAGCACAGGGAGAACATGTAAACTCCAGGCAGGTGATGCCATGGTTGGGATTTGCATCAGCAACCCTAGTACTGTTAGGCGGAAGTGCCTGCATTCTAAAAAAGAACACTACAAGTCAATAAGAAGTGTTATAATCAAAATATGTCTTCCATGTCATGACTAGAAATGCTTGTGATTGTGATATGTAATATTAACAGATAAATGTAAGAGGATTAATCAATGTAAAATTTTCAATGCCAAAATAATGATACTGCATTTCTGTTACAGGAAATGACCTAAGAGTAACTGTTAAAGGAAGAAAGTTCAAATATTTCTAAACCTTTCAGATGATAATACATTTTCCAAGAAGGAAATTTATTCTGGAAGAAGCTTTGCAACAAGAATTTCATTCATCATTGTTTTTGTTGTTCTTTTTATGTTCAATAAAGTTATTTTAACTTTACAGAGTGCTAGAAGAAGACAAGACATCTCAAGGCATCTCATAGAGGAAGAACTTATAAAACAATTGACTTTTGACTACTGATGAAATAATTCATTCATCATCAGATATATTGGTTTTTTTTTGTGTGTACATTTTATTTTGACATAATATGTTTACCATATCAAGATGAGATCAGTTTTCACATGAACATTTGCAATCACACACTATGTATTTTCAGAAGTGAAAGGGTTAAACTTTTGTTACAACAGAGTCACTCTTAGTTAGAACATCTGTTGTTAATTAAGCTAGAGATACGTTATTCTAAGGTACATATAGAGAAACTTAGGCAAGCTTTACATTGTTATATGTATGTTTTAAAAAAAATCATTTGATATACATGTATGGATTGAAGTTAGAGAACATATGTTATGTTTAAATGTCAATAAGGTAATTTGAAAAATGTATGGATTTTAGAACTGTGTGCTACACACATTTTGGAGGGAAAATATGAAACATCTATTTTTTTTTTAAGTGACATACTTTAAAGTATTGTACTATAATGTTACAGTTATACATTTATTAAGGGGATGAATTATTTGGTAAAAGGAAAATAATAAGGGTAAAAATATTTTTATGTGATACATAACAAAAGGTTTATCAAAGAATTTGTTTTCCCATTATAGAATCAAATTAAAGATATGTTCAGATCAATTATCTTAAGATCCAAAAACGCATGAATGGATACGAAAGTGACGAGAATGTGTATAAATGGATTAAGATAAGGAAAATGATTAAGATTCGATAAAATCGATCATTTTGAGAGGGAAATGTTAGAAGCTTTCCTTAACCTAATACCTAATATCTTCTTATTAACAGTACTAACAAGTATGAATGAGTTGGATCTTAATAGAATAATTGAGTTATTATATTTATATTTGTTCTAGATTGGGAAAAGTGAGTAATTAGACTTCATAGTCTGTGAACATATATCTTGGGTTTTTCCTTTACATTCAAGCCACATATGAGAGTAATTAGCTATACCTTCCCCCATCCTCCCCCATCTATGTAAGAGATAAAGTTACACTCAGACTTTGAGAAAAGTAGACTGGAAGGTTTGTTATATATATACACATCTGTTGGTGTCAATTATCTTAGTGGGACTACAAGAGAATACCAACCCACTTTTAGGTTGGTGGGGGCTGGATTACTCTTAAGAGTAGAACAAAGGTTTGAGTCTGTCACACATTGCTTGAAGCCTTGAGAGACACACACACACATACACACATATACATATATACAATCTTATTATCAAGAACTTAACTATATTTTTTGGACATTATTTAAACATTCTGTATGCCAATATTTTATTTCTAATTTTATGCAACGTTATTATTAAATCATCTTTTTGAGTTTTATACAAGCAGTGGAAGGACTTTCTATCTAAACATTTCTCATCAATACAAGTTAATAAAATATCGAGACAATACGATATTTTACAGAGGCTGACACCAGACTGACCCCATCACGAGGCGAGGTTGACACCAGACTGACACCATCACGTGGCGAGACTGACACCAGACTGACACCATCATGATGTGAGGCTGACACCAGACTGACCCCATCACTAGGCGAGGCTGACACCAGACTGACCCCATCACGAGGTGATGCTGACACTAGACTGACACCATCACGAGGCGAGGCTGACACCAGACTGACACCATCATGATGTGAGGCTGACACCAGACTGACCCCATCACTTGGCGAGACTGACACCAGACTGACCCCATCACGAGGCGAGGCTGACACCAGACTGACACCATCATGATGTGAGGCTGACACCAGACTGACACCATCATGATGTGAGGCTGACACCAGACTGACCCCATCACTAGGCGAGGCTGACACCAGACTGACCCCATGACGAGGCGAGGCTGACACCAGACTGACACCATCACGAGTCGAGACTGACACAAGACTGACACCATCAAGATGTGAGGCTGACACCTGACTGACACCATCACGACGTGAGGCTGACACCAGGCTGACCCCATCACGAGGCGAGGCTGACACCAGACTGACCCCATCACGAGGCGAGGCTGACACCAGACTGACACCATCATGATGTGAGGCTGACACCAGACTGACCCCATCACGAGGTGAGGCTGACACCAGACTGACACCATAACTAGCGAGGCTCACACCAGACTGACACCATCACGAGGCGAGGCTGACACCAGACTGACCCCATCACGAGGCGAGGCTGACACAAGACTGACCCATCACGAAGCGAGGCTGACACCAGACTGACCCCATCACAAAGCGAGGCTGACACCAGACTGACCCCATCACGAGGCGAGGCTGACACCAGACTGACACCATCACGAGTCGAGACTGACACAAGACTGACACCATCAAGATGTGAGGCTGACACCAGACTGACTCCATCACGAGGCGAGGCTGACACCAGGCTGACCCCATCACGAGGCGAGGCTGACACCAGACTGACCCCATCATGAGTCGAGGCTGACACCAGACTGACACCATCACGATGTGAGGCTGACACCAGACTGACCCCATCACGAGGCGAGGCTGACACCAGACTGACCCAATCACGAGGCGAGGCTGACACCAGACTGACACCATCACGAGGCGAGACTGACACCAGACTGACACCATCACGAAGCGAGGCTGACACCAGACTGACACCATCACGAGGCGAGGCTGACACCAGACTGACACCATCATGATGTGAGGCTGACACCAGACTGACCCATCACGAAGCGAGGCTGACACCAGACTGACCCCATCACGAAGCAAGACTGACACCAGACTGACCCCATCACGGGGCGAGGCTGACACCAGACTGACCCCATCACGAGGCGAGACTGACACCAGATTGACCCCATCACGAGGCGTGGCTGATACCAGACTTACACCATCATGATGTGAGGCTGACACCAGACTGACCCCATCACGAGGCGAGGCTGACACCAGACTGACCCATCACGAAGCGAGGCTGACACCAGACTGACCCCATCACGAAGCAAGACTGACACCAGACTGACCCCATCATGATGTGAGGCTGACACCAGACTGACCTCATCACTTGGCGAGACTGACACCAGACTGACCCCATCACGAGGCGAGGTTGACACCAGACTGACACCATCATGATGTGAGGCTGACACCAGACTGACCCCATCACGAGGCGAGGCTGACACCAGACTGACCCCATCACTTGGCGAGACTGACACCAGACTGACCCCATCACGAGGCGAGGCTGACACCAGACTGACACCATGATGATGTGAGGCTGACACCAGACTGACCCCATCACGAGGTGCGGCTGACACCAGACTGACCCCATCACGAGGCGAGACTGACACCAGACTGACCCCATCACGAGGCGAGGCTGACACCAGACTGACCCCATCACGAGGAGAGGCTGACACCAGACTGACACCATCACGAGGCGAGGCTGACACCAGACTGACACCATCACGATGTGAGGCTGACACCAGACTGACCCCATCACGAGGCGAGGCTGACACCAGACTGATCCCATCACGAGGCGAGGCTGACACCAGACTGACACCATCACGAGTCGAGACTGACACAAGACTGACACCATCAAGATGTGAGGCTGACACCAGACTGACTCCATCACGAGGCGAGGCTGACACCAGGCTGACCCCATCACGAGGCGAGGCTGACACCAGACTGACCCCATCATGAGGCGAGGCTGACACCAGACTGACACCATCACGATGTGAGGCTGACACCAGACTGACCCCATCACGAGGCGAGGCTGACACCAGACAGACCCAATCACGAGGCGAGGCTGACACCAGACTGACACCATCACGAGGCGAGACTGACACCAGACTGACACCATCACGAAGCGAGGCTGACACCAGACTGACACCATCACGAGGCGAGGCTGACACCAGACTGACACCATCATGATGTGAGGCTGACACCAGACTGACCCATCACGAAGCGAGGCTGACACCAGACTGCCCCCATCATGAAGCAAGACTGACACCAGACTGACCCCATCACGGGGCGAGGCTGACACCAGACTGACCCCATCACGAGGCGAGACTGACACCAGATTGACCCCATCACGAGGCGTGGCTGATACCAGACTGACACCATCATGATGTGAGGCTGACACCAGACTGACCCCATCACGAGGCGAGGCTGACACTAGACTGACCCATCACGAAGCGAGGCTGACACCAGACTGACCCCATGACGAAGCAAGACTGACACCAGACTGACCCCATCATGATGTGAGGCTGACACCAGACTGATCCCATCACTTGGCGAGGCTGACACCAGACTTACCCCATCACGAGGCGAGGCTGACACCAGACTGACACCATCATGATGTGAGGCTGACACCAGACTGACACCATCATGATGTGAGGCTGACACCAGACTGACCCCATCACGAGGCGAGGCTGACACCAGACTGACCCCATCACGAGGCGAGGCTGACACCAGACTGACACCATCACGAGGCGAGGCTGACACCAGACTGACACCATCACGATGTGAGGCTGACACCAGACTGACCCCATCACGAGGCAAGGCTGACACCAGACTGACCCCATCACGAGGCGAGGCTGACACCAGACTGACACCATCATGATGTGAGGCTGACACCAGACTGACCCCATCACGAGGCGAGGTTGACACCAGACTGACACCATCACGTGGCGAGACTGACACCAGACTGACACCATCATGATGTGAGGCTGACACCAGACTGACTCCATCACTAGGCGAGGCTGACACCAGACTGACCCCATCACGAGGCGAGGCTGACACTAGACTGACACCATCACGAGGCGAGGCTGACACCAGACTGACCCATCACGAAGCGAGGCTGACACCAGACTGACCCCATCACGAAGCAAGACTGACACCAGACTGACCCCATCACGGGGCGAGGCTGACACCAGACTGACCCCATCACGAGGCGAGACTGACACCAGATTGACCCCATCACGAGGCGTGGCTGATACCAGACTGACACCATCATGATGTGAGGCTGACACCAGACTGACCCCATCACAAGGCGAGGCTGACACCAGACTGACCCATCACGAAGCGAGGCTGACACCAGACTGACCCCATCTTGAAGCAAGACTGACACCAGACTGACCCCATCATGATGTGAGGCTGACACCAGACTGACCCCATCACTTGGCGAGACTGACACCAGACTGACCCCATCACGAGGCGAGGTTGACACCAGACTGACACCATCATGATGTGAGGCTGACACCAGACTGACCCCATCACGAGGCGAGGCTGACACCAGACTGACCCCATCACGAGGCGAGGCTGACACCAGACTGACACCATCACGATGTGAGGCTGACACCAGACTGACCCCATCACGAGGCGAGGCTGACACCAGACTTACCCCTCACGAGGCGAGGCTGACACCAGACTGACACCATCACGATGTGAGGCTGACACCAGACTGACCCCATCACGAGGCGAGGCTGACACCAGACTTACCCGATCACGAGGCGATGCTGACAACAGACTGACACCATCATGATGTGAGGCTGACACCAGACTGACCAGATCACGAGGCGAGGCTGACACCAGACTGACACAATAATGATGTGAGGCTGACACCAGACTGACCCCATCACGAGGTGAGGCTGACACCAGACTGACACCATCACGAGGCGAGGCTGACACCAGACTGACACCATAACTAGCGAGGCTGACACCAGACTGACACCATCACGAGGCGAGGCTGACACCAGACTGACCCCATCACGAGGCGAGGCAGACGCCAGACTGACCCCATCACTAGGCGAGGCTGACAACAGACTGACCCCATCACGAGGCGAGGCTGACACCAGACTGACCCCATCACGAGGCGAGGCAGACGCCAGACTGACCCCATCACTAGGCGAGGCTGACAACAGACTGACCCCATCACGAGGCGAGGCTGACACCAGACTGACACCATCACGAGGCGAGGCTGACACCAGACTGACACCATCATGATGTGAGGCTGACACCAGACTGACCCCATAACTAGGCGAGACTGAAACCAGAATGACCCCATCACGAGGCGAGGCTGAAACCAGACTGACCCCATCATGAGGCCAGACTGACACCAGACTGACCCCATTGCGAGGCGAAGCTGACACCAGACTGACACCAGACTGACCCCATCACTAGGCGAGACTGAAACCAGAATGACCCCATCACGAGGCTAGGCTGACACCAGACTGACACCAGACTGACACCATCACGAGGCGAGACTGACACCAGACTGACCCCATCACGAGGCGAGACTGACACCAGACTGACCCCATCACGAGGCGAGACTGACACCAGACTGACCCCATCACGAGGCGAGACTGACACCAGACTGACCCCATCACGAGGCGAGACTGACCCCAGACAGACCCCATCATGAGGCGAGGCTGACACCAGACTGACCCCATCACGGGACGAGTCTGACACCAGACTGACCCCATCACGGAACGAGGCTGACACCAGACTGACCCCATCACGGGACGAGGCTGAAACCAGACTGACCCCATCACGAGGCGAGGCTGACACCAGACTGACACCATCACGAGGCGAGACTGACACCAGACTGACACCATCACGAAGCGAGGCTGACACCAGACTGACACCATCACGAGGCGAGGCTGACACCAGACTGACACCATCATGATGTGAGGCTGACACCAAACTGACCCCATCACGAAGCAAGACTGACACCAGACTGACCCCATCACGGGGCGAGGCTGACACCAGACTGACCCCATCACGAGGCGAGACTGACACCAGATTGACCCCATCACGAGGCGTGGATGATACCAGACTGACACCATCATGATGTGAGGCTGACACCAGACTGACCCCATCACGAGGCGAGGCTGACACCAGACTGACCCATCACGAAGCGAGGCTGACACCAGACTGACCCCATCACGAAGCAAGACTGACACCAGACTGACCCCATCATGATGTGAGGCTGACACCAGACTGACCCCATCACTTGGCGAGACTGACACCAGACTGACCCCTTCACGAGGCGAGGTTGACACCAGACTGACACCATCATGATGTGAGGCTGACACCAGACTGACCCCATCACGAGGCGAGGCTGACACCAGACTGACCCCATCACGAGGCGAGGCTGACACCAGACTGACACCATCACGAGGCGAGGCTGACACCATCACGATGTGAGGCTGACACCAGACTGACCCCATCACGAGGCGAGGCTGACACCAGACTTACCCCATCACGAGGCGAGGCTGACACCAGACTGACACCATCATGATGTGAGGCTGACACCAGACTGACACCATCATGATGTGAGGCTGACACCAGACTGACCCCATCACGAGGCGAGGCTGACACCAGACTGACCCCATCACGAGGCGAGGCTGACACCAGACTGACACCATCACGAGGCGAGGCTGACACCAGACTGACACCATCACGATGTGAGGCTGACACCAGACTGACCCCATCACGAGGCGAGGCTGACACCAGACTGACCCCATCACGAGGCGAGGCTGACACCAGACTGACACCATCATGATGTGAGGCTGACACCAGACTGACCCCATCACGAGGCGAGGTTGACACCAGACTGACACCATCACGTGGCGAGACTGACACCAGACTGACACCATCATGATGTGAGGCTGACACCAGACTGACTCCATCACTAGGCGAGGCTGACACCAGACTGACCCCATCACGAGGCGAGGCTGACACTAGACTGACACCATCACGAGGCGAGGCTGACACCAGACTGACACCATCATGATGTGAGGCTGACACCAGACTGACCCCATCACTTGGCGAGACTGACACCAGACTGACCCCATCACGAGGCGAGGCTGACACCAGACTGACCCCATCACGAGGCGCGGCTGACACCAGACTGACCCCATCACGAGGCGAGACAGACACCAGACTGACCCCATCACGAAGCAAGACTGACACCAGACTGACCCCATCACGGGGCGAGGCTGACACCAGACTGACCCCATCACGAGGCGAGACTGACACCAGATTGACCCCATCACGAGGCGTGGCTGATACCAGACTGACACCATCATGATGTGAGGCTGACACCAGACTGACCCCATCACAAGGCGAGGCTGACACCAGACTGACCCATCACGAAGCGAGGCTGACACCAGACTGACCCCATCTTGAAGCAAGACTGACACCAGACTGACCCCATCATGATGTGAGGCTGACACCAGACTGACCCCATCACTTGGCGAGACTGACACCAGACTGACCCCATCACGAGGCGAGGTTGACACCAGACTGACACCATCATGATGTGAGGCTGACACCAGACTGACCCCATCACGAGGCGAGGCTGACACCAGACTGACCCCATCACGAGGCGAGGCTGACACCAGACTGACACCATCACGATGTGAGGCTGACACCAGACTGACCCCATCACGAGGCGAGGCTGACACCAGACTTACCCCTCACGAGGCGAGGCTGACACCAGACTGACACCATCACGATGTGAGGCTGACACCAGACTGACCCCATCACGAGGCGAGGCTGACACCAGACTTACCCGATCACGAGGCGATGCTGACAACAGACTGACACCATCATGATGTGAGGCTGACACCAGACTGACCAGATCACGAGGCGAGGCTGACACCAGACTGACACAATAATGATGTGAGGCTGACACCAGACTGACCCCATCACGAGGTGAGGCTGACACCAGACTGACACCATCACGAGGCGAGGCTGACACCAGACTGACACCATAACTAGCGAGGCTGACACCAGACTGACACCATCACGAGGCGAGGCTGACACCAGACTGACCCCATCACGAGGCGAGGCAGACGCCAGACTGACCCCATCACTAGGCGAGGCTGACAACAGACTGACCCCATCACGAGGCGAGGCTGACACCAGACTGACCCCATCACGAGGCGAGGCAGACGCCAGACTGACCCCATCACTAGGCGAGGCTGACAACAGACTGACCCCATCACGAGGCGAGGCTGACACCAGACTGACACCATCACGAGGCGAGGCTGACACCAGACTGACACCATCATGATGTGAGGCTGACACCAGACTGACCCCATAACTAGGCGAGACTGAAACCAGAATGACCCCATCACGAGGCGAGGCTGAAACCAGACTGACCCCATCATGAGGCCAGACTGACACCAGACTGACCCCATTGCGAGGCGAAGCTGACACCAGACTGACACCAGACTGACCCCATCACTAGGCGAGACTGAAACCAGAATGACCCCATCACGAGGCTAGGCTGACACCAGACTGACACCAGACTGACACCATCACGAGGCGAGACTGACACCAGACTGACCCCATCACGAGGCGAGACTGACACCAGACTGACCCCATCACGAGGCGAGACTGACACCAGACTGACCCCATCACGAGGCGAGACTGACACCAGACTGACCCCATCACGAGGCGAGACTGACACCAGACAGACCCCATCATGAGGCGAGGCTGACACCAGACTGACCCCATCACGGGACGAGTCTGACACCAGACTGACCCCATCACGGGACGAGGCTGACACCAGACTGACCCCATCACGGGACGAGGCTGACACCAGACTGACCCCATCACGAGGCGAGGCTGACACCAGACTGACACCATCACGAGGCGAGACTGACACCAGACTGACACCATCACGAAGCGAGGCTGACACCAGACTGACACCATCACGAGGCGAGGCTGACACCAGACTGACACCATCATGATGTGAGGCTGACACCAAACTGACCCCATCACGAAGCAAGACTGACACCAGACTGACCCCATCACGGGGCGAGGCTGACACCAGACTGACCCCATCACGAGGCGAGACTGACACCAGATTGACCCCATCACGAGGCGTGGATGATACCAGACTGACACCATCATGATGTGAGGCTGACACCAGACTGACCCCATCACGAGGCGAGGCTGACACCAGACTGACCCATCACGAAGCGAGGCTGACACCAGACTGACCCCATCACGAAGCAAGACTGACACCAGACTGACCCCATCATGATGTGAGGCTGACACCAGACTGACCCCATCACTTGGCGAGACTGACACCAGACTGATCCCTTCACGAGGCGAGGCTGACACCAGACTGACCCCATCACGAGGCGAGGCTGACACCAGACTGACACCATCACGAGGCGAGGCTGACACCAGACTGACCCCATCACGAGGCGAGGCTGACACCAGACTTACCCCATCACGAGGCGAGGCTGACACCAGACTGACACCATCATGATGTGAGGCTGACACCAGACTGACACCATCATGATGTGAGGCTGACACCAGACTGACCCCATCACGAGGCGAGGCTGACACCAGACTGACCCCATCACGAGGCGAGGCTGACACCAGACTGACACCATCACGAGGCGAGGCTGACACCAGACTGACACCATCACGATGTGAGGCTGACACCAGACTGACCCCATCACGAGGCGAGGCTGACACCAGACTGACCCCATCACGAGGCGAGGCTGACACCAGACTGACACCATCATGATGTGAGGCTGACACCAGACTGACCCCATCACGAGGCGAGGTTGACACCAGACTGACACCATCACGTGGCGAGACTGACACCAGACTGACACCATCATGATGTGAGGCTGACACCAGACTGACTCCATCACTAGGCGAGGCTGACACCAGACTGACCCCATCACGAGGCGAGGCTGACACTAGACTGACACCATCACGAGGCGAGGCTGACACCAGACTGACACCATCATGATGTGAGGCTGACACCAGACTGACCCCATCACTTGGCGAGACTGACACCAGACTGACCCCATCACGAGGCGAGGCTGACACCAGACTGACCCCATCACGAGGCGCGGCTGACACCAGACTGACCCCATCACGAGGCGAGACAGACACCAGACTGACCCCATCACGAGGCGAGGCTGACACCAGACTGACCCCATCACGAGGCGAGGCTGACACCAGACTGACCCCATCACGAGGCGAGGCTGACACCAGACTGACACCATCACGATGTGAGGCTGACACCAGACTGACCCCATCACGAGGCGAGGCTGACACCAGACTTACCCCATCACGAGGCGAGGCTGACACCAGACTGACACCATCACGATGTGAGGCTGACACCAGACTGACCCCATCACGAGGCGAGGCTGACACCAGACTTACCCGATCACGAGGCGATGCTGACAACAGACTGACACCATCATGATGTGAGGCTGACACCAGACTGACCAGATCACGAGGCGAGGCTGACACCAGACTGACACAATAATGATGTGAGGCTGACACCAGACTGACCCCATCACGAGGTGAGGCTGACACCAGACTGACACCATCACGAGGCGAGGCTGACACCAGACTGACACCATAACTAGCGAGGCTGACACCAGACTGACACCATCACGAGGCGAGGCTGACACCAGACTGACCCCATCACGAGGCGAGGCAGACGCCAGACTGACCCCATCACTAGGCGAGGCTGACAACAGACTGACCCCTTCACGAGGCGAGGCTGACACCAGACTGACACCATCACGAGGCGAGGCTGACACCAGACTGACACCATCATGATGTGAGGCTGACACCAGACTGACCCCATAACTAGGCGAGACTGAAACCAGAATGACCCCATCACGAGGCGAGGCTGACACCAGACTGACCCCATCACGAGGCCAGACTGACACCAGACTGACCCCATTACGAGGCGAAGCTGACACCAGACTGACACCAGACTTACCCCATCACTAGGCGAGACTGAAACCAGAATGACCCCATCACGAGGCTAGGCTGACACCAGACTGACACCAGACTGACACCATCACGAGGCGAGACTGACACCAGACTGACCCCATCACGAGGCGAGACTGTCACCAGACTGAACCCATCATGAGGCGAGGCTGACACCAGACTGACACCATCACGATGTGAGGCTGACACCAGACTGACCCCATCACGAGGCGAGGCTGACACCAGACAGACCCAATCACGAGGCGAGGCTGACACCAGACTGACACCATCACGAGGCGAGACTGACACCAGACTGACACCATCACGAAGCGAGGCTGACACCAGACTGACACCATCACGAGGCGAGGCTGACACCAGACTGACACCATCATGATGTGAGGCTGACACCAGACTGACCCCATAACTAGGCGAGACTGAAACCAGAATGACCCCATCACGAGGCGAGGCTGACACCAGACTGACCCCATCACGAGGCCAGACTGACACCAGACTGACCCCATTACGAGGCGAAGCTGACACCAGACTGACACCAGACTTACCCCATCACTAGGCGAGACTGAAACCAGAATGACCCCATCACGAGGCTAGGCTGACACCAGACTGACACCAGACTGACACCATCACGAGGCGAGACTGACACCAGACTGACCCCATCACGAGGCGAGACTGACACCAGACTGACCCCATCATGAGGCGAGGCTGACACCAGACTGACACCATCACGATGTGAGGCTGACACCAGACTGACCCCATCACGAGGCGAGGCTGACACCAGACAGACCCAATCACGAGGCGAGGCTGACACCAGACTGACACCATCACGAGGCGAGACTGACACCAGACTGACACCATCACGAAGCGAGGCTGACACCAGACTGACACCATCACGAGGCGAGGCTGACACCAGACTGACACCATCATGATGTGAGGCTGACACCAGACTGACCCATCACGAAGCGAGGCTGACACCAGACTGACCCCATCACGAAGCAAGACTGACACCAGACTGACCCCATCACGGGGCGAGGCTGACACCAGACTGACCCCATCACGAGGCGAGACTGACACCAGATTGACCCCATCACGAGGCGTGGCTGATACCAGACTGACACCATCATGATGTGAGGCTGACACCAGACTGACCCCATCACGAGGCAAGGCTGACACTAGACTGACCCATCACGAAGCGAGGCTGACACCAGACTGACCCCATGACGAAGCAAGACTGACACCAGACTGACCCCATCATGATGTGAGGCTGACACCAGACAGACCCCATCACTTGGCGAGGCTGACACCAGACTTACCCCATCACGAGGCGAGGCTGACACTAGACTGACACCATCATGATGTGAGGCTGACACCAGACTGACACCATCATGATGTGAGGCTGACACCAGACTGACCCCATCACGAGGCGAGGCTGACACCAGACTGACCCCATCACGAGGCGAGGCTGACACCAGACTGACACCATCACGAGGCGAGGCTGACACCAGACTGACACCATCACGATGTGAGGCTGACACCAGACTGACCCCATCACGAGGCGAGGCTGACACCAGACTGACACCATCACGTGGCGAGACTGACACCAGACTGACACCATCATGATGTGAGGCTGACACCAGACTGACTCCATCACTAGGCGAGGCTGACACCAGACTGACCCCATCACGAGGCGAGGCTGACACTAGACTCACACCATCACGAGGCGAGGCTGACACCAGACTGACCCATCACGAAGCGAGGCTGACACCAGACTGACCCCATCACGAAGCAAGACTGACACCAGACTGACCCCATCACGGGGCGAGGCTGACACCAGACTGACCCCATCACGAGGCGAGACTGACACCAGATTGACCCCATCACGAGGCGTGGCTGATACCAGACTGACACCATCATGATGTGAGGCTGACACCAGACTGACCCCATCACAAGGCGAGGCTGACACCAGACTGACCCATCACGAAGCGAGGCTGACACCAGACTGACCCCATCACGAAGCAAGACTGACACCAGACTGACCCCATCATGATGTGAGGCTGACACCAGACTGACCCCATCACTTGGCGAGACTGACACCAGACTGACCCCATCACGAGGCGAGGTTGTCACCAGACTGACACCATCATGATGTGAGGCTGACACCAGACTGACCCCATCACGAGGCGAGGCTGACACCAGACTGACCCCATCACGAGGCGAGGCTGACACCAGACTGACACCATCACGATGTGAGGCTGACACCAGACTGACCCCATCACGAGGCGAGGCTGACACCAGACTTACCCCATCACGAGGCGAGGCTGACACCAGACTGACACCATCACGATGTGAGGCTGACACCAGACTGACCCCATCACGAGGCGAGGCTGACACCAGACTTACCCGATCACGAGGCGATGCTGACAACAGACTGACACCATCATGATGTGAGGCTGACACCAGACTGACCAGATCACGAGGCGAGGCTGACACCAGACTGACACAATAATGATGTGAGGCTGACACCAGACTGACCCCATCACGAGGTGAGGCTGACACCAGACTGACACCATCACGAGGCGAGGCTGACACCAGACTGACACCATAACTAGCGAGGCTGACACCAGACTGACACCATCACGAGGCGAGGCTGACACCAGACTGACCCCATCACGAGGCGAGGCAGACGCCAGACTGACCCCATCACTAGGCGAGGCTGACAACAGACTGACCCCTTCACGAGGCGAGGCTGACACCAGACTGACACCATCACGAGGCGAGGCTGACACCAGACTGACACCATCATGTTGTGAGGCTGACACCAGACTGACCCCATAACTAGGCGAGACTGAAACCAGAATGACCCCATCACGAGGCGAGGCTGACACCAGACTGACCCCATCACGAGGCCAGACTGACACCAGACTGACCTCATTACGAGGCAAAGCTGACACCAGACTGACACCAGACTGACCCCATCACTAGGCGAGACTGAAACCAGAATGACCCCATCACGAGGCTAGGCTGACACCAGACTGACACCAGACTGACACCATCACGAGGCGAGACTGACACCAGACTGACCCCATCACGAGGCGAGACTGACACCAGACTGACCCCATCATGAGGCGAGGCTGACACCAGACTGACACCATCACGATGTGAGGCTGACACCAGACTGACCCCATCACGAGGCGAGGCTGACACCAGACAGACCCAATCACGAGGCGAGGCTGACACCAGACTGACACCATCACGAGGCGAGACTGACACCAGACTGACACCATCACGAAGCGAGGCTGACACCAGACTGACACCATCACGAGGCGAGGCTGACACCAGACTGACACCATCATGATGTGAGGCTGACACCAGACTGACCCATCACGAAGCGAGGCTGACACCAGACTGACCCCATCACGAAGCAAGACTGACACCAGACTGACCCCATCACGGGGCGAGGCTGACACCAGACTGACCCCATCACGAGGCGAGACTGACACCAGATTGACCCCATCACGAGGCGTGGCTGATACCAGACTGACACCATCATGATGTGAGGCTGACACCAGACTGACCCCATCACGAGGCGAGGCTGACACTAGACTGACCCATCACGAAGCGAGGCTGACACCAGACTGACCCCATGACGAAGCAAGACTGACACCAGACTGACCCCATCATGATGTGAGGCTGACACCAGACTGACCCCATCACTTGGCGAGGCTGACACCAGACTTACCCCATCACGAGGCGAGGCTGACACCAGACTGACACCATCATGATGTGAGGCTGACACCAGACTGACACCATCATGATGTGAGGCTGACACCAGACTGACCCCATCACGAGGCGAGGCTGACACCAGACTGACCCCATCACGAGGCGAGGCTGACACCAGACTAACACCATCACGAGGCGAGGCTGACACCAGACTGACACCATCACGATGTGAGGCTGACACCAGACTGACCCCATCACGAGGCGAGGCTGACACCAGACTGACCCCATCACGAGGCGAGGCTGACACCAGACTCACACCATCATGATGTGAGGCTGACACCAGACTGACCCCATCACGAGGCGAGGTTGACACCAGACTGACACCATCACGTGGCGAGACTGACACCAGACTGACACCATCATGATGTGAGGCTGACACCAGACTGACTCCATCACTAGGCGAGGCTGACACCAGACTGACCCCATCACGAGGCGAGGCTGACACTAGACTGACACCATCACGAGGCGAGGCTGACACCAGACTGACCCATCACGAAGCGAGGCTGACACCAGACTGACCCCATCACGAAGCAAGACTGACACCAGACTGACCCCATCACGGGGCGAGGCTGACACCAGACTGACCCCATCACGAGGCGAGACTGACACCAGATTGACCCCATCACGAGGCGTGGCTGATACCAGACTGACACCATCATGATGTGAGGCTGACACCAGACTGACCCCATCACAAGGCGAGGCTGACACCAGACTGACCCATCACGAAGCGAGGCTGACACCAGACTGACCCCATCACGAAGCAAGACTGACACCAGACTGACCCCATCATGATGTGAGGCTGACACCAGACTGACCCCATTACTTGGCGAGACTGACACCAGACTGACCCCATCACGAGGCGAGGTTGACACCAGACTGACACCATCATGATGTGAGGCTGACACCAGACTGACCCCATCACGAGGCGAGGCTGACACCAGACTGACCCCATCACGAGGCGAGGCTGACACCAGACTGACACCATCACGATGTGAGGCTGACACCAGACTGACCCCATCACGAGGCGAGGCTGACACCAGACTTACCCCATCACGAGGCGAGGCTGACACCAGACTGACACCATCACGATGTGAGGCTGACACCAGACTGACCCCATCACGAGGCGAGGCTGACACCAGACTTACCCGATCACGAGGCGATGCTGACAACAGACTGACACCATCATGATGTGAGGCTGACACCAGACTGACCAGATCACGAGGCGAGGCTGACACCAGACTGACACAATCATGATGTGAGGCTGACACCAGACTGACCCCATCACGAGGTGAGGCTGACACCAGACTGACACCATCACGAGGCGAGGCTGACACCAGACTGACACCATAACTAGCGAGGCTGACACCAGACTGACACCATCACGAGGCGAGGCTGACACCAGACTGACCCCATCACGAGGCGAGGCAGACGCCAGACTGACCCCATCACTAGGAGAGGCTGACAACAGACTGACCCCATCACGAGGCGAGGCTGACACCAGACTGACACCATCACGAGGCGAGGCTGACACCAGACTGACACCATCATGATGTGAGGCTGACACCAGACTGACCCCATAACTAGGCGAGACTGAAACCAGAATGACCCCATCACGAGGCGAGGCTGACACCAGACTGACCCCATCACGAGGCCAGACTGACACCAGACTGACCCCATTACGAGGCGAAGCTGACACCAGACTGACACCAGACTGACCCCATCACTAGGCGAGGCTGACACCAGACTGACCCCATCACGAGGCCAGACTGACACCAGACTGACCCCATTACGAGGCGAAGCTGACACCAGACTGACACCAGACTGACCCCATCACGAGGCGAGGCTGACACCAGACTGACCCCATCACGAGGCCAGACTGACACCAGACTGACCCCATTACGAGGCGAAGCTGACACCAGACTGACACCAGACTGACCCCATCACTAGGCGAGACTGAAACCAGAATGACCCCATCACGAGGCTAGGCTGACACCAGACTGACACCAGACTGACACCATCACGAGGCGAGACTGACACCAGACTGACCCCATCACGAGGCGAGACTGACACCAGACTGACCCCATCACGAGGCGAGACTGACACCAGACTGACCCCATCACTAGGCGAGACTGACACCAGACTGACCCCATCACGAGGCGAGACTGACACCAGACAGACCCCATCACGAGGCGAGGCTGACACCAGACTGACCCCATCACGGGACGAGTCTGACACCAGACTGACCCCATCACGGGACGAGGCTGACACCAGACTGACCCCATCACGAGGCGAGGCTGACACCAGACTGACCCCAACACGAGGCGAGGCTGACACCAGACTGACACCATCATGATGTGAGGCTGACACCAGTCTGACCCCATCACTTGGTGAGACTGACACCAGACTGACCCCATCACGAGGCGAGGCTGACACCAGACTGACACCATCACGAGGCGAGGCTGACACCAGACTGACCCCATCACGAGGCGAGGCTGACACCAGACTTACACCATAACGATGTTAGGCTGACACCAGACTGACCCCATCACGAGTCGAGGCTGACACCAGACTGACCCCATCACGAGGCGAGGCTGACACCAGACTGACACCATCATGATGTGAGGCTGACACCAGACTGACCCCATCACGAGGCGAGGTTGACACCAGACTGACACCATCACGAGGCGAGACTGACACCAGACTGACAACATCACAAAGCAAGGCTGACACCAGACTGACACCATCACGAGGTGAGGCTGACACCAGACTGACCCCATCACGAGGCGAGGCTGACACCAGACTGACACAATCATGATGTGAGGCTGACACCAGACTGACCCCATCACGGGGTGAGGCTGACACCAGACTGACACCATCACGAGGCAAGGCTGACACCAGACTGACCCCATCACGAGGCGATGCTGACACCAGACTGACCCCATCACGGGGCGAGGCTGACACCAGACTGACCCCATCACGAGGCGAGGCTGACACCAGACTGACCCCATCACGAGGCGAGGCTGACACCAGATTGACCCCATCACGAGGCGAGGCTGACAGAGACTGACACCATCACGAGGCGAGACTGACACCAGACTGACCCCATCACGAGGCGAGACTGACACCAGACTGACCCCATCACGAGGCGTGGCTGACACCAGACTTACACCATCATGATGTGAGGCTGACACCAGACTGACCCCATCACGAGGCGAGACTGACACCAGACTGACCCCATCACGAGGCGAGGCTGACACCAGGCTGACCCCATCACGAGGCGAGGCTGACACCAGACTGACCCCATCACTAGGCGAGGCTGAACCCAGACTGACCCCATCAGGAGGCGAGGCTGACACCAGACTGACACCATCACGAGGAGAGGCTGACACCAGACTGACACCATCATGATGTGAGGCTGACACCAGACTGACCCCATCACGAGGCGAGGCTAACACCAGACTGACCCCATCACGAGGCGAGGCTGACACCAGACTGACCCGATCACGAGGCGATGCTGACAACAGACTGACACCATCATGATGTGAGGCTGACACCAGACTGACCCGATCACGAGGCGAGGCTGACACCAGACTGACACCATCATGATGTGAGGCTGACACCAGACTGACCCCATCACAAGGCGAGGCTGACACCAGACTGACCCATCACGAAGCGAGGCTGACACCAGACTGACCCCATCACGAAGCAAGACTGACACCAGACTGACCCCATCATGATGTGAGGCTGACACCAGACTGACCCCATTACTTGGCGAGACTGACACCAGACTGACCCCATCACGAGGCGAGGTTGACACCAGACTGACACCATCATGATGTGAGGCTGACACCAGACTGACCCCATCACGAGGCGAGGCTGACACCAGACTGACCCCATCACGAGGCGAGGCTGACACCAGACTGACACCATCACGATGTGAGGCTGACACCAGACTGACCCCATCACGAGGCGAGGCTGACACCAGACTTACCCCATCACGAGGCGAGGCTGACACCAGACTGACACCATCACGATGTGAGGCTGACACCAGACTGACCCCATCACGAGGCGAGGCTGACACCAGACTTACCCGATCACGAGGCGATGCTGACAACAGACTGACACCATCATGATGTGAGGCTGACACCAGACTGACCAGATCACGAGGCGAGGCTGACACCAGACTGACACAATCATGATGTGAGGCTGACACCAGACTGACCCCATCACGAGGTGAGGCTGACACCAGACTGACACCATCACGAGGCGAGGCTGACACCAGACTGACACCATAACTAGCGAGGCTGACACCAGACTGACACCATCACGAGGCGAGGCTGACACCAGACTGACCCCATCACGAGGCGAGGCAGACGCCAGACTGACCCCATCACTAGGAGAGGCTGACAACAGACTGACCCCATCACGAGGCGAGGCTGACACCAGACTGACACCATCACGAGGCGAGGCTGACACCAGACTGACACCATCATGATGTGAGGCTGACACCAGACTGACCCCATAACTAGGCGAGACTGAAACCAGAATGACCCCATCACGAGGCGAGGCTGACACCAGACTGACCCCATCACGAGGCCAGACTGACACCAGACTGACCCCATTACGAGGCGAAGCTGACACCAGACTGACACCAGACTGACCCCATCACTAGGCGAGGCTGACACCAGACTGACCCCATCACGAGGCCAGACTGACACCAGACTGACCCCATTACGAGGCGAAGCTGACACCAGACTGACACCAGACTGACCCCATCACGAGGCGAGGCTGACACCAGACTGACCCCATCACGAGGCCAGACTGACACCAGACTGACCCCATTACGAGGCGAAGCTGACACCAGACTGACACCAGACTGACCCCATCACTAGGCGAGACTGAAACCAGAATGACCCCATCACGAGGTTAGGCTGACACCAGACTGACACCAGACTGACACCATCACGAGGCGAGACTGACACCAGACTGACCCCATCACGAGGCGAGACTGACACCAGACTGACCCCATCACGAGGCGAGACTGACACCAGACTGACCCCATCACTAGGCGAGACTGACACCAGACTGACCCCATCACGAGGCGAGACTGACACCAGACAGACCCCATCACGAGGCGAGGCTGACACCAGACTGACCCCATCACGGGACGAGTCTGACACCAGACTGACCCCATCACGGGACGAGGCTGACACCAGACTGACCCCATCACGAGGCGAGGCTGACACCAGACTGACCCCAACACGAGGCGAGGCTGACACCAGACTGACACCATCATGATGTGAGGCTGACACCAGTCTGACCCCATCACTTGGTGAGACTGACACCAGACTGACCCCATCACGAGGCGAGGCTGACACCAGACTGACACCATCACGAGGCGAGGCTGACACCAGACTGACCCCATCACGAGGCGAGGCTGACACCAGACTTACACCATAACGATGTTAGGCTGACACCAGACTGACCCCATCACGAGTCGAGGCTGACACCAGACTGACCCCATCACGAGGCGAGGCTGACACCAGACTGACACCATCATGATGTGAGGCTGACACCAGACTGACCCCATCACGAGGCGAGGTTGACACCAGACTGACACCATCACGAGGCGAGACTGACACCAGACTGACAACATCACAAAGCAAGGCTGACACCAGACTGACACCATCACGAGGTGAGGCTGACACCAGACTGACCCCATCACGAGGCGAGGCTGACACCAGACTGACACAATCATGATGTGAGGCTGACACCAGACTGACCCCATCACGGGGTGAGGCTGACACCAGACTGACACCATCACGAGGCAAGGCTGACACCAGACTGACCCCATCACGAGGCGATGCTGACACCAGACTGACCCCATCACGGGGCGAGGCTGACACCAGACTGACCCCATCACGAGGCGAGGCTGACACCAGACTGACCCCATCACGAGGCGAGGCTGACACCAGATTGACCCCATCACGAGGCGAGGCTGACAGAGACTGACACCATCACGAGGCGAGACTGACACCAGACTGACCCCATCACGAGGCGAGACTGACACCAGACTGACCCCATCACGAGGCGTGGCTGACACCAGACTTACACCATCATGATGTGAGGCTGACACCAGACTGACCCCATCACGAGGCGAGACTGACACCAGACTGACCCCATCACGAGGCGAGGCTGACACCAGGCTGACCCCATCACGAGGCGAGGCTGACACCAGACTGACCCCATCACTAGGCGAGGCTGAACCCAGACTGACCCCATCAGGAGGCGAGGCTGACACCAGACTGACACCATCACGAGGAGAGGCTGACACCAGACTGACACCATCATGATGTGAGGCTGACACCAGACTGACCCCATCACGAGGCGAGGCTAACACCAGACTGACCCCATCACGAGGCGAGGCTGACACCAGACTGACCCGATCACGAGGCGATGCTGACAACAGACTGACACCATCATGATGTGAGGCTGACACCAGACTGACCCGATCACGAGGCGAGGCTGACACCAGACTGACACAATCATGATGTGAGGCTGACACCAGACTGACCCCATCACAAGGCGAGGCTGACACCAGACTGACCCCATCACGAGGCGAGGCTGACACCAGACTGACCCCATCACGAGGCGAGGCTGACACCAGATTGACCCCATCACGAGGCGAGGCTGACACGAGACTGACACCATCACGAGGCGAGACTGACACCAGACAGACCCCATCACGAGGCGAGGCTGACACCAGATTGACCCCATCACGAGGCGAGGCTGACACGAGACTGACACCATCACGAGGCGAGACTGACACCAGACAGACCCCATCACGAGGCGAGGCTGACACGAGACTGACACCATCACGAGGCGAGACTGACACCAGACAGACCCCATCACGAGGCGAGGCTGACACCAGATTGACCCCATCACGAGGCGAGGCTGACACGAGACTGACACCATCACGAGGCGAGACTGACACCAGACAGACCCCATCACGAGGCGAGGCTGACACCAGACTGACCCCATCACTAGCGAGGCTGACAACAGACTGACACCATCACGAGGCGAGGCTGACACCAGACTGACCCCATCAC
This sequence comes from Staurois parvus, assembly GCF_062004578.1. Lineage (NCBI taxonomy): Eukaryota > Metazoa > Chordata > Amphibia > Anura > Ranidae > Staurois > Staurois parvus. Next base: position 220,433 of record NW_028320315.1, on the reverse strand, counting down.
AAGGCGAGGCTGACACCAGACTGACACCACCACGAGGCGAGGCTGACACCAGACTGACCCCATCACGAGGCGAGGCTGACACCAGACTGACCATATCACGAGGCGAGGCTGACACCAGACTGACCCCATCACTAGGCGAGGCTGAACCCAGACTGACCCCATCACGAGGCGAGGCTGACACCAGACTGACACCATCACGAGGAGAGGCTGACACCAGACTGACACCATCATGATGTGAGGCTGACACCAGTCTGACCCCATCACTTGGCGAGACTGACACCAGACTGACCCCATCACGAGGCGAGGCTGACACCAGACTGACCCCATCACGAGGCGAGGCTGACACCAGACTGACCCCATCACGAGGCGAGGCTGACACCAGACTGACCCCATCATGAGGCGAGGCTGACACCAGACTGACACCATCACGATGTGAGGCTGACACCAGACTGACCCCATCACGAGGCGAGGCTGACACCAGACTGACCCCATCACGAGGCGAGGCTGACACCAGACTGACCCCATCACGAGGCGAGGCTGACACCAGATTGACCCCATCACGAGGCGAGGCTGACACAAGACTGACACCATCACGAGGCGAGACTGACACCAGACAGACCCCATCACGAGGCGAGGCTGACACCAGACTGACCCCATCACTAGCAAGGCTGACAACAGACTGACACCATCACGAGGCGAGGCTGACACCAGACTGACCCCATCACGAGGCGAGGCTGACACCAGACTGACACCATCACGAGGCGAGGCTGACACCAGACTGACCCCATCACGAGGCGAGACTGACACCAGATAGACCCCATCACGAGGCGAGACTGACACCAGACTGACCCCATCACGAGGCGAGGCTGACACCAGACTGACCCCATCACGAGGCGAGGCTGACACCAGACTGACCCCATCACTAGGCGAGGCTGAACCCAGACTGACCCCATCACGAGGCGAGGCTGACACCAGACTGACACCATCACGAGGAGAAGCTGACACCAGACTGACACCATCATGATGTGAGGCTGACACCAGTCTGACCCCATCACTTGGCGAGACTGACACCAGACTGACCCCATCACGAGGCGAGGCTGACACCAGACTGACACCATCACGAGGCAAGGCTGACACCAGACTGACCCCATCACGAGGCGAGGCTAACACCAGACTGACCCCATCACGAGGCGAGGCTGACACCAGACTGACCCCATCACGAGGCGAGGCTGACACCAGATTGACCCCATCACGAGGCGAGGCTGACACGAGACTGACACCATCACGAGGCGAGACTGACACCAGACAGACCCCATCACGAGGCGAGGCTGACACCAGACTGACCCCATCACTAGCAAGGCTGACAACAGACTGACACCATCACGAGGCGAGGCTGACACCAGACTGACCCCATCACGAGGCGAGGCTGACACCAGACTGACACCATCACGAGGCGAGGCTGACACCAGACTGACCCCATCACGAGGCGAGACTGACACCAGATAGACCCCATCACGAGGCGAGACTGACACCAGACTGACCCCATCACGAGGCGAGGCTGACACCAGACTGACCCCATCACGAGGCGAGGCTGACACCAGACTGACCCCATCACTAGGCGAGGCTGAACCCAGACTGACCCCATCACGAGGCGAGGCTGACACCAGACTGACACCATCACGAGGAGAAGCTGACACCAGACTGACACCATCATGATGTGAGGCTGACACCAGTCTGACCCCATCACTTGGCGAGACTGACACCAGACTGACCCCATCATGAGGCGAGGCTGACACCAGACTGACACCATCATGATGTGAGGCTGACACCAGACTGACCCCATCACGAGGCGAGGCTGACACCAGACTGACCCCATCACGAGGCGAGGCTGAAACCAGACTGACACCATCACGAGGCGAGACTGACACCAGATAGACCCCATCACGGGGCGAGGCTGACACCAGACTGACCCCATCACGAGGCGAGACTGACACCAGACTGACCCCATCACGAAGCGTGGCTGACACCAGACTGACACCATCATGATGTGAGGCTGACACCAGACTGACCCCATCACGAGGCGAGACTGACACCAGACTGACCCCATCACGAGGCGAGGATGACACCAGACTGACCCCATCACGAGGCGAGGCTGACACCAGACTGACCACATCACTAGGCGAGGCTGACACCAGACTGACCCCATCACGAGGCGAGGCTTACACCAGACTGACACCATCACGAGGCGATGCAGACAACAGACTGACACCATCATGATGTGAGGCTGACACCAGACTGACCCTATCACGAGGCGAGGCTGACACCAGACTGACACAATCATGATGTGAGGCTGACACCAGACTGACCCCATCACGAGGTGATACTGACACCAGACTGACACCATCACGATGCGAGGCTGACACCAGACTGACACCATAACTAGCGAGGCTGACACCAGACTGACACCATCACGAGGCGAGGCTGACACCAGACTGACCCCATCACGAGGCGAGGCAGACGCCAGACTGACCCCATCACTAGGCGAGGCTGACAACAGACTGACCCCATCACGAGGCGAGGCTGACACCAGACTGACACCATCACGAGGCGAGGCTGACACCAGACTGACACCATCATGATGTGAGGCTGACACCAGACTGACCCCATCACTAGGCGAGACTGAAACCAGAATGACCCCATCACGAGGCGAGGCTGACACCAGACTGACCCCATCACGAGGCGAGACTGACACCAGACTGACCCCATTACGAGGCGAAGCTGACACCAGACTGACACCAGACTGACCCCATCACTAGGCGAGACTGAAACCAGAATGACCCCATCACGAGGCGAGGCTGACACGAGACTGACACCATCACGAGGCGAGACTGACACCAGACAGACCCCATCACGTGGCGAGGCTGACACCAGACTGACCCCATCACTAGCGAGGCTGACAACAGACTGACACCATCACGAGGCGAGGCTGACACCAGACTGACCCCATCACGAGGCGAGGCTGACACCAGACTGACACCATCACGAGGCGAGGCTGACACCAGACTGACCCCATCACGAGGCGAGACTGACACCAGACAGACCCCATCAAGGGGCGAGGCTGACACCAGACTGACCCCATCATGAGGCGAGACTGACACCAGACTGAACCCATCACGAGGCGTGGCTGACACCAGACTGACACCATCACGAGGCGAGGCTGACACCAGACTGACCCCATCACTAGGAGAGGCTGACACCAGACTGACCCCATCACGAGGCGAGGCTGACACCAGACTGACACCATCACGAGGCGAGGCTGACACCAGACTGACACCATCATGATGTGAGGCTGACACCAGACTGACCCCATCACGAGGCGAGGCTGACACCAGACTGACCCCATCACGAGGTGAGGCTGACACCAGACTGACCCGATCACGAGGCGATGCTGACAACAGAATGACACCATCATGATGTGAGGCTGACACCAGACTGACCCGATCACGAGGCGAGGCTGACACCAGACTGACACAATCATGATGTGAGGCTGACACCAGACTGACCCCATCACGAGGTGAGGCTGACACCAGACTGACATCATCACGAGGCAAGGCTGACACCAGACTGACCACATCACGAGGCGAGGCTGACAACAGACTGACCCCATCACGAGGCGAGGCTGACACCAGACTGACCCCATCACGAGGCGAGGCTGACACCAGACTGACCCCATCACGAGGCGAGGCTGACACGAGACTGACACCATCACGAGGCGAGACTGACACCAGACAGACCCCATCACGAGGCGAGGCTGACACCAGACTGACCCCATCACTAGCGAGGCTGACAACAGACTGACACCATCACGAGGCGAGGCTGACACCAGACTGACCCCATCACGAGGCGAGGATGACACTAGACTGACCCCATCACGAGGTGATGCTGACAACAGACTGACACCAACATGATGTGAGGCTGACACCAGACTGACCCGATCACGAGGCGAGGCTGACACCAGACTGACACAATCATGATGTGAGGCTGACACCAGACTGACACCATCACGAGGTGAGGCTGACACCAGACTGACCCCATCACAAGGCGTGGCTGACACCAGACTGACACCATCACGATGTGAGGCTGACACCAGACTGACCCCATCACAAGGCGAGGCTGACACCAGACTGACCCCATCACGAGGCGAGGCTGACACCAGACTGACATCATCATGATGTGAGGCTGACACCAGACTGACCCCATCACGAGGCGAGGTTGACACCAGACTGAAACCATCACGTGGCGAGACTGACTCCAGACTGTCACCATCATGATGTGAGGCTGACACCAGACTGACCCCATCACTAGGCGAGGCTGACACCAGACTGACCAAATCACGAGGCGAGGCTGACACCAGACTGACCCCATCACGAGTCGAGACTGACACCAGACTGACCCCATCACGAGGCGAGGTTGACACCAGACTGACACCATCATGATGTGAGGCTGACACCAGACTGATACCATCACGAGGTGAGACTGACACCAGACTGACACCATCACGAAGCGAGGCTGACACCAGACTGACCCCATCACGCGGCGAGGCTGACACCAGACTGACACCATCATGATGTGAGGCTGACACCAGACTGACACCATCACGAGGTGAGACTGACACCAGACTGACACCATCACGAAGCGAGGCTGACACCAGACTGACCCCATCACGCGGCGAGGCTGACACCAGACTGACACCATCATGATGTGAGGCTGACACCAGACTGACCCCATCACGAGGTGAGGCTGACACCAGACTGACACCATCACGAGGCGAGGCTGACACCAGACTGACACCATAACTAGCAAGGCTGACACCAGACTTACACCATCACGAGGCTAGGCTGATACCAGACTGACCCCATCACAAGGCGAGGCTGACACCAGGCTGACCCATCACGAGGACGAGGCTGACACCAGACTGACCCCATCTTGAAGCGAGACAGACACCAGACTGACCCCATCACGGGGCGAGGCTGACACCAGACTGACCCCATCACGAGGCGAGACTGACACCAGACTGACCCCATCACGAGGCGAGGCTGACACCAGACTGACCCCATCACGAGGCGAGGCTGACACCAGACTGACACCATCACGAGGTGAGACTGACACCAGACTGACACCATCACGAAACGAGGCTGACACCAGACTGACCCCATCACGCGGCGAGGCTGACACCAGACTGACACCATCATGATGTGAGGCTGACACCAGATTGACCCCATCACGAGGCGAGGCTGACACAAGACTGACCCCATCACGAGGCGAGGTTGACACCAGACTGACACCATCACGAGGCGAGACTGACACCAGACTGACAACATCACAAAGCGAGGCTGACACCAGACTGACCCCATCACGAGGCGAGGCTGACACCAGACTGACCCCATCACGAGGCGAGGCTGACACCAGACTGACCCCATCACGAGGTGATGCTGACAACAGACTGACACCATCATGATGTGAGGCTGACACCAGACTGACCCCATCACGAGGCGAGGCTGACACCAGACTGACACAATCATCATGTGAGGCTGACACCAGACTGACCCCATCACGAGGTGAGGCTGACACCAGACTGACCCCATCACAAGGCGTGGCTGACACCAGACTGACACCATCACGATGTGAGGCTGACACCAGACTGACCCCATCACAAGGCGAGGCTGACAACAGACTGACCCCATCACGAGGCGAGGCTGACACCAGACTGACACCATCATGATGTGAGGCTGACACCAGACTGACCCCATCACGAGGCGAGGTTGACACCAGACTGAAACCATCACGTGGCGAGACTGACTCCAGACTGTCACCATCATGATGTGAGGCTGACACCAGACTGACCCCATCACGAGGCGAGGTTGACACCAGACTGAAACCATCACGTGGCGAGACTGACTCCAGACTGTCACCATCACGAGGCGAGGCTGACACCAGACTGACACCATAACTAGCAAGGCTGACACCAGACTGACACCATCACGAGGCTAGGCTGACACCAGACTGACCCCATCACAAGGCTAGGCTGACACCAGACTGACCCATCACGAGGCGAGGCTGACACCAGACTGACCCCATCTTGAAGCGAGACTGACACCAGACTGACCCCATCACGGGGCGAGGCTGACACCAGACCGATCCCATCACGAGGCGAGACTGACACCAGACTGACCCCATCACGAGGCGAGGCTGACACCAGACTGACCCCATCACGAGGCGAGGCTGACACCAGACTGACACCATCACGAGGTGAGACTGACACCAGACTGACACCATCATGAAACGAGGCTGACACCAGACTGACCCCATCACGCGGCGAGGCTTACACCAGACTGACACCATCATGATGTGAGGCTGACACCAGATTGACCCCATCACGAGGCGAGGCTGACACCAGACTGACCCCATCACGAGGCGAGACTGACACCAGACTGACCGCATCACGAGGCGAGGCTGACACCAGACTGACACCATCACGATGTGAGGCTGACACCAGATTGACCCCATCACGAGGCGAGGCTGACACCAGACTGACCCCATCACGAGGCGAGGTTGACACCAGACTGACTCCATCACGAGGCGAGACTGACACCTGACTGACAACATCACGAAGCGAGGCTGACACCAGACTGACCCCATCTCGAGGCGAGGCTGACACCAGACTGACCCCATCACGAGGCGAGGCTTACACCAGACTGACACCATCACAAGGCGATGCTGACAACAGACTGACACCATCATGATGTGAGGCTGACACCAGACTGACCCGATCACGAGGCGAGGCTGACACCAGACTGACTTAATCATGATGTGAGGCTGACACCAGACTGACCCCATCACGAGGTGAGGCTGACACCAGACTGACACCATCACGAGGCGAGGCTGACACCAGACTGACACCATAACTAGCGAGGCTGACACCAGACTGACACCATCACGAGGCGAGGCTGACACCAGACTGACCCCATCACGAAGCGAGGCTGACACCAGACTGACCCATCACGAGGCGAGGCTGACACCAGACTGACCCCATCACGAAGCGAGACTGACACCAGACTGACCCCATCACGGGGCGAGGCTGACACCAGACTGACCCCATCACGAGGCGAGGCTGACACCAGACTGACCCATCACGAGGCGAGGCTGATACCAGACTGACCCCATCACGAAGCGAGACTGACACCAGACTGACCCCATCACGGGGCGAGGCTGACACCAGACTGACACCATCACGAGGCGAAGCTGACACTAGACTGACACCATCATGATGTGAGGCTGACAACAGACTGACCCCATCAATAGGCGAGGCAGACACCAGACTGACCCCATCACGAGGCGAGACTGACACCAGACTGACCCCATCACGGGACGAGGCTGACACCAGACTGACCTCATCACGAGGCGAGGCTGACCCCAGACTGACCCCATCATGTGGCGAGGCTGACACCAGACTGACCCCGTCACGAGGCGAGGCTGAAACCAGACTGACCCCATCACGAGGCGGGGCTGACACCAGACTGACCCCATCACGAGGCGAGGCTGACACCAAACTTACACCATCACGAGGCGAGGTTGACACCAGACTGACCCCATCACGGGGCGAGGCTGACACCAGACTGACCCCATCACGAGGCGAGGCTGACACCAGACTGACCCCATCATGAGGCGAGGCTGACACCAGACTGACCCCATCACGAGGCGAGGCTGACACCAGACTGACCCCATCACGAGGCGAGGCTGACACCAGATTGACCCCATCACGAGGAGAGGCTGACATGAGACTGACACCATCACGAGGCGAGACTGACACCAGACAGACCCCATCACGTGGCGAGGCTGACACCAGACTGACCCCATCACTAGCGAGGCTGGCACGAGACTGACACCATCACGAGGCGAGACTGACACCAGACAGACCCCATCACGTGGCGAGGCTGACACCAGACTGACCCCATCACTAGCGAGGCTGACAACAGACTGACACCATCACGAGGCGAGTCTGACACCAGACTGACCCCATCACGAGGCGAGGCTGACACCAGACTGACACCATCACGAGGCGAGGCTGACACCAGACTGACCCCATCACGAGGCGAGACTGACACCAGACAGACCCCATCAAGGGGCGAGGCTGACACCAGACTGACCCCATCACGAGGCGAGACTGACACCAGACTGACCCCATCACGAGGCGTGGCTGACACCAGACTGACACCATCATGATGTGAGGCTGACACCAGTCTGACCCCATCACGAGGCGAGACTGACACCAGACTGACCCCATCACGAGGCGAGGCTGACACCAGACTGACCCCATCACGATGCGAGGCTGACACCAGACTGACCCCATCACTAGGAGAGGCTGACACCAGACTGACCCCATCACGAGGCGAGGCTGACACCAGACTGACACCATCACGAGGCGAGGCTGACACCAGACTGACACCATCATGATGTGAGGCTGACACCAGTCTGACCCCATCACTTGGCGAGACTGACACCAGACTGACCCCATCACGAGGCGAGGCTGACACCAGACTGACACCATCATGATGTGAGGCTGACACCAGACTGACCCGATCACGAGGCGAGGCTGACACCAGACTGACCCCATCACGAGGCGAGGCTGACACCAGACTTACACCATCATGATGTGAGGCTGACACCAGACTGACCCGATCACGAGGCGAGGCTGACACCAGACTGACCCCATCACGAGGCGAGGCTGACACCAGACTGACACCATCATGATGTGAGGCTGACTCCAGACTGACCCCATCACGAGGCGAGGTTGACACCAGACTGACACCATCACGAGGCGAGACTGACACCAGACTGACAACATCACGAAGCAAGGCTGACACCAGACTGACCCCATCACGAGGCGAGGCTGACACCAGACTGACCCCATCACGAGGCGAGGCTGACACCAGACTGACCCGATCACGAGGCGATGCTGACAACAGACTGACACCATCATGATGTGAGGCTGACACCAGACTGACCCGATCACGAGGCGAGGCTGACACCAGACTGACACAATCATGATGTGAGGCTGACACCAGACTGACTCCATCACGAGGTGAGGCTGACACCAGACTGACACCATCACGAGGCAAGGCTGACACCAGACTGACCCCATCACGAGGCGAGGCTGACACCAGACTGACCCCATCACGAGGCGAGGCTGACACCAGACTGACCCCATCACGAGGCGAGGCTGACACCAGACTGACCAGATCACGAGGCGAGGCTGACACCAGATTGACCCCATCACGAGGCGAGGCTGACACGAGACTGACACCATCACGAGGCGAGACTGACACCAGACAGACCCCATCACGAGGCGAGGCTGACACCAGACTGACCCCTCACTAGTGAAGGCTGACACCAGACTGACCTCATCACGAGGCGAGGATGACACCAGACTGACCCCATCACGAGGCGAGGATGACACCAGACTGACCCCATCACGAGGCGAGGCTGACACCAGACTGACCCCATCACTAGGCGAGGCTGACACCAAACGTACACCATCACGAGGCGAGGCTGAAACCAGACTGACGCCATCACGGGGCGAGGCTGACGCCAGACTGACCCCATCACGAGGCGAGGCTGACACCAGACTGACCCCATGACGAGGCGAGGCTGACACCAGACTGACCCCATCAGGAGGCGAGGCTGACACCAGACTGACCCCATCAGGAGGCGAGGCTGACACCAGACTGACCCCATCACGAGGCGAGGCTGACACCAGACTGACACCATCATGATGTGAGGCTGACACCAGACTGACCCCATCACTAGGCGAGGCTGACACCAGACTTACCCCATCAGGAGGCGAGGCTGACACCAGACTGACCCCATCACGAGGCGAGGCTGACACCAGACTGACACCATCATGATGTGAGGCTGACACCAGACTGACCCCATCACGAGGCGAGGCTGACACCAGACTGACACCATCACGAGTCGAGACTGACACAAGACTGACACCATCAAGATGTGAGGCTGACACCAGACTGACCCCATCACGAGGCGAGACTGACACCAGACTGACCCAATCACGAGGCGAGGCTGACACCAGACAGACCCCATCACGGGACGAGTCTGACACCAGACTGACCCCATCACGGGACGAGGCTGACACCAGACTGACCCCATCACGAGGCGAGGCTGACCCCAGACTGACCCCATCATGTGGCGAGGCTGACACCAGACTGACCCCGTCACGAGGCGAGGCTGAAACCAGACTGACCCCATCACGAGGCGGGGCTGACACCAGACTGACCCCATCACGAGGCGAGGCTGACACCAAACTTACACCATCACGAGGCGAGGCTGACACCAGACTGACCCCATCACGGGGCGAGGCTGACACCAGACTGACCCCATCACGAGGCGAGGCTGACACCAGACTGACCCCATCACGAGGCGAGGCTGACACCAGACTGACCCCATCACGAGGCGAGGCTGACACCAGACTGACCCCATCACGAGGCGAGGCTGACACCAGATTGACCCCATCACGAGGCGAGGCTGACACGAGACTGACACCATCACGAGGCGAGACTGACACCAGACAGACCCCATCACGTGGCGAGGCTGACACCAGACTGACCCCATCACTAGCGAGGCTGGCACGAGACTGACACCATCACGAGGCGAGACTGACACCAGACAGACCCCATCACGTGGCGAGGCTGACACCAGACTGACCCCATCACTAGCGAGGCTGACAACAGACTGACACCATCACGAGGCGAGGCTGACACCAGACTGACCCCATCACGAGGCGAGGCTGACACCAGACTGACACCATCATGATGTGAGGCTGACACCAGTCTGACCCCATCACTTGGCGAGACTGACACCAGACTGACCCCATCACGAGGCGAGGCTGACACCAGACTGACACCATCATGATGTGAGGCTGACACCAGACTGACCCGTTCACGAGGCGAGGCTGACACCAGACTGACCCCATCACGAGGCGAGGCTGACACCAGACTTACACCATCATGATGTGAGGCTGACACCAGACTGACCCGATCACGAGGCGAGGCTGACACCAGACTGACCCCATCACGAGGCGAGGCTGACACCAGACTGACACCATCATGATGTGAGGCTGACTCCAGACTGACCCCATCACGAGGCGAGGTTGACACCAGACTGACACCATCACGAGGCGAGACTGACACCAGACTGACAACATCACGAAGCAAGGCTGACACCAGACTGACCACATCACGAGGCGAGGCTGACACCAGACTGACCCCATCACAAGGCGAGGCTGACACCAGACTGACCCCATCACGAGGCGAGGCTGACACCAGACTGACACCATCACGAGGAGAGGTTGACACCAGACTGAAACCATCACGTGGCGAGACTGACTCCAGACTGTCACCATCATGATGTGAGGCTGACACCAGACTGACCCCATCACTAGACGAGGCTGACACCAGACTGACCAAATCACGAGGCGAGGCTGACACCAGACTGACACCATCACGAGTCGAGACTGACACAAGACTGACACCATCAAGATGTGAGGCTGAAACCAGACTGACCCCATCACGAGGCGAGGCTGACACCAGACTGACCCCATCACGAGGCGAGGCTGACACCAGACTGACCCCATCACGAGGCGAGGCTGACACCAGATTGACCCCATCACGAGGCGAGGCTGACACGAGACTGACACCATCACGAGGCGAGGCTGACACCAGACTGACCCCATCACTAGCGAGGCTGACAACAGACTGACACCATCACGAGGCGAGGCTGACACCAGACTGACCCCATCACGAGGCGAGGATGACACCAGACTGACCCCATCACGAGGCGAGGATGACACCAGACTGACCCCATCACGAGGCGAGGCTGACACCAGACTGACCCCATCACTAGGCGAGGCTGACACCAAACGTACACCATCACGAGGCGTGGCTGAAACCAGACTGACGCCATCACGGGGCGAGGCTGACGCCAGACTGACCCCATCACGAGGCGAGACTGACACCAGACTGACCCCATGACGAGGCGAGGCTGACACCAGACTGACCCCATCACGAGGCGAGGCTGACACCAGACTGACCCCATCAGGAGGCGAGGCTGACACCAGACTGACCCCATCACGAGGCGAGGCTGACACCAGACTGACCCCATCACGAGGCGAGGCTGACACCAGACTGACCCCATCATGAGGCGAGGCTGACACCAGACTGACACCATCACGATGTGAGGCTGACACCAGACTGACCCTATCACGAGGCGAGGCTGACACCAGACTGACCACATCACGAAGCGAGGCTGACACCAGACTGACACCATCACGAGGTGAAACTGACACCAGACTGACACCATCACGAAGCGAGGCTGACACCAGACTTACACCATCACGCGGCGAGGCTGACACCAGACTGACACCATCATGATGTGAGGCTGACACCAGACTGACCCCATCACGAGGCGAGACTGACACCAGACTGACACCATCACGAAGCGAGGCTGACACCAGACTGACCCCATCACGAGGCGAGGCTGACACCAGACTGACCCCATCACGAGGCGAGGATGACACCAGACTGACCCCATCACGAGGCGAGGATGACACCAGACTGACCCCATCACGAGGCGAGGCTGACACCAGACTGACCCCATCACTAGGCGAGGCTGACACCAAACGTACACCATCACGAGGCGAGGCTGAAACCAGACTGACCCCATCACGAGGCGAGGCTGAAACCAGACTGACCCCATCACGAGGCGAGGCTGACACCAGACTGACCCCATGACGAGGCGAGGCTGACACCAGACTGACCCCATCACGAGGCGAGGCTGACACCAGACTGACCCCATCAGGAGGCGAGGCTGACACCAGACTGACCCCATCACGAGGCGAGGCTGACACCAGACTGACACCATCATGATGTGAGGCTGACACCAGACTGACCCCATCACTAGGCGAGGCTGACACCAGACTGACCCCATCACGAGGCGAGGCTGACACCAGACTGACACCATCACGAGTCGAGACTGACACAAGACTGACACCATCAAGAAGTGAGGCTGACACCAGACTGACCCCAACACGAGGCGAGGCTGACACCAGACTTACCCCATCACGAGGCGAGGCTGACACCAGACTGACCCCATCATGAGGCGAGGCTGACACCAGACTGACACCATCACGATGTGAGGCTGACACCAGACTGACCCCATCATGAGGCGAGGCTGACACCAGACTGACCCCATCACGAGGTGAGGCTGACACCAGACTGACACCATCACGAGGAGAGGCTGACACCAGACTGACACCATAACTAGCAAGGCTGACACCAGACTGACACCATCACGAGGCTAGGCTGACACCAGACTGACCCCATCACAAGGCGAGGCTGACACCAGACTGACCCCATCTTGAAGCGAGACTGACACCAGACTGACCCCATCACGGGGCGAGGCTGACACCAGACTGACCCCATCACGAGGCGAGACTGACACCAGACTGACCCCATCACGAGGCGAGGCTGACACCAGACTGACCCCATCACGAGGCGAGGCTGACACCAGACTGACATCATCACGAGGTGAGACTGACACAAGACTGACACCATCACGAAACGAGGCTGACACCAGACTGACCCCATCACGCGGCGAGGCTGACACCAGACTGACACCATCATGATGTGAGGCTGACACCAGACTGACCCCATCACGAGGTGAGGCTGACACCAGACTGACCCCATCACGAGGTGAGGCTGACACCAGACTGACACCATCACGAGGCGAGGCTGACACCAGACTGACACCATAACTAGCAAGGCTGACACCAGACTGACACCATCACGAGGCTAGGCTGACACCAGACTGACCCCATCACGAGGCGAGGCTGACACCAGACTGACCCATCACGAGGCGAGGCTGACACCAGACTGACCCCATCTTGAAGCGAGACTGACACCAGACTGACCCCATCACGGGGCGAGGCTGACACCAGACTGACCCCATCACGAGGCGAGACTGACACCAGACTGACCGCATCACGAGGCGAGGCTGACACCAGACTGACACCATCACGATGTGAGGCTGACACCAGATTGACCCCATCACGAGGCGAGGCTGACACAAGACTGACCCCATCACGAGGCGAGGTTGACACCAGACTGACTCCATCACGAGGCGAGACTGACACCTGACTGACAACATCACGAAGCGAGGCTGACACCAGACTGACCCCATCTCGAGGCGAGGCTGACACCAGACTGACCCCATCACGAGGCGAGGCTTACACCAGACTGACACCATCACAAGGCGATGCTGACAACAGACTGACACCATCATGATGTGAGGCTGACACCAGACTGACCCGATCACGAGGCGAGGCTGACACCAGACTGACTTAATAATGATGTGAGGCTGACACCAGACTGACCCCATCACGAGGAGAGGCTGACACCAGACTGACACCATCACGAGGCGAGGCTGACACCAGACTGACACCATAACTAGCGAGGCTGACACCAGACTGACACAATCACGAAGCGAGGCTGACACCAGACTGACCCCATCACGAAGCGAGGCTGACACCAGACTGACCCATCACGAGGCGAGGCTGACACCAGACTGACCCCATCACGGGGCGAGGCTGACACCAGACTGACCCCATCACGGGGCGAGGCTGACACCAGACTGACCCCATCACGAGGCGAGGCTGACACCAGACTGACCCATCACGAGGCGAGGCTGATACCAGACTGACCCCATCAAGAGGCGAGGCTGACAACAGACTGACACCATCATGATGTGAGGCTGACACCAGACTGACCCCATCACGAGGCGAGGTTGACACCAGACTGAAACCATCACGTGGCGAGACTGACTTCAGACTGTCACCATCATGATGTGAGGCTGACACCAGACTGACCCCATCACTAGGCGAGGCTGACACCAGACTGACCAAATCACGAGGCGAGGCTGACACCAGACTGACACCATCACGAGTCGAGACTGACACAAGACTGACACCATCAAGATGTGAGGCTGAAACCAGACTGAACCCATCAAGAGGCGAGGCTGACACCAGACTGACCCCATCACGAGGCGAGGCTGACACCAGACTGACCCCATCATGAGGCGAGGCTGACACCAGACTGACACCATCACGATGTGAGGCTGACACCAGACTGACCCCATCACGAGGCGAGGCTGACACCAGACTGACCCCATCACGAGGCGAGGCTGACACCAGACTGACACCATAAATAGCAAGGCTGACACCAGACTGACCCCATCACGAGGCGAGGCTTACACCAGACTGACACCATCACAAGGCGATGCTGACAACAGACTGACACCATCATGATGTGAGGCTGACACCAGACTGACCCGATCACGAGGCGAGGCTGACACCAGACTGACTTAATCATGATATGAGGCTGACACCAGACTGACCCCATCACGAGGTGAGGCTGACACCAGACTGACACCATCACGAGGCGAGGCTGACACCAGACTGACACCATAACTAGCGAGGCTGACACCAGACTGACACCATCACGGGGCGAGGCTGATACCAGACTGACCCCATCACGAAGCGAGACTGACACCAGACTGACCCCATCACGGGGCGAGGCTGACACCAGACTGACCCCATCACGAGGCGAGACTGACACCAGATTGACCCCATCACAAGGCGTGGTTGACACCAGACTGACACCATCATGATGTGAGGCTTACACCAGACTGACCCCATCACGAGGCGAGGCTGACACTAGACTGACCCCATCACGAGGCTAGGCTGACAACAGACTGACACCATCACGAGGCGAAACTGACACCAGACTGACCCCATTACGAGGCGAGACTGACACCAGACTGACCCAATCACGAGGCAAGACTGACACCAGACAGACTCCATCACGGGACGAGTCTGACACCAGACTGACCCCATCACGGGACGAGGCTGACACCAGACTGACCCCATCACGAGGCGAGGCTGACCCCAGACTGACCCCATCACGTGGCGAGGCTGACACCAGACTGACCCCGTCACGAGGCGAGGCTGAAACCAGACTGACCCCATCACGAGGTGGGGCTGACACCAGACTGACCCCATCACGAGGCGAGGCTGACACCAAACTTACACCATCACGAGGCGAGGCTGACACCAGACTGACCCCATCACGGGGCGAGGCTGACACCAGACTGACCCCATCACGAGGCGAGGCTGACACCAGACTGACCCCTTCACGAGGCGAGGCTGACACCAGATTGACCCCATCACGAGGCGAGGCTGACACGAGACTGACACCATCACGAGGCGAGACTGACACCAGACAGACCCCATCACGTGGCGAGGCTGACACCAGACTGACCCCATCACTAGCGAGGCTGACAACAGACTGACACCATCACGAGGCGAGGCTGACACCAGACTGACCCCATCACGAGGCGAGACTGACACGAGACAGACCCCATCACGGGGAGAGGCTGACACCAGACTGACCCCATCACTAGGCGAGACTTACACCAGACAGACCCCATCACGAGGCGTGGCTGATACCAGACTGAAACCATCATGATGTGAGGCTGACACCAGACTGACCCCATCACGAGGCGAGACTGACACCAGACTGACCCCATCACGAGGCGAGGCTGACACCAGACTGACCCCTTCACGAGGCGAGGCTGACACCAGATTGACCCCATCACGAGGCGAGGCTGACACGAGACTGACACCATCACGAGGCGAGACTGACACCAGACAGACCCCATCACGTGGCGAGGCTGACACCAGACTGACCCCATCACTAGCGAGGCTGACAACAGACTGACACCATCACGAGGCGAGGCTGACACCAGACTGACCCCATCACGAGGCGAGACTGACACGAGACAGACCCCATCACGGGGAGAGGCTGACACCAGACTGACCCCATCACTAGGCGAGACTTACACCAGACAGACCCCATCACGAGGCGTGGCTGATACCAGACTGAAACCATCATGATGTGAGGCTGACACCAGACTGACCCCATCACGAGGCGAGACTGACACCAGACTGACCCCATCACGAGGCGAGGCTGACACCAGACTGACCCCATCACGAGGCGAGGCTGACCCAGACTGAACCCATCACTAGGCGAGGCTGACACCAGACTGACCCCATCACGAGGCGAGGCTGACACCAGACTGACACCATCACGAGGCGAGGCTGACACCAGACTGACACCATCATGATGTGAGGCTGACACCAGTCTGACCCCATCACTTGGCGAGACTGACACCAGACTGACCCCATCACGAGGCGAGGCTGACACCAGACTGACCCCATCACGAGGCGAGGCTGACACCAGACTGACCCCATCACGAGGCGAGGCTGACACCAGACTGACACCATCACGAGGCGAGGCTGACACCAGACTTAAACCATCACGATGTGAGGCTGACACCAGACTGACCCCATCACGAGGCGAGGCTGACACCAGACTGACCCCATCACGAGGCGAGGCTGACACCAGACTGACACCATCATGATGTGAGGCTGACACCAGACTGACCCCATCACGAGGCGAGGTTGACACCAGACTGACACCATCACATGGCGAGACTGACACCAGACTGACACCATCACTAGGCGAGACTGACACCAGACTGACAACATCACGAAGCAAGGCTGACACCAGACTGACCCCATCACGAGGCGAGGCTGACACCAGACTGACCCCATCACGAGGCGAGGCTGACACCAGACTGACCCGATCACGAGGCGATGCTGACAACAGACTGACACCATCATGATGTGAGGCTGACACCAGACTGACCCAATCACGAGGCGGGGCTGACACCAGACTGACACAATCATGATGTGAGGCTGACACCAGACTGACCCCATCACGAGGTGAGGCTGACACCAGACTGACACCATCACGAGGCGAGGCTGACACCAGACTGACACCATAACTCGCGAGGCTGACACCAGACTGACACCATCACGAGGCGAGGCTGACACCAGACTGACCCCATCACTAGGCGAGGCTGACAACAGACTGACCCCATCACGAGGAGAGGCTGAAACCAAACTTACACCATCACGAGGCGAGGCTGACACCAGACTGACCCCATTACGAGGCGAGGCTGACACCAGACTGACCCCATCACGAGGCGAGGCTGACACCAGACTGACCCCATCACGAAGCGAGGCTGACACCAAACTTACACCATCACGAGGCGAGGCTGACACCAGACTGACCCCATTACGAGGCGAGGTTGACACTAGACTGACACCATCACGAGGCGAGACTGACACCAGACTGACACCATCATGATGTGAGGTTGACACCAGACTGACCACATCACTAGGCGAGGCTGACACCAGACTGACCCCATCACTAGGCGAGGCTGACGCCAGACTGACACCATCATGAGTCGAGACTGACACAAGACTGACACCATCAAGATGTGAGGCTGACACCAGACTGACCCCATCACGAGGCGAGTCTGACACCAGACTGACCCCATCACGAGGTGAGGCTGACAGCAGACTGACACCATAACTAGCGAGGCTGACACCAGACTGACACTATCACGAGGCGAGGCTGACACCAGACTGACCCCATCACGAGGCGAGGCTGACACCAGACTGACCCATCACGAGGCGAGGCTGACACCAGACTGACCCCATCACGAAGCGAGACTGACACCAGACTGATCCCATCACGGGGCGAGACTGACACCAGATTCACCCCATCACGAGGCGAGGCTGACACCAGACTGACCCCATCACGAGGCGAGACTGACACCAGACTGACCCAATCACGAGGCGAGACTGACTCCAGACTGACCCCATCACGAAGCGAGACTGACACCAGACTGATCCCATCACGGGGCGAGGCTGACACCAGACTCACCCCATCACGAGGCGAGACTGACACCAGATTCACCCCATCACGAGGCGAGGCTGACACCAGACTGACCCCATCACGAGGCGAGACTGACACCACACTGACCCAATCACGAGGCGAGACTGACACCAGACTGACCCCATCACGAAGCGAGACTGACACCAGACTGACCCCATCACGAGGCGAGGCTGACACAAGACTGACCCCATCACGAGGCGAGACTGACACCAGACTGACACCATCACGAGGCGAGACTGACACCAGACTGAGCCCATTACTAGGCGAGACTGACACCAGACTGACACCATCACGAGGCGAGACTGACACCAGACTGAGCCCATCACTAGGCGAGACTGACACCAGACTGACCCCATCACGAGGCGAGGCTGACACCAGACTGACCCCATCACGAGGCGAGACTGACACCAGACTGACCCCATCACTAGCGAGGATCACACCAGACTGACACCATCACGAGACGATGCTGACGCCAGACTGACCCCATCACGAGGCGAGGCTGACACCAGACTGACCTTATCACGAGGCGAGACTGACACCAGACTGACCCCATCACGAGGCGAGACTGACACCAGACTGACCCCATCACGAGGCAAGGCTGACACCAGACTTACACCATCACGATATGATGCTGACACCAGACTGACCCAATCACTAGGCGAGGCTGACACCAGACTGACCCCATCACGAGGCAAGGCTGACACCAGACTTACACCATCACGATATGATGCTGACAACAGACTGACCCCATCACGAGGCGAGGCTGACACCAGACTGACCACATCACGAGGCGAGGCTGACACCAGACTTACCCCATCACGAGGAGAGGCTGACAACAGACTGACGCCATCATGATGTGAGGCTGACACCAGACTGACCCCATCACTAGGCGAGGCTGACACCAGACTGACACCATCACGAGGCGAGGCTGACACCAGACTGACCCCATCACGAGGCGAGGCTGAAACCGGACTGACCCCATCAGGAGACGAGGCTGACACCAGATTGACCCCATCACGAGGCGAGACTGACACCGGACTGACCCCATCAAGAGGCGAGGGTGACACCAGACTTACACCATCATGAGGCGAGGCTGACACCAGACTGACCCCATCACGAGGCAAGGCTGACACCAGACTGACCCCATCACGAAGCGAGGTTGACACCAGACTGACACCTTCATGATGTGAGGCTGACACCAGACTGACCTCATCACGAGGCGAGTCTGACACCAGACTGACCTCATCACGAGGCGAGTCTGACACCAGACTGACACCATCACGAGGCGAGGCTGACACCAGACTTACACCATCACGAGGCGAGGCTGACACCAGACTGACCCCATCACGAGGCGAGCCTGACACCAGACTGACCCCATCATAAGGCGAGGCTGACACCAGACTGACACTATCACAAGGCGAGGCTGACACCAGACTGACACCATCATGATGTAAGGCTGACACCAGACTGACCCCATCACTAGGTGAGTCTGACACCATTCTGACCACATCACTAGGCGAGACTGACACCAGACTGACCCCATCACGAGGCGAGGCTGACACCAGACTGACCCCATCACGAGGCGAGACTGACACCAGACTGACCCCATCACGAGGCGAGGCTGACACCAGACTGACCCCATCACGGGACGAGTCTGACACCAGACTGACACCATCACGGGACGAGGCTGACACCAGACTGACCCCATCACGAGGCGAGGCTGACACCAGACAGACCCCATCAGGAGGCGAGGCTGACCCCAGACTGACCCCATCACGTGGCGAGGCTGACACCAGACTGACCCCATCACGAGGCAAGGCTGACACCAGACTGACCCCATCACGAGGCAGGGCTGACACCAGACTGACCCCATCACGAAGCGAGGCTGACACCAAACTTACACCATCACGAGGCGAGGCTGACACCAGACTGACCCCATCACGAGGCGAGGCTGACACCAGACTGACCCCATCACGAGGCGAGGCTGACACCAGACTGACACCATCATGATGGAGGCTGACACCAGACTGACCACATCACGAGGCGAGGTTGACACTAGACTGACACCATCACGAGGCGAGACTGACACCAGACTGACACCATCATGATGTGAGGTTGACACCAGACTGACCCCATCACTAGACGAGGCTGACGCCAGACTGACACCATCATGAGTCGAGACTGACACAAGACTGACACCATCAAGATGTGATGCTGACACCAGACTGACCCCATCACGAAGCGAGGCTGACACCAGACTGACACCATCACGAGGCGAGGCTGACACCAGACTGACCCCATCACGAGGCGAGGCTGACACCAGAATGACACCATCACGAGGCGAGGCTGACACCAAACTGACACCATCATGATATGAGGCTGACACCAGACTGACACCATCACTAGGCGAGACTGAAACCAGACTGACCCCATCACGAGGCGAGGCTGACACCAGACTGACCCCATCACGAGGCGAAGCTGACACCAGACTGACACCATCATGATGTGAGGCTGACACCAGACTGACCCCATCACTAGGCGAGGCTGACACCAGACTGACCCCATCACGAGGCGAGACTGACACCAGACTGACCCCATCACGAGGCGAGGCTGACACCAGACTGACCCCATCACGAGGCTAGGCGGACACCAGACTGACACCATCACGAGGCGAGACTGACACCAGACTGACCCCATCATGAGGCGAGACTGACACCAGACTGACCCCATCACGAGGCGAGACTGACACCAGACTGACACCATCACGATGCGAGACTGACACCAAACTGACCCCATCACGGGACGAGTCTGACACCAGACTGACACCATCACGGGACGAGGCTGACACCAGACTGAACCCATCACGAAGCGAGGCTGACACCAAACTTACACCATCACGAGGCGAGGCTGACACCAGACTGACCCCATTACGAGGCGAGGCTGACACCAGACTGACCCCATCACGAGGCGAGGCTGACACCAGACTGACCCCATCACGAAGCGAGGCTGACACCAAACTTACACCATCACGAGGCGAGGCTGACACCAGACTGACCCCATTACGAGGCGAGGCTGACACCAGACTGACACCATCATGATGTGAGGCTGACACCAGACTGACCACATCACGAGGCGAGGTTGACACTAGACTGACACCATCACGAGGCGAGACTGACACCAGACTGACACCATTATGATGTGAGGTTGACACCAGACTGACCCCATCACGAGGCGAGTCTGACACCAGACTGACCCCATCACGAGGTGAGGCTGACAGCAGACTGACACCATAACTAGCGAGGCTGACACCAGACTGACACTATCACGAGGCGAGGCTGACACCAGACTGACCCCATCACGAGGCGAGGCTGACACCAGACTGACCCATCATGAGGCGAGGCTGACACCAGACTGACCCCATCACGAAGCGAGACTGACACCAGACTGATCCCATCACGGGGCGAGGCTGACACCAGACTCACCCCATCACGAGGCGAGACTGACACCAGATTCACCCCATCACGAGGCGAGGCTGACACCAGACTTACCCCATCACGAGGCGAGACTGACACCACACTGACCCAATCACGAGGCGAGACTGACACCAGACTGACCCCATCACGAAGCGAGACTGACACCAGACTGACCCCATCACGAGGCGAGGCTGACACAAGACTGACCCCATCACGAGGCGAGACTGACACCAGACTGACACCATCACGAGGCGAGACTGACACCAGACTGAGCCCATCACTAGGCGAGACTGACACCAGACTGACCCCATCACGAGGCGAGGCTGACACCAGACTGACCCCATCACGAGGCGAGACTGACACCAGACTGACCCCATCACTAGCGAGGCTCACACCAGACTGACACCATCACGAGACGATGCTGACGCCAGACTGACCCCATCACGAGGCGAGGCTGACACCAGACTGACCTTATCACGAGGCGAGACTGACACCAGACTGACCCCATCACGAGGCGAGACTGACACCAGACTGACCCCATCATGATGTGAGGCTGACACCAGACTGAACCCATCATGAGGTGAGGCTGACACCAGACTGACCCCATCACGAGGCGAGGCTGACACCACACTGACCCCATCACGAGGCGAGGCTGACACCAGACTGACCCCATCATGATGTGCGGCTGACACCATACTGAACCCATCACGAGGCGAGACTGACACCAGACTGACCCCATCACGAGGCAAGCCTGACACGAGACTGACACCATCACGAGGCGAGACTGACACCAGACTGACCCCATCACGAGGCAAAGCTAACACCAGACTGACCCCATCACGAGGCGAGGCTGACACCAGACTGACCCCATCACGAGGCGAGGATGACACCAGACTGACCCCATCACGAGGCGAGACTGACACCAGACTGACCCCATCACGAGGCGAAGCTGACACCAGACTGACACCATCATGATGTGAGGCTGACACCAGACTGACCCCATCACTAGGCGAGGCTGACACCAGACTGACCCCATCACGAGGCGAGACTGACACCAGACTGACCCCATCACGAGGCGAGGCTGACACCAGACTGACCCCATCACGAGGCTAGGCTGACACCAGACTGACACCATCACGAGGCGAGACTGACACCAGACTGACCCCATCACGAGGCGAGACTGACACCAGACTGACCCCATCACGAGGCGAGACTGACACCAGACTGACACCATCACGAGGCGAGACTGACACCAGACTGACCCCATCACGGGACGAGTCTGACACCAGACTGACACCATCACGGGACGAGGCTGACACCAGACTGAACCCATCACGAAGCGAGGCTGACACCAAACTTACACCATCACGAGGCGAGGCTGAAACCAGACTGACCCCATTACGAGGCGAGGCTGACACCAGACTGACCCCATCACGAGGCGAGGCTGACACCAGACTGACCCCATCACGAAGCAAGGCTGACACCAAACTTACACCATCACGAGGCGAGGCTGACACCAGACTGACCCCATTACGAGGCGAGGCTGACACCAGACTGACCCCATCACGAGGCGAGGCTGACACCAGACTGACACCATCATGATGTGAGGCTGACACCAGACTGACCACATCACGAGGCGAGGTTGACACTAGACTGACACCATCACGAGGCGAGACTGACACCAGACTGACACCATTATGATGTGAGGTTGACACCAGACTGACCCCATCACGAGGCGAGTCTGACACCAGACTGACCCCATCACGAGGTGAGGCTGACAGCAGACTGACACCATAACTAGCGAGGCTGACACCAGACTGACACTATCACGAGGCGAGGCTGACACCAGACTGACCCCATCACGAGGCGAGGCTGACACCAGACTGACCCATCATGAGGCGAGGCTGACACCAGACTGACCCCATCACGAAGCGAGACTGACACCAGACTGATCCCATCACGGGGCGAGGCTGACACCAGACTCACCCCATCACGAGGCGAGACTGACACCAGATTCACCCCATCACGAGGCGAGGCTGACACCAGACTTACCCCATCACGAGGCGAGACTGACACCACACTGACCCAATCACGAGGCGAGACTGACACCAGACTGACCCCATCACGAAGCGAGACTGACACCAGACTGACCCCATCACGAGGCGAGGCTGACACAAGACTGACCCCATCACGAGGCGAGACTGACACCAGACTGACACCATCACGAGGCGAGACTGACACCAGACTGAGCCCATCACTAGGCGAGA
Organism: Staurois parvus; assembly: GCF_062004578.1. NCBI lineage: Eukaryota > Metazoa > Chordata > Amphibia > Anura > Ranidae > Staurois > Staurois parvus. The sequence continues at coordinate 195,701 of NW_028320315.1, read as the reverse complement.
CTGACACCAGACTGACCCCATCACGAGGCGAGGCTGACACCAGACTGACCCCATCACGAGGCGAGACTGACACCAGACTGACCCCATCATTAGCGAGGCTCACACCAGACTGACACCATCACGAGACGATGCTGACGCCAGACTGACCCCATCACGAGGCGAGGCTGACACCAGACTGACCCCATCACGAGGCGAGACTGACACCAGACTGACCCCATCATTAGCGAGGCTCACACCAGACTGACACCATCACGAGACGATGCTGACGCCAGACTGACCCCATCACGAGGCGAGGCTGACACCAGACTGACCTTATCACGAGGCGAGACTGACACCAGACTGACCCCATCACGAGGCGAGACTGACACCAGACTGACCCCATCATGATGTGAGGCTGACACCAGACTGAACCCATCATGAGTTGAGGCTGACACCAGACTGACCCCATCACGAGGCGAGGCTGACACCACACTGACCCCATCACGAGGCGAGGCTGACACCAGACTGACCCCATCATGATGTGCGGCTGACACCATACTGAACCCATCACGAGGCGAGACTGACACCAGACTGACCCCATCACGAGGCAAGCCTGACACGAGACTGACACCATCACGAGGCGAGACTGACACCAGACTGACCCCATCACGAGGCAAAGCTAACACCAGACTGACCCCATCACGAGGCGAGGCTGACACCAGACTGACCCCATCACGAGGCGAGGCTGACACCAGACTGACCCATCACAGGGCGAGGCTGACACCAGACTGACCCCATCATGATGTGAGGCTGACATCAGACTGACCCCATCACGAGGCGAGGCTGACACCAGACTAACCCCATCACGAGGCGAGGCTGACACCAGACTGACCCCATCACGAGGCGAGGCTGACACCAGACTGACCCCATCACGAGGCGATGCTGACACCAGACTGACCCCATCACGAAGCGAGGCTGACACCAGACTGACACAATCACGAGGCGAGGCTGACACCAGACTGACACCATCACGATGTGAGGCTGACACCAGACTGACCCCATCACGAGGCGAGGCTGACACCAGACTGACCCCATCACGAGGCGAGACTGACACCAGACTGACCCCATCACTAGCGAGGCTCACACCAGACTGACACCATCACGAGGCGATGCTGACGCCAGACTGACCCCATCACGAGGCGAGGCTGACACCAGACTGACCCCATCACGAGGCGAGACTGACACCAGACTGACCCCATCACGAGGCGAGACTGACACCAGACTGACCCCATCATGATGTGAGGCTGACACCAGACTGACCCCATCACGAGGCGAGGCTGACACCAGACTGACCCCATCACGAGGCAAGGCTGACACCAGACTGACCCCATCACGAGGCGAGGCTGACACCAGACTGACCCCATCACGAGGCGAGGCTGACACCAGACTGACACCATCACGAGGCGAGGATGACACCAGACTGACACCATCATGATGTGAGGCTGACACCAGACTGACCCCATCACTAGGCGAAGTCTGACAATAGACTGACCCCATCACGAGGTGAGGCTGACACCAGACTGATCCCATCACGAGGTGAGACTGACACCAGACTGACCCCATCACGAAGCGAGGCTGACACCAGACTGACCCCATCACGAGGCGAGGCTGACACCAGACTGACCCCATCACGAGGCGAGGCTGACACCAGACTGACCCCTTCACGAGGCGAGGCTGACACCAGACTGACCCCATCACGAGGCGAGGCTGACACCAGACTGACACCATCATGATGTGAGGCTGACACCAGACTGACCCCATCACTAGGCGAGACTGACACCAGACTGACCCCATCACGAGGCGAGGTTGACAGCAGACTGACACCATCACGAGGCGAGACTGACACCAGACTGACCCCATCACTAGGCGAGACTGACACCAGACTGACCTCATCACGAGGAGAGGCTGACACCAGACTGACCCCATCACGAGGCGAGACTGACACCAGACTGACCCCATCATGAGGCGAAGCTGACACCAGACTGACACCATCATGATGTGAGGCTGACACCAGACTGACCCCATCATGATGTGAGGCTGACACCAGACTGACCCCATCACGAGGCGAGGCTGACACCAGACTGACCCCATCACTAGGCGAGGCTGACACCAGACTGACCCCATCACGAGGCGAGGCTGACACCAGTCTGACCCCATCACGAGGCGAGGCTGACACCAGACTGACACCATCACTAGGCGAGGCTGACACCAGACTGACCCCATCACGAGGCGAGGCTGACACCAGACTGACACCATCACGAGGCGAGGCTGACACCAGACTGACACCATCATGATGTGAGGCTGACACCAGACTGACCCCATCACTAGGCGAGGCTGACACCAGACTGACCCCATCACGAGGCGAGACTGACACCAGACTGACCCCATCACGAGGAGAGGCTGACAACAGACTGACACCATCATGATGTGAGGCTGACACCAGACTGACCCCATCACTAGGCGAGGCTGACACCAGACTGACCCCATCACGAGGCGAGGCTGAAACCAGACTGACCCCATCACGAGGCAAGGCTGACACCAGACTGACCCCATCACGAGGCGAGACTGACACCAGACTGACCCCATCACGGGGAGAAGCTGACACCAGACTGACCCCATCACGAGACGAGACTGACACCAGACTGACCCCATCACGAGGCGAGGCTGACACCAGACTGACACCTTCACGATGTGAGGCTGACACCAGAATGACCCCATCACGAGGCGTGGCTGACACCAGACTGACCCCATCACGAGGCGAGACTGACACCAGACTGACCCCATCACGAGGCGAGGCTGACACCAGAATGACCCCATCAAGAGGCGAGGCTGACACCAGACTGACACCATCACGAGGCGAGGCTGACACCAGACTGACCCCATCACGGGGCGAGGCTGACACCAGACTGACCCCATCACGAGGCAAGACTGACACCGGACTGACCCCATCACGAGGCGAGACTGACACCAGACTGACCCCATCACTAGCGAGGCTGACACCAGACTGACACCATCACGAGGCGAGGCTGACACCAGACTGACACCATCACCAGGCGAGGCTGACACCAGACTGACCCCATCACGAGGCAAGGCTGACACCAGACTGACCCCATCACGAGGCGAGATTGACACCAGACTGACCCCATCACGAGGCGAGACTGACACCAGACTGACCCCATCACGAGGCGAGACTGACACCAGACTGACACCATCACGAGGCGAGGCTGACACCAGACTGACACCATCACGGGGTGAAGCTGACACCAGACTGACCCCATCACGAGACGAGAGTGACACCAGACTGACCCCAACACGAGGCGAGGCTGACACCAGACTGACACCTTCATGAAGTGAGGCTGACACCAGACTGACCCCATCACGAGGCGAGGCTGACACCAGACTGACCCCATCACTAGGCGAGACTGACACCAAACTGACCCCATCACGAGGCGAGCCTGACACCAGAATGACCCCATCACGAGGCGAGACTGACACCAGACTGACCCCATCATGAGGCGAAGCTGACACCAGACTGACACCATCATGATGTGAGGTTGACACCAGACTGACCCCATCACTAGGCGAGGCTGACACCAGACTGACCCCATCACGAGGCGAGGCTGACACCAGACTGACCCCATCACGAGGCGAGGCTGACACCAGACTGACCCCATCATGAGGCGAGACTGACACCGGACTGACCCCATCACGAGGCGAGGCTGACACCAGACTGACCCCATCACGAGGCGAGACTGACACCGGACTGACCACATCACGGGGCGAGGCTGACACCAGACTGACCAAATCACGAGGCGAGGCTGACACCAGACTGAAACCATCACGAGGCGAGATTGACACCAGACTGACCCCATCACTAGCGAGGCTGAACACAGACTGACACCATCACGAGGCGAGGCTGACACCAGACTGACCCCATCATGAGGCGAGGCTGACACCATACTGACCCCATCATGAGGCGAGGCTGACACCAGACTGACCCCATCATGGGGCGAGACTGACACCAGACTGACCCCATCACTAGGCGAGACTGACACCAGACTGACCCCATCACGAGGCGAGGCTGACACCAGACTGACCCCATCACGAGGCGAGGCTGACACCAGACTGACCCCATCACGAGGCGAGACTGACACCACACTGACCCCATCACGAGGCGAGACTGACACCAGACTGACCCTATCACGAAGAGAGACTGACACCAGACTGACCCCATCATGAGGCGAGGCTGACACCAGACTGACCCCATCACGAGGCAAGACTGACACCACACTGACCCCATCACGAGGCGAGACTGACACCAGACTGACCCCATCACGAAGCGAGACTGACACCAGACTTACCCCATCACGAGGCGAGGCTGACACCAGACTGACCACATCACGAGGCGATTCTAACACGAGACTGACCCCATCACGAGGCGAGACTGACACCAGACTGACACAATCACGAGGCGAGACTGACACCAGACTGACCCCATCACGAGGCGAGACTGACACCAGACTGACCCCATCACGAGGCGAGACTGACACCAGACTGACCCCATCACGAGGCAAGGCTGACACCAGACTGACACCATCATGATGTGAGGCTGACACAAGACTAACCCCATCACGAGGCGAGGCTGACACCAGACTGACACCATCACTAGGCGAGACTGACACCAGACTGACACCATCACGAGGCGAGGCTGACACCAGACTGACCCCATCACGAGGCGAGGCTGACACCAGACTGACACCATCATGATGTGAGGCTGACACTAGACTGACCCCATCACGAGGCGAAACTGACACCAGACTTACCCCATCACGATGCGAGGCTGACACCAGACTGACACCATCATGATGTGAGGCTGACACAAGACTGACCCCATCACGAGGCGAAGCTGACACCAGACTGACCCCATCACGAGGCCAGGCAGACACCAGACTGACCCCATCACGAGGCGAGGCTGACACCAGACTGACCCCATCACGAGGCGAGGCTGACACCAGACTGACTCCATCACGAGGCGAGGCTGACACCAGACTGACCCCATCACGAGGTGAGGCTGACACCAGACTGACACCATCATGATGTGAGGCTGACACCAGACTGACACCATCAAGAGGCGAGGCTGACACCAGACTGACACCATCACGAGGCGAGGCTGACACCAGACTGACACCATCACGAGGCGAGGCTGACACCAGACTGACACCATCATGATGTGAGGCTGACACCAGACTGACCTCATCACGAGGCGAGGCTGACACCAGACTGACACCATCACAAGGCGAGGCTGACACCAGACTGACACCATCATGATGTGAGGCTGACACCAGACTGACACCATCACGAGGCGCGGCTGACACCAGACTGACCCCATCACGAGGCGAAGCTGACACCAGACTGACCCCATCACGAGGCGAGGCTGACATCAGACTGACCCCATCACGAGGCTAGGCTGACACCAGACTGACCCCATCACTAGCGAGGCTGACACCAGACTGACACCATCACGAGGCGAGGCTGACACCAGACTGACACCATCACGAGGCGAGGCTGACACCAGACTGACCCCATCACGAGGCGAGGCTGACACCAGACTGACACCATCACGAGGCGAGGCTGACACCTGACTGAATCCATCATGATGTGAGGCTGACACATGACTGACCCCATCACGAGGCGAGGCAAACACCAGACTGACACCATCATGATGTGAGGCTGACACCAGACTGACCCCATCACGAGGTGAGGCTGACACCAGACTGACACCATCACGAGGCGAGGCTGACACCAGACTGACACCATAACTAGCGAGGCTGACACCAGACTGACACCATCACGAGGCGAGGCTGACACCAGACTGACCCCATCACGAGGCGAGGCTGACACCAGACTGACACCATCACGAGGCTAGGCTGACACCAGACTGACACCATCATGATATGAGGCTGACACCAGACTGACCCCATCACTAGGCGAGACTGAAACCAGACTGACCCCATCACGAGGCGAGGCTGACACCAGACTGACCCCATCACGAGGCAAGGCTGACACCAGACTGACACCATCACGAGGCGAGGCCGAAACCAGACTGACATCATCACGATGTGAGGCTGAAACCAGACTGACCCCATCACGAGGCGAGGCTGACACGAGACTGACCCAATCACGAGGCGAGGCTGACACCAGACTGACACCATCATGATGTGAGGCTGACACCAGACTGACCCCATCACGAGGCGAGGTTGACACCAGACTGACACCATCACGTGGCGAGACTGACACCAGACTGACACCATCATGATGTAAGGCTGACACCAGACTGACCCCATCACTAGGCGAGGCTGACACCAGACTGACCCCATCACGAGGCGAGGCTGACACAAGACTGACACCATCAAGATGTGAGGCTGACACCAGACTGTCCCCTTCACGAGGCAAGGCTGACACCAGACTGACCCCATCACGAGGCGAGACTGAAACCAGACTGACCCCATCACGAGGCGAGGCTGACACCAGACTGACCCCATCACTAACGAGGCTGACAACAGACTGACACCATCACGAGGCGAGGCTGACACCAGACTGACCCCATCACGAGGCGAGGCTGACACCAGACTGACCCATCACGAGGCGAGGCTGACACCAGACTGACCCCATCACGAGGCGAGACTGACACTAGACTGACACCATCACGAGGCGAGGCTGACACCAGACTGACACCATCACGAGGCGAGGCTGACACCAGACTGACACCATCACGAGGCGAGGCTGACACCAGACTGACACCATCATGATGTGAGGCTGACACCAGACTGAACCCATCACTTGGCGAGACTGACACCAGACTGAGCCCATCACGAGGCGAGGCTGACACCAGACTGACACCATCATGATGTGAGGCTGACACCAGACTGACCCCATCACGAGGCGAGGCTGACACCAGACTGACCCCATCTAGAGGCGTGGCTGACACCAGACTGACCCCATCACGAGGCGAGACTGACACCAGACTGACCCCATCACGAGGCGAGGCTGACACCAGACTGACCCCATCACTAGCGAGGCTGAACACAGACTGACCCCATCACGAGGCGAGGCTGACACCAGACTGACCCCATCACTAGCGAGGCTGAACACAGACTGACCCATCACGAGGCGAGGCTGACACCAGACTGACCCCATCATGAGGCGAGGCTGACACCATACTGACCCCATCATGAGGCGAGGCTGACACCAGACTGACCCCATCACGGGGCGAGACTGACACCAGACTGACCCCATCACTAGGCGAGACTGACACCAGACTGACCCCATCACGAGGCGAGGCTGACACCAGACTGACCCCATCACGAGGCGAGGCTGACACCAGACTGACCCCATCACGAGGCGAGACTGACACCACACTGACCCCATCACGAGGCGAGACTGACACCAGACTGACCCTATCACGAAGAGAGACTGACACCAGACTGACCCCATCACGAGGCGAGGCTGACACCAGACTGACCCCATCACGAGGCAAGACTGACACCACACTGACCCCATCACGAGGCGAGACTGACACCAGACTGACCCCATCACGAAGCGAGACTGACACCAGACTTACCCCATTACGAGGCGAGGCTGACACCAGACTGACCACATCACGAGGCGAGGCTAACACGAGACTGACCCCATCACGAGGCGAGACTGACACCAGACTGACACAATCACGAGGCGAGACTGACACCAGACTCACCCCATCACGAGGCGAGACTGACACCAGACTGACCCCATCACGAGGCGAGACTTACACCAGACTGACCCCATCACGAGGCAAGGCTGACACCAGACTGACACCATCATGATGTGAGGCTGACACAAGACTAACCCCATCACGAGGCGAGGCTGACACCAGACTGAACCATCACTAGGCGAGACTGACACCAGACTGACACCATCACGAGGCGAGGCTGACACCAGACTGACCCCATCACGAGGCGAGGCTGACACCAGACTGACACCATCATGATGTGAGGCTGACACTAGACTGACACCATCATGAGGCGAGGCTGACACCAGACTGACCCCATCACGAGGCGAGGCTGACACCAGACTGACACCATCACGAGGCGAGGCTGACACCAGACTGACACCATCATGATATGAGGCTGACACCAGACTGACCCCATCACTAGGCGAGACTGAAACCAGACTGACCCCATCACGAGGCGAGGCTGACACCAGACTGACCCCATCACGAGGCAAGGCTGACACCAGACTGACACCATCACGAGGCGAGGCCGAAACCAGACTGACATCATCATGATGTGAGGCTGAAACCAGACTGACCCCATCACGAGGCGAGGCTGACACCAGACTGACCCAATCACGAGGCGAGGCTGACACCAGACTGACACCATCATGATGTGAGGCTGACACCAGACTGACCCCATCACGAGGCGAGGTTGACACCAGACTGACACCATCACGTGGCGAGACTGACACCAGACTGACCCCATCACTAGGCGAGGCTGACACCAGACTGACCCCATCACTAGGCGAGGCTGACACCAGACTGACCCCATCACGAGGCGAGGCTGACACAAGACTGACACCATCAAGATGTGAGGCTGACACCAGACTGACCCCATCACGAGGCGAGGCTGACACCAGACTGACCCCATCACGAGGCGAGGCTGACACCAGACTGACACCATCACGAAGCGAGACTGACACCAGACTGACCCCATCACGAGGCGAGGCTGACACCAGACTGACACCATCACGAGGCGAGACTGACACCAGACTGACACCATCACGAAGCGAGGCTGACACCAGACTGACCCCATCACGAGGCGAGACTGACACCAGACTGACCCCATTACGAGGCGAGACTGACTCCAGACTGACCCCATCATGATGTGAGGGTAACACCAGACTGACCCCATCACGAGGCGATGCTGACACCAGACTGACCCCATCGCGAGGCAAGGCTGAAACCAGACTGACCCCATCGCGAGGCGAGGCTGACACCAGACTGACCCCAACGCGAGGCGAGGCTGACACCAGCCTGACCCCATTGCGAGGCGAGGCTGACACCAGACTGACCCAAACACGAGGCGAGACTGACACCAGACTTACCCCATCACGAGGCGAGGCTGACACCAGACTGACACCATCACAAGGCAAAGCTGACACCAGATTGACACCATCATGATGTGAGGCTGACACCAGACTGACCCCATCACGGGACGAGGCTGACACCAGACTGACCCCATCACGAGGCGAGACTGACACCAGACTGACCCCATCACGAGGCGATGCTGACACCAGACTGACCCCATCACGAGGCGAGACTGACACCAGACTGACCCCATCACGAGGCGAGACTGACACCAGACTGACCCCATCACGATGTGAGGCTGACACCAGACTGACCCCATCACGAGGCGAGGCTGACACCAGACTGACCCCATCACGAGGCGAGACTGACACCGGACTGACCCCATCACGAGGCGAGGCTGACACCAGACTGACACCATCACGAGGCGAGACTGACACCGGACTGACCCCATCACGAGGCGAGGCTGACACCAGACTGACACCATCATGATGTGAGGCTGACACCAGACTGACCCCGTCACGGGGCGAGGCTGACACCAGACTGACCCCATCACGAGGCGAGGCTGACACCAGACTGACCCCATCACGAGGCGAGACTGACACCGGAATGACCCAATCACGGGGCGAGGCTGACACCAGACTGACCCCATCACGAGGCGAGGCTGACACCAGACTGACACCATCACGAGGCGTGGCTGACACCAGACTGACCCCATCATGATGTGAGGCTGACACCAGACTGACCCCATCACGAGGCGATGCTGACACCAGACTGACACCATCATGATATAAAGCTGACACCAGACTGACCCCGTCACGGGGCGAGGCTGACACCAGACTGACCCCATCACGAGGCGAGGCTGACACCAGACTGACGCCATCACGAGCCGAGACTGACACAGGACTGACCCCATCACGGGGCGAGGCTGACACCAGACTGACCCCATCACGAGGCGAGGCTCACACCAGACTGACACCATCATAATGCGAGGCTGACACCAGACTGACCCCATCACGAGGCGAGATTGACACCAGACTGACCCCATCACGAGGCGAGACTGACACCAGACTGACCCCATCACGAGGCGAGACTAACACCAGACTGACCCCATTACGAGGCGAGACTGACTCCAGACTGACCCCATCATGATGTGAGGGTAACACCAGACTGACCCCATCACGAGGCGATGCTGACACCAGACTGACCCCATCGCGAGGCGAGGCTGAAACCAGACTGACCCCATCGCGAGGCGAGGCTGACACCAGACTGACCCCAACGCGAGGCGAGGCTGACACCAGCCTGACCACATTGCGAGGCGAGGCTGACACCAGACTGACCCAAACACGAGGCGAGACTGACACCAGACTTACCCCATCACGAGGCGAGGCTGACACCAGACTGACACCATCACAAGGCAAAGCTGACACCAGATTGACACCATCATGATGTGAGGCTGACACCAGACTGACCCCATCACGGGACGAGGCTGACACCAGACTGACCCCATCACGAGGCGAGACTGACACCAGACTGACCCCATCACGAGGCGATGCTGACACCAGACTGACCCCATCACGAGGCGAGACTGACACCAGACTGACCCCATCACGAGGCGAGACTGACACCAGACTGACCCCATCACGATGTGAGGCTGACACCAGACTGACCCCATCACGAGGCGAGGCTGACACCAGACTGACCCCATCACGAGGCGAGACTGACACCGGACTGACCCCATCACGAGGCGAGGCTGACACCAGACTGACACCATCATGATGTGAGGCTGACACCAGACTGACCCCGTCACGGGGCGAGGCTGACACCAGACTGACCCCATCACGAGGCGAGGCTGACACCAGACTGACCCCATCACGAGGCGAGACTGACACCGGAATGACCCAATCACGGGGCGAGGCTGACACCAGACTGACCCCATCACGAGGCGAGGCTGACACCAGACTGACACCATCACGAGGCGTGGCTGACACCAGACTGACCCCATCATGATGTGAGGCTGACACCAGACTGACCCCATCACGAGGCGATGCTGACACCAGACTGACACCATCATGATATAAAGCTGACACCAGACTGACCCCGTCACGGGGCGAGGCTGACACCAGACTGACCCCATCACGAGGCGAGGCTGACACCAGACTGACGCCATCACGAGCCGAGACTGACACAGGACTGACCCCATCACGGGGCGAGGCTGACACCAGACTGACCCCATCACGAGGCGAGGCTCACACCAGACTGACACCATCACGAGGCGTGGCTGACACCAGACTGACCCCATCATGATGTGAGGCTGACACCAGACTGACCCCATCACTAGGCGAGGCTGACACCAGACTGACCCCATCACGAGGCGAGGCTGACACCAGACTGACACCATCACGAGGCGAGGCTGACACCAGACTGACACCATCATAATGCGAGGCTGACACCAGACTGACCCCATCACGAGGCGAGATTGACACCAGACTGACCCCATCACGAGGCGAGACTGACACCAGACTGACCCCATCACGAGGCGAGACTAACACCAGACTGACCCCATCACGGGACGAGGCTGACACCAGACTGACCCCATCACGAGGCGAGGCTGACACAAGACTGACACCATCAAGATGTGAGGCTGACACCAGACTGACCCCATCACGAGGCGAGGCTGACACCAGACTGACCCCATCACGAGGCGAGGCTGACACCATACTGACCCCATCATGAGGCGAGGCTGACACCAGACTGACACCATCACGATGTGAGGCTGACACCAGACTGACCCCATCACGAGGCGAGGCTGACACAAGACTGACACCATCAAGATGTGAGGCTGACACCAGACTGACCCCATCACGAGGCGAGGCTGACACCAGACTGACCCCATCACGAGGCGAGGCTGACACCAGACTGACCCCATCATGAGGCGAGGCTGACACCAGACTGACACCATCACGATGTGAGGCTGACACCAGACTGACCCCATCACGAGGCGTGGCTGACACCAGACTGACACCATCACGAGGCGAGGCTGACACCAGACTGACACCATCACGAAGCGAGACTGACACCAGACTGACCCCATCACGAGGCGAGGCTGACACCAGACTGACACCATCACGAGGCGAGACTGACACCAGACTGACACCATCACGAAGCGAGGCTGACACCAGACTGACCCCATCACGAGGCGAGACTGACACCAGACTGACCCCATTACGAGGCGAGACTGACTCCAGACTGACCCCATCATGATGTGAGGCTGACACCAGATTGACACCATCATGATGTGAGGCTGACACCAGACTGACCCCATCACGGGACGAGGCTGACACCAGACTGACACCATCACGAGGCGAGGCTGACACCAGACTGACCCCATCACGAGGCGAGGCTGACACCAGACTGACACCATCACGAGGCGAGGCTGACACCTGACTGAATCCATCATGATGTGAGGCTGACACATGACTGACCCCATCACGAGGCGAGGCAAACACCAGACTGACACCATCATGATGTGAGGCTGACACCAGACTGACCCCATCACGAGGTGAGGCTGACACCAGACTGACACCATCACGAGGCGAGGCTGACACCAGACTGACACCATAACTAGCGAGGCTGACACCAGACTGACACCATCACGAGGCGAGGCTGACACCAGACTGACCCCATCACGAGGCGAGGCTGACACCAGACTGACACCATCACGAGGCGAGGCTGACACCAGACTGACACCATCATGATATGAGGCTGACACCAGACTGACCCCATCACTAGGCGAGACTGAAACCAGACTGACCCCATCACGAGGCGAGGCTGACACCAGACTGACCCCATCACGAGGCAAGGCTGACACCAGACTGACACCATCACGAGGCGAGGCCGAAACCAGACTGACATCATCATGATGTGAGGCTGAAACCAGACTGACCCCATCACGAGGCGAGGCTGACACCAGACTGACCCAATCACGAGGCGAGGCTGACACCAGACTGACACCATCATGATGTGAGGCTGACACCAGACTGACCCCATCACGAGGCGAGGTTGACACCAGACTGACACCATCACGTGGCGAGACTGACACCAGACTGACCCCATCACTAGGCGAGGCTGACACCAGACTGACCCCATCACTAGGCGAGGCTGACACCAGACTGACCCATCACGAGGCGAGGCTGACACAAGACTGACACCATCAAGATGTGAGGCTGACACCAGACTGACCCCATCACGAGGCGAGGCTGACACCAGACTGACCCCATCACGAGGCGAGGCTGACACCAGACTGACCCCATCATGAGGCGAGGCTGACACCAGACTGACACCATCACGATGTGAGGCTGACACCAGACTGACCCCATCACGAGGCGTGGCTGACACCAGACTGACACCATCACGAGGCGAGGCTGACACCAGACTGACACCATCACGAGGCGAGACTGACACCAGACTGACACCATCACGAAGCGAGACTGACACCAGACTGACCCCATCACGAGGCGAGGCTGACACCAGACTGACACCATCACGAGGCGAGACTGACACCAGACTGACACCATCACGAAGCGAGGCTGACACCAGACTGACCCCATCACGAGGCGAGACTGACACCAGACTGACCCCATTACGAGGCGAGACTGACTCCAGACTGACCCCATCATGATGTGAGGGTAACACCAGACTGACCCCATCACGAGGCGATGCTGACACCAGACTGACCCCATCGCGAGGCGAGGCTGAAACCAGACTGACCCCATCGCGAGGCGAGGCTGACACCAGACTGACCCCAACGCGAGGCGAGGCTGACACCAGCCTGACCCCATTGCGAGGCGAGGCTGACACCAGACTGACCCAAACACGAGGCGAGACTGACACCAGACTTACCCCATCACGAGGCGAGGCTGACACCAGACTGACACCATCACAAGGCAAAGCTGACACCAGATTGACACCATCATGATGTGAGGCTGACACCAGACTGACCCCATCACGGGACGAGGCTGACACCAGACTGACCCCATCACGAGGCGAGACTGACACCAGACTGACCCCATCACGAGGCGATGCTGACACCAGACTGACCCCATCACGAGGCGAGACTGACACCAGACTGACCCCATCACGAGGCGAGACTGACACCAGACTGACCCCATCACGATGTGAGGCTGACACCAGACTGACCCCATCACGAGGCGAGGCGGACACCAGACTGACCCCATCACGAGGCGAGACTGACACCGGACTGACCCCATCACGAGGCGAGGCTGACACCAGACTGACACCATCATGATGTGAGGCTGACACCAGACTGACCCCGTCACGGGGCGAGGCTGACACCAGACTGACCCCATCACGAGGCGAGGCTGACACCAGACTGACCCCATCACGAGGCGAGACTGACACCGGAATGACCCAATCACGGGGCGAGGCTGACACCAGACTGACCCCATCACGAGGCGAGGCTGACACCAGACTGACACCATCACGAGGCGTGGCTGACACCAGACTGACCCCATCAGGATGTGAGGCTGACACCAGACTGACCCCATCACGAGGCGATGCTGACACCAGACTGACACCATCATGATATAAAGCTGACACCAGACTGACCCCGTCACGGGGCGAGGCTGACACCAGACTGACCCCATCACGAGGCGAGGCTGACACCAGACTGACCCCATCACGGGGCGAGACTGACACCAGACTGACCCCATCACGAGACTAGACTGACACCAGACTGAACACATCAAGAGGCGAGGCTGACACCAGACTGACCCAGTCACGAGGCGAGGCTGACACCAGACTGACCCCGTCACGAGGCGAGGCTGACACCAGACTGACCCAATCACGAGGCGAGGCTGACACCAGACTGACCCCATCACGAGGCTAGACTGACACCGGACTGACTCCATCACGAGGCGAGGCTGACATCAGACTGACACCATCATGATGTGAGGCTGACACCAGACTGACCCCATCACGAGGTGAGGCTGACACCAGACTGACTCCATCACGAGACGAGGCTGACACCAGACTGACCCCATCACGAGGCGAGACTGACACCAGACTGACCCCATCATGATGTGAGGCTGACACCAGACTGACCTCATCACGAGGCGATGCTGACACCAGTCTTACCCAATCACGAGGCGAGGCTGACACCAGACTGACACCATCACAAGGCTAAGCTGACACCAGATTGACACCATCAAGATGTGAGGCTGACACCAGACTGACCCCGTCACGGAGCGAGGCTGACACCAGACTGACCCCATCACGAGGCGAGGCTGACTCCAGACTGACCCCATCACGAGGCGAGGCGGACACCGGACTGACCCCATCACGAGGCGAGGCTGACACCAGACTGACTCCATCACGAGGCGAGGCTGACACCAGACTGACCCCATCACGAGGCGAGACTGACACCAGACTGACCCCATCATGATGTGAGGCTGACACCAGACTGACCCCATCACGAGGCGATGCTGACACCAGTCTTACCCAATCACAAGGCGAGGCTGACACCAGACTGACACCATCACAAGGCGAAGCTGACACCTTATTGACACCATCATGATGTGAGGCTGACACCAGACTGACCCCGTCACAGAGCGAGGCTGACACCAGACTGACCCCATCACGAGGCGAGGCTGACACCAGACTGACACCGTCACGAGGCGAGGCTGACTCCAGACTGACCCCATCACGAGGCGAGGCGGACACCGGACTGACCCCATCACGAGGCGAGGCTGACACCAGACTGACCCCATCACTAGTGATGCTGACACCAGACTGACCCCATCATGATGTGAGGCTGACACCAGACTGACACCATCACAAGGCGAGACTGACACCAGACTGACCCCATCACGAGGCGAGACTGACACCAGACTGACCCCATCATGATGTGAGGCTGACACCAGACTGACCCCATCACTAGGCGAGGCTGACACCAGACTGACCCCATCACTAGGCGAGGCTGACACCAGACTGACCCCATCACGAGGCGAGACTGACACCAGACTGACCCCATCACGGGACGAGGCTGACACCAGACTGACCCCATCACGAGACGAGACTGACACCAGACTGACCCCATCACGAGGCGAGGCTGACACCAGACTGACCCCATCATGATGTGAGGCTGACACCAGACAGACCCCATCACGAGGCGAGGCTGACACCAGACTGACCCCATCACGAGGCGAGGCTGACACCAGACTGACCCCATCACGAGGCGAGGCTGACACCAGACTGACAACATCACAAGGCGAAGCTGACACAAGATTGACACCATCATGATGTGAGGCTGACACCAGACTGACCCGGTCACGGGGCGAGGCTGACACCAGACTGACCCCATCACGGGGCGAGACTGACACCAGACTGACCCCATCACGAGACTAGACTGACACCAGACTGACCACATCAAGAGGCGAGGCTGACACCAGACTGACCCCGTCACGAGGCGAGGCTGACACCAGACTGACCCCGTCACGAGGCGAGGCTGACACCAGACTGACCCAATCACGAGGCGAGGCTGACACCAGACTGACCCCATCACGAGGCTAGACTGACACCGGACTGACCCCATTACGAGGCGAGGCTGACACCAGACTGACACCATCATGATGTGAGGCTGACACCAGACTGACCCCATCACGAGGTGAGGCTGACACCAGACTGACTCCATCACGAGACGAGGCTGACACCAGACTGACCCCATCACGAGGCGAGACTGACACCAGACTGACCCCATCATGATGTGAGGCTGACACCAGACTGACCCCATCACGAGGCGATGCTGACACCAGTCTTACCCAATCACGAGGCGAGGCTGACACCAGACTGACACCATCACAAGGCGAAGCTGACACCAGATTGACACCATCATGATGTGAGGCTGACACCAGACTGACCCCGTCACGGAGCGAGGCTGACACCAGACTGACCCCATCACGAGGCGAGGCGGACACCGGACTGACCCCATCACGAGGCGAGGCTGACACCAGACTGACTCCATCACGAGGCGAGGCTGACACCAGACTGACCCCATCACGAGGCGAGACTGACACCAGACTGACCCCATCATGATGTGAGGCTGACACCAGACTGACCCCATCACGAGGCGATGCTGACACCAGTCTTACCCAATCACAAGGCGAGGCTGACACCAGACTGACACCATCACAAGGCGAAGCTGACACCAGATTGACCCCATCATGATGTGAGGTTGACACCAGACTGACCCCATCACGAGGTGAGGCTGACACCAGACTGACTCCATCACGAGGTGAGGCTGACACCAGACTGACCCCATCACGAGGCGAGGCTGACACCAGACTGACACCATCATGATGTGAGGCTGACACCAGACTGACCCCATCACGAGGTGAGGCTGACACCAGACTGACTCCATCACGAGACGAGGCTGACACCAGACTGACCCCATCACGAGGCGAGACTGACACCAGACTGACCCCATCATGATGTGAGGCTGACACCAGACTGACCCCATCACGAGGCGATGCTGACACCAGTCTTACCCAATCACGAGGCGAGGCTGACACCAGACTGACACCATCACAAGGCGAAGCTGACACCAGATTGACACCATCATGATGTGAGGCTGACACCAGACTGACCCCGTCACGGAGCGAGGCTGACACCAGACTGACCCCATCACGAGGCGAGGCGGACACCGGACTGACCCCATCACGAGGCGAGGCTGACACCAGACTGACTCCATCACGAGGCGAGGCTGACACCAGACTGACATCATCACAAGGCGAAGCTGACACAAGATTGACACCATCATGAGGTGAGGCTGACACCAGACTGATCCCGTCACGGGGCGAGGCTGACACCAGACTGACCCCATCACGGGGCGAGGCTGACACCAGACTGACCCCATCACGAGACGAGACTGACACCAGACTGACCCCATCAAGAGGCGAGGTTGACACCAGACTGACCCCATCACGAGGCGAGGCTGACACCAGACTGACACCATCACGAGGCGAGGCTGACACCAGACTGACACCATCACGAGACAAGGCTGACACCAGACTGACACCATCATGATGTGAGGCTGACACCAGACTGACCCCATCACGAGGCGAGACTGACACCAGACTGACCCCATCACGAGGCGAGGCTGACACCAGACTGACACCATCACGAGGCGAGGCTGACACCAGACTGACACCATCATGATGTGAGGCTGACACCAGACTGACCCCATCACTAGGCGAGACTGACACCAGACTGACCCCATCACTAGGCGAGACTGACACCAGACTGACCCCATCACGAGGCGAGACTGACACCAGACTGACCCCATCACGAGGCGAGACTGACACCAGACTGACCCCATCACGAGGCGAGGCTGACACCAGACTGACCCAATCACAAGGCGAGGCTGACACCAGACTGACACCATCACGAGGCGAGGCTGACACCAGACTGACCCCATCACGAGGCGAGACTGACACCGGACTGACCCCATTACGAGGCGAGACTGACTCCAGACTGACCCCATCATGATGTGAGGCTAACACCAGACTGACCCCATCACGAGGCGATGCTGACACCAGACTGACCCCATCGCGAGGCGAGGCTGACACCAGACTGACCCCATCGCGAGGCGAGGCTGACACCAGACTGACCCCAACGCGAGGCGAGGCTGACACCAGCCTGACCCCATTGCGAGGCGAGGCTGACACCAGACTGACCCAAACACGAGGCGAGACTGACACCAGACTTACCCCATCACGAGGCGAGGCTGACACCAGACTGACACCATCACAAGGCAAAGCTGACACCAGATTGACACCATCATGATGTGAGGCTGACACCAGACTGACCCCATCACGGGACGAGGCTGACACCAGACTGACCCCATCACGAGGCGAGACTGACACCAGACTGACCCCATCACGAGGCGATGCTGACACCAGACTGACCCCATCACGAGGCGAGACTGACACCAGACTGACCCCATCACGAGGCGAGACTGACACCAGACTGCCCCCATCACGATGTGAGGCTGACACCAGACTGACCCCATCACGAGGCGAGGCTGACACCAGACTGACCCCATCACGAGGCGAGACTGACACCGGACTGACCCCATCACGAGGCGAGGCTGACACCAGACTGACACCATCATGATGTGAGGCTGACACCAGACTGACCCCGTCACGGGGCGAGGCTGACACCAGACTGACCCCATCACGAGGCGAGGCTGACACCAGACTGACCCCATCACGAGGCGAGACTGACACCGGAATGACCCAATCACGGGGCGAGGCTGACACCAGACTGACCCCATCACGAGGCGAGGCTGACACCAGACTGACACCATCACGAGGCGTGGCTGACACCAGACTGACCCCATCATGATGTGAGGCTGACACCAGACTGACCCCATCACGAGGCGATGCTGACACCAGACTGACACCATCATGATATAAAGCTGACACCAGACTGACCCCGTCACGGGGCGAGGCTGACACCAGACTGACCCCATCACGAGGCAAGGCTGACACCAGACTGACGCCATCACGAGCCGAGACTGACACAGGACTGACCCCATCACAAGGCGAGGCTGACACCAGACTGACCCCATCACTAGGCGAGACTGAAACCAGACTGACCCCATCACGAGGCGAGGCTGACACCAGACTGACCCCATCACGAGGCAAGGCTGACACCAGACTGACACCATCACGAGGCGAGGCCGAAACCAGACTGACATCATCATGATGTGAGGCTGAAACCAGACTGACCCCATCACGAGGCGAGGCTGACACCAGACTGACCCAATCACGAGGCGAGGCTGACACCAGACTGACACCATCATGATGTGAGGCTGACACCAGACTGACCCCATCACGAGGCGAGGTTGACACCAGACTGACACCATCACGTGGCGAGACTGACACCAGACTGACACCATCATGATGTAAGGCTGACACCAGACTGACCCCATCACTAGGCGAGGCTGACACCAGACTGACCCCATCACGAGGCGAGGCTGACACAAGACTGACACCATCAAGATGTGAGGCTGACACCAGACTGACCCCATCACGAGGCGAGGCTGACACCAGACTGACCCCATCACGAGGCGAGGCTGACACCAGACTGACCCCATCATGAGGCGAGGCTGACACCAGACTGACACCATCACGATGTGAGGCTGACACCAGACTGACCCCATCACGAGGCGTGGCTGACACCAGACTGACACCATCACGAGGCGAGGCTGACACCAGACAGACACCATCACGAGGCGAGACTGACACCAGACTGACACCATCACGAAGCGAGACTGACACCAGACTGACCCCATCACGAGGCGAGGCTGTTACCAGACTGACACCATCATGATGTGAGGCTGACACCAGACTGACCCCATCACGAGGTGAGGCTGACACCAGACTTACACCATCACGAGGCGAGGCTGACACCAGACTGACACCATAACTAGCGAGGCTGACACCAGACTGACACCATCACGAGGCGAGACTGACACCAGATTGACCCCATCACAAGGCGTGGCTGACAACAGACTGACACCATCATGATGTGAGGCTGACACCAGACTGACCCCATCACTAGGCGAGGCTGACCCCAGACTGACCCCATCACGGGACGAGTTTGACACCAGACTGACCCCATCACGGGACGAGGCTGACACCAGACTGACCCCATCACGAGGCGAGGCTGACACCAGACTGACCCCATCACGAGGCGAGGCTGACACCAGACTGACCCCATCACGGGACGAGTTTGACACCAGACTGACCCCATCACAGGACGATGCTGACACCAGACTGACCCCATCACGAGGCGAGGCTGACACCAGACTGACCCCATCACGAGGCGAGGCTGACACCAAACTTACACCATCACGAGGCGAGGCTGACACCAGACTGACCCCATCACGGGGTGAGGCTGACACCAGACTGACCCCATCACGAGGCGAGGCTGACACCAGACTGACCCCATCACGAGGCAAGGCTGACACCAGACTGACCCCATCACGAGGCGAGACTGAAATCAGACTGACCCCATCACGAGGCGAGGCTGACACCAGACTGACCCCATCACTAACGAGGCTGACAACAGACTGACACCATCACGAGGCGAGGCTGACACCAGACTGACCCCATCACGAGGCGAGGCTGACACCAGACTGACCCATCACGAGGCGAGGCTGACACCAGACTGACCCCATCACGAGGCGAGACTGACACTAGACTGACACCATCACGAGGCGAGGCTGACACCAGACTGAACCCATCACTTGGCGAGACTGACACCAGACTGACCCCATCACGAGGCGAGGCTGACACCAGACTGACACCATCATGATGTGAGGCTGACACCAGACTGACCCCATCACGAGGCGAGGCAGACACCAGACTGACCATATCACGAGGCGAGGCTGACACCAGACTGACACCATCACGTGGCGAGGCTGACACCAGACTGACACCATCACGATGTGAGGGTGACACCAGACTGACCCCATCATGAGGCGAGGCTGACACCAGACTGACCCATCACGAGGCGAGACTGACACCAGACTGACCCCATCACGAGGCGAGACTGACACCAGACTGACCCCATCACGAGGCGAGGCTGACACCAGACTGACCCCATCACGAGGCGAGGCAGACACCAGACTGACCCCATCACTAGGCGAGGCTGACACCAGACTGACCCCATCACGAGGCGAGGCTGACACCAGACTGACACCATCACGATGTGAGGCTGACACCAGATTGACCCCATCACGAGGCGAGGCTGACACAAGACTGACCCCATCACGAGGCGAGGTTGACACCAGACTGACACCATCACGAGGCGAGACTGACACCAGACTGACAACATCACGAGGCGAGGCTGACACCAGACTGACCCCATCACGAGGCGAGGCTGACACCAGACTGACCCCTTAACGAGGCGAGGCTGACACCAGACTGACCCCATCACGAGGCGATGCTGACAACAGACTGACACCATCATGATGTGAGGCTGACACCAGACTGACCTGATCACGAGGCGAGGCTGACACCAGACTGACAAAATCATGATGTGAGGCTGACACCAGACTGACCCCATCACGGGGTGAAGCTGACACCAGATTGACACCATCACGAGGCGAGGCTGACACCAGACTGACACCATAACTAGCGAGGCTGACACCAGACTGACCCAATCACGAAGCGAGACTGACACCAGACTGACCCAATCACGAAGCGAGACTGACACCAGACTGACCCCATCACGGGGCGAGGCTGACACCAGATTGACCCCATCACAAGGCGTGGCTGACACAAGACTGACACCATCATGATGTGAGCCTGACACCAGACTGACCCCATTACGAGGCGAGGCTGACACCAGACTGACCACATCACGAGACGAGACTGACACCAGACTGACCCCATCACGAGGCGAGGCTGACACCAGACTGACCCCATCACGAGGCGAGGCAGACACCAGACTGACCCCATCACTAGGCGAGGCTGACACCAGACTGACCCCATCACTAGGCGAGGTTGACACTAGACTGACACCATCACGATGCAAGGCTGACACCAGACTGACACCATCACGAGGCGAGGTTGACACCAGACTGACACCATCATGATGTGAGGTTGACACCAGACTGACCACATCACGAGGCGAGGCTGACACCAGACTGACCCCATCACGAGCCGAGGCTGACACCAGACTGACGCCATCACGAGGCGAGGCTGACACCAGACTGACACCATCACGATGTGAGGCTGACACCAGACTGACCCCATCACGAGGCGAGGCTGACACCAGACTGACCCATCACGAGGCGAGGCTGACACCAGACTGACCCCATCACGAGGCGAGACTGACACCAGACTGACCCCATCACGAGGCGAGGCTGACACCAGACTGACCCCATCACGAGGCGAGGCAGACACCAGACTGACCCCATCACTAGGCGAGGCTGACACCAGACTGACCCCATCACGAGGCGAGGCTGACACTAGACTGACACCATCACGAGGCGAGGCTGACACCAGACTGACACCATCACGAGGCGAGGCTGACACCAGACTGACACCATCACGAGGCGAGGCTGACACCAGACTGACACCATCACGAGGCGAGGCTGACACCAGACTGACACCATCACGAGGCGAGGCTGACACCAGACTGACACCATCATGATGTGAGGCTGACACCAGACTGACCCATCACGAGGCGAGGCTGACCCCAGACTGACCCCATCACGAGGCGAGGCTGACACCAGACTGACCCCATCACGAGGCGAGGCTGACACCAGACTGACACCATCATGATGTGAGGCTGACACCAGACTGAACCCATCACTTGGCGAGACTGACACCAGACTAAGCCCATCACGAGGCGAGGCTGACACCAGACTGACACCATCATGATGTGAGGCTGACACCAGACTGAACCCATCACTTGGCGAGACTGACACCAGACTAAGCCCATCACGAGGCGAGGCTGACACCAGACTGACACCATCATGATGTGAGGCTGACACCAGACTGACCCCATCACGAGGCGAGGCTGACACCAGACTGACCCCATCATGAGGTGAGGCTGACACCAGACTGACACCATCATGATGTGAGGCTGACACCAGACTGACCCCATCACGAGGCGAGGCTGACACCAGACTGACCCCATCACGAGGCGAGGCAGACACCAGACTGACCCCATCACGAAGCGAGACTGACACCAGACTGACCCCATCACAGGGCAAAGCTGACACCAGACTGACCCCATCACGAGGCGAGGCTGACACCAGACTGACACCATCACGATGTGAGGCTGACACCAGACTGACACCATCACGAGGCGAAGCTGACACCTGACTGACCCCATCACGAAGCGAGACTGACACCAGACTGACCCCATCACAGGGCAAGGCTGACACCAGACTGACCCCATCACGAGGCGAGACTGACACCAGATTGACCCCATCACAAGGCGTGGCTGACACCAGACTGACACCATCACGAGGCGAGGCTGACACCAGACTCACCACATCACGAGACGAGGCTGACACCAGACTGACCCCATCACGAGGCGAGGCTGACACCAGACAGACCCCATCACGAGGCGAGGCTGACACCAGACTGACCACATCACGAGACGAGACTGACACCAGACTGACCCCATCACGAGGCGAGGCTGACACCAGACTGACCCCATCACGAGGCGAGGCAGACACCAGACTGACCCCATCACTAGGCGAGGCTGACACCAGACTGACCCCATCACGAGGCGAGGCTGACACCAGACTGACACCATCACGAGGCGAGGCTGACACCAGACTGACCCCATCACGAGGCGAGGCTGACACCAGACTGACCCCATCACGAGGCTAGGCTGACACCAGACTGACACCATCACGAGGCGAGACTGACACCAGACTGACCCCATCACGAGGCGAGACTGACACCAGACTGACCCAATCACGAAGCGAGACTGACACCAGACTGACCCCATCACGAGGCGAGACTGACACCAGACTGACACCATCACGAGGCGAGGCTGACACCAGACTGACACCATCATGATGTGAGGCTGACACCAGACTGACCCCATCACTTGGCGAGACTGACACCAGACTGACCCCATCACGAGGCGAGGCTGACACCAGACTGACACCATCATGATGTGAGGCTGACACCAGACTGACCCCATCATGAGGCGCGGCTGACACCAGACTGACCCCATCACGAGGCGAGACTGACACCAGACTGACCCCATCACAAGGCGAGGTTGACACGAGACTGACAACATCACGTGGCGAGACTGACACCAGACTGACACCATCATGATGTGAGGCTGACACCAGACTGACCCCATCACTAGGCGAGGCTGACACCAGACTGACCCCATCACGAGGCGAGGCTGACACCAGACTGACACCATCACGAGTCGAGACTGACACAAGACTAACACCATCACAAAGCGAGGCTGACACCAGACTGACCCCATCACGAGGCGAGGCTGACACCAGACTGACACCATCATGATGTGAGGCTGACACCAGACTGACCCCATCATGAGGTGAGGCTGACACCAGACTGACACCATCACGAGGCGAGGCAGACACCAGACTGACACCATAACTAGCGAGGCTGACACCAGACTGACACCATCACGAGGCGAGGCTGACACCAGACTGACCCCATCACGAGGCGAGGCTGACACCAGACTGACCCATCACGAAGCGAGGCTGACACCAGACTGACCCCATCACGAAGCAAGACTCACACCAGACTGATCCCATCACGGGGCGAGGCTGACACCAGACTGACCACATCACGAGACGAGACTGACCCCATCACGAGGCGAGGCTGACACCAGACTGACCCCATCACGAGGCGAGGCTGACACCAGACTTACCCCACCACGAGGCGAGGCTGACACCAGACTGACCCCATCATGAGGCGAGGCTGACACCAGACTGACCCCATCACGAGGCGAGGCTGACACCAGATTGACCCCATCACGAGGCGAGGCTGACACAAGACTGACCCCATCACGAGGCGAGGTTGACACCAGACTGACACCATCACGAGGCGAGACTGACACCAGACTGACAACATCACGAAGCGAGCCTGACACCAGACTGACCCCATCACGAGGCGAGGCTGACACCAGACTGACCCCATAACGAGGCGAGGCTGACACCAGACTGACCCCATCACGAGGCGATGCTGACAACAGACTGACACCATCATGATGTGAGGCTGACACCAGACTGACCCGATCACGAGGCGAGGCTGACACCAGACTGACACAATTATGATGTGAGGCTGACACCAGATTGACCCCATCACGGGGTGAAGCTGACACCAGACTGACACCATCACGAGGCGAGGCTGACACCAGACTGACCCCATCACGAGCCGAGGCTGACACCAGACTGACCCCATCACGAGGCGAGGCTGACACCAGACTGACACCATCATGATGTGAGGCTGACACCAGACTGACCCCATCACAAGGCGAGGTTGACACCAGACTGACAAAATCACGTGGCGAGACTGACACCAGACTGACACCATCATGATGTGAGGCTGACACCAGACTGACCCCATCACTTGGCGAGACTGACACCAGACTGACCCCATCACGAGGCGAGGCTGACACCAGACTGACACCATCATGATGTGAGGCTGACACCAGACTGACCCCATCACTTGGCGAGACTGACACCAGACTGACCCCATCACGAGGCGAGGCTGACACCAGACTGACACCATCATGATGTGAGGCTGACACCAGACTGACCCCATCATGAGGCGCGGCTGACACCAGACTGACCCCATCACGAGGCGAGACTGACACCAGACTGACCCCATCACAAGGCGAGGTTGACACGAGACTGACAACATCACGTGGCGAGACTGACACCAGACTGACACCATCATGATGTGAGGCTGACACCAGACTGACCCCATCACTAGGCGAGGCTGACACCAGACTGACCCCATCACGAGGCGAGGCTGACACCAGACTGACACCATCACGAGTCGAGACTGACACAAGACTAACACCATCACGAAGCGAGGCTGACACCAGACTGACCCCATCACGAGGCGAGGCTGACACCAGACTGACACCATCATGATGTGAGGCTGACACCAGACTGACCCCATCATGAGGTGAGGCTGACACCAGACTGACACCATCACGAGGCAAGGCAGACACCAGACTGACACCATAACTAGCGAGGCTGACACCAGACTGACACCATCACGAGGCGAGGCTGACACCAGACTGACCCCATCACGAGGCGAGGCTGACACCAGACTGACCCATCACGAAGCGAGGCTGACACCAGACTGACCCCATCACGAAGCAAGACTCACACCAGACTGATCCCATCACGGGGCGAGGCTGACACCAGACTGACCACATCACGAGACGAGACTGACCCCATCACGAGGCGAGGCTGACACCAGACTGACCCCATCACGAGGCGAGGCTGACACCAGACTTACCCCATCACGAGGCGAGGCTGACACCAGACTGACCCCATCATGAGGCGAGGCTGACACCAGACTGACCCCATCACGAGGCGAGGCTGACACCAGACTGACACCATCATGATGTGAGGCTGACACCAGACTGACCCCATCATGAGGTGAGGCTGACACCAGACTGACACCATCACGAGGCAAGGCAGACACCAGACTGACACCATAACTAGCGAGGCTGACACCAGACTGACACCATCACGAGGCGAGGCTGACACCAGACTGACCCCATCACGAGGCGAGGCTGACACCAGACTGACCCATCACGAAGCGAGGCTGACACCAGACTGACCCCATCACGAAGCAAGACTCACACCAGACTGATCCCATCACGGGGCGAGGCTGACACCAGACTGACCACATCACGAGACGAGACTGACCCCATCACGAGGCGAGGCTGACACCAGACTGACCCCATCACGAGGCGAGGCTGACACCAGACTTACCCCATCACGAGGCGAGGCTGACACCAGACTGACCCCATCATGAGGCGAGGCTGACACCAGACTGACCCCATCACGAGGCGAGGCTGACACCAGACTGACACCATCACGATGTGAGGCTGACACCAGATTGACCCCATCACGAGGCGAGGCTGACACAAGACTGACCCCATCACGAGGCGAGACTGACACCAGACTGACAACATCACGAAGCGAGCCTGACACCAGACTGACCCCATCACGAGGCGAGGCTGACACCAGACTGACCCCATAACGAGGCGAGGCTGACACCAGACTGACCCCATCACGAGGCGATGCTGACAACAGACTGACACCATCATGATGTGAGGCTGACACCAGACTGACCCGATCACGAGGCGAGGCTGACACCAGACTGACACAATTATGATGTGAGGCTGACACCAGATTGACCCCATCACGGGGTGAAGCTGACACCAGACTGACACCATCACGAGGCGAGGCTGACACCAGACTGACCCCATCACGAGCCGAGGCTGACACCAGACTGACCCCATCACGAGGCGAGGCTGACACCAGACTGACACCATCATGATGTGAGGCTGACACCAGACTGACCCCATCACAAGGCGAGGTTGACACCAGACTGACAACATCACGTGGCGAGACTGACACCAGACTGACACCATCATGATGTGAGGCTGACTCCAGACTGACCCCATCACTAGGCGAGGCTGACACCAGACTGACACCATCACGAGTCGAGACTGACACAAGACTAACACCATCAAGATGTGAGGCTGACACCAGACTGACTCCATCACGAGGCGAGGTTGACACCAGACTGACCCCATCACGAAGCGAGACTGACACCAGACTGACCCCATCACAGGGCAAGGCTGACACCAGACTGACCCCATCACGAGGCGAGGCTGACACCAGACTGACACCATCACGATGTGAGGCTGACACCAGACTGACACCATCACGAGGCGAAGCTGACACCTGACTGACCCCATCACGAAGCGAGACTGACACCAGACTGACCCCATCACAGGGCAAGGCTGACACCAGACTGACCCCATCACGAGGCGAGACTGACACCAGATTGACCCCATCACAAGGCGTGGCTGACACCAGACTGACACGATCACGAGGCGAGGCTGACACCAGACTCACCACATCACGAGACGAGGCTGACACCAGACTGACCCCATCACGAGGCAAGGCTGACACCAGACTGACCCCATCACGAGGCGAGACTGACACCAGATTGACCCCATCACAAGGCGTGGCTGACACCAGACTGACACGATCACGAGGCGAGGCTGACACCAGACTCACCACATCACGAGACGAGGCTGACACCAGACTGACCCCATCACGAGGCGAGGCTGACACCAGACAGACCCCATCACGAGGCGAGACTGACACCAGACTGACAACATCACGAAGCGAGCCTGACACCAGACTGACCCCATCACGAGGCGAGGCTGACACCAGACTGACCCCATAACGAGGCGAGGCTGACACCAGACTGACCCCATCACGAGGCGATGCTGACAACAGACTGACACCATCATGATGTGAGGCTGACACCAGACTGACCCGATCACGAGGCGAGGCTGACACCAGACTGACACAATTATGATGTGAGGCTGACACCAGATTGACCCCATCACGGGGTGAAGCTGACACCAGACTGACACCATCACGAGGCGAGGCTGACACCAGACTGACCCCATCACGAGCCGAGGCTGACACCAGACTGACCCCATCACGAGGCGAGGCTGACACCAGACTGACACCATCATGATGTGAGGCTGACACCAGACTGACCCCATCACAAGGCGAGGTTGACACCAGACTGACAACATCACGTGGCGAGACTGACACCAGACTGACACCATCATGATGTGAGGCTGACTCCAGACTGACCCCATCACTAGGCGAGGCTGACACCAGACTGACACCATCACGAGTCGAGACTGACACAAGACTAACACCATCAAGATGTGAGGCTGACACCAGACTGACTCCATCACGAGGCGAGGTTGACACCAGACTGACCCCATCACGAAGCGAGACTGACACCAGACTGACCCCATCACAGGGCAAGGCTGACACCAGACTGACCCCATCACGAGGCGAGGCTGACACCAGACTGACACCATCACGATGTGAGGCTGACACCAGACTGACACCATCACGAGGCGAAGCTGACACCTGACTGACCCCATCACGAAGCGAGACTGACACCAGACTGACCCCATCACAGGGCAAGGCTGACACCAGACTGACCCCATCACGAGGCGAGACTGACACCAGATTGACCCCATCACAAGGCGTGGCTGACACCAGACTGACACGATCACGAGGCGAGGCTGACACCAGACTCACCACATCACGAGACGAGGCTGACACCAGACTGACCCCATCACGAGGCGAGGCTGACACCAGACAGACCCCATCACGAGGCGAGGCTGACACCAGACTGACCACATCACGAGACGAGACTGACACCAGACTGACCCCATCACGAGGCGAGGCTGACACCAGACTGACCCCATCACGAGGCGAGGCTGACACCAGACTGACCCCATCACGAGGCTAGGCTGACACCAGACTGACACCATCACGAGGCGAGACTGACACCAGACTGACCCCATCACGAGGCGAGACTGACACCAGACTGACCCAATCACGAGGCGAGACTGACACCAGACTGACCCCATCACGAGGCGAGACTGACACCAGACTGACACCATCACGAGGCGAGACTGACACCAGACTGACCCCATCACGAGGCGAGGCTGACACCAGACTGACCCCATCACGGGACGAGTCTGACACCAGACTGACCCCATCACGGGACGAGGCTGACACCAGAATGAGCCCATCACGAGGCGAGGCTGACACCAGACTGACCCCATCACGAGGCGAGGCTGACACCAGACTGACCCCATCACGAGGCGAGGCTGACACCAGACTGACACCATCACGAGGCGAGGCTGACACCAGACTGACACCATCATGATGTGAGGCTGACACCAGACTGACCCCATCATGAGGCGCGGCTGACACCAGACTGACCCCATCACGAGGCGAGACTGACACCAGACTGACCCCATCACAAGGCGAGGTTGACACGAGACTGACAACATCACGTGGCGAGACTGACACCAGACTGACACCATCATGATGTGAGGCTGACACCAGACTGACCCCATCACTAGGCGAGGCTGACACCAGACTGACCCCATCACGAGGCGAGGCTGACACCAGACTGACACCATCACGAGTCGAGACTGACACAAGACTAACACCATCACAAAGCGAGGCTGACACCAGACTGACCCCATCACGAGGCGAGGCTGACACCAGACTGACACCATCATGATGTGAGGCTGACACCAGACTGACCCCATCATGAGGTGAGGCTGACACCAGACTGACACCATCACGAGGCGAGGCAGACACCAGACTGACACCATAACTAGCGAGGCTGACACCAGACTGACACCATCACGAGGCGAGGCTGACACCAGACTGACCCCATCACGAGGCGAGGCTGACACCAGACTGACCCATCACGAAGCGAGGCTGACACCAGACTGACCCCATCACGAAGCAAGACTCACACCAGACTGATCCCATCACGGGGCGAGGCTGACACCAGACTGACCACATCACGAGACGAGACTGACCCCATCACGAGGCGAGGCTGACACCAGACTGACCCCATCACGAGGCGAGGCTGACACCAGACTTACCCCACCACGAGGCGAGGCTGACACCAGACTGACCCCATCATGAGGCGAGGCTGACACCAGACTGACCCCATCACGAGGCGAGGCTGACACCAGATTGACCCCATCACGAGGCGAGGCTGACACAAGACTGACCCCATCACGAGGCGAGGTTGACACCAGACTGACACCATCACGAGGCGAGACTGACACCAGACTGACAACATCACGAAGCGAGCCTGACACCAGACTGACCCCATCACGAGGCGAGGCTGACACCAGACTGACCCCATAACGAGGCGAGGCTGACACCAGACTGACCCCATCACGAGGCGATGCTGACAACAGACTGACACCATCATGATGTGAGGCTGACACCAGACTGACCCGATCACGAGGCGAGGCTGACACCAGACTGACACAATTATGATGTGAGGCTGACACCAGATTGACCCCATCACGGGGTGAAGCTGACACCAGACTGACACCATCACGAGGCGAGGCTGACACCAGACTGACCCCATCACGAGCCGAGGCTGACACCAGACTGACCCCATCACGAGGCGAGGCTGACACCAGACTGACACCATCATGATGTGAGGCTGACACCAGACTGACCCCATCACAAGGCGAGGTTGACACCAGACTGACAAAATCACGTGGCGAGACTGACACCAGACTGACACCATCATGATGTGAGGCTGACACCAGACTGACCCCATCACTTGGCGAGACTGACACCAGACTGACCCCATCACGAGGCGAGGCTGACACCAGACTGACACCATCATGATGTGAGGCTGACACCAGACTGACCCCATCACTTGGCGAGACTGACACCAGACTGACCCCATCACGAGGCGAGGCTGACACCAGACTGACACCATCATGATGTGAGGCTGACACCAGACTGACCCCATCATGAGGCGCGGCTGACACCAGACTGACCCCATCACGAGGCGAGACTGACACCAGACTGACCCCATCACAAGGCGAGGTTGACACGAGACTGACAACATCACGTGGCGAGACTGACACCAGACTGACACCATCATGATGTGAGGCTGACACCAGACTGACCCCATCACTAGGCGAGGCTGACACCAGACTGACCCCATCACGAGGCGAGGCTGACACCAGACTGACACCATCACGAGTCGAGACTGACACAAGACTAACACCATCACGAAGCGAGGCTGACACCAGACTGACCCCATCACGAGGCGAGGCTGACACCAGACTGACACCATCATGATGTGAGGCTGACACCAGACTGACCCCATCATGAGGTGAGGCTGACACCAGACTGACAC
This sequence comes from Staurois parvus, assembly GCF_062004578.1. Lineage (NCBI taxonomy): Eukaryota > Metazoa > Chordata > Amphibia > Anura > Ranidae > Staurois > Staurois parvus. The sequence goes on along the minus strand of NW_028320315.1, from coordinate 162,956 downwards.
CATCACGAGGCAAGGCAGACACCAGACTGACACCATAACTAGCGAGGCTGACACCAGACTGACACCATCACGAGGCGAGGCTGACACCAGACTGACCCCATCACGAGGCGAGGCTGACACCAGACTGACCCATCACGAAGCGAGGCTGACACCAGACTGACCCCATCACGAAGCAAGACTCACACCAGACTGATCCCATCACGGGGCGAGGCTGACACCAGACTGACCACATCACGAGACGAGACTGACCCCATCACGAGGCGAGGCTGACACCAGACTGACCCCATCACGAGGCGAGGCTGACACCAGACTTACCCCATCACGAGGCGAGGCTGACACCAGACTGACCCCATCATGAGGCGAGGCTGACACCAGACTGACCCCATCACGAGGCGAGGCTGACACCAGACTGACACCATCACGATGTGAGGCTGACACCAGATTGACCCCATCACGAGGCGAGGCTGACACAAGACTGACCCCATCACGAGGCGAGGTTGACACCAGACTGACACCATCACGAGGCGAGACTGACACCAGACTGACAACATCACGAAGCGAGCCTGACACCAGACTGACCCCATCACGAGGCGAGGCTGACACCAGACTGACCCCATAACGAGGCAAGGCTGACACCAGACTGACCCCATCACGAGGCGATGCTGACAACAGACTGACACCATCATGATGTGAGGCTGACACCAGACTGACCCGATCACGAGGCGAGGCTGACACCAGACTGACACAATTATGATGTGAGGCTGACACCAGATTGACCCCATCACGGGGTGAAGCTGACACCAGACTGACACCATCACGAGGCGAGGCTGACACCAGACTGACCCCATCACGAGCCGAGGCTGACACCAGACTGACCCCATCACGAGGCGAGGCTGACACCAGACTGACACCATCATGATGTGAGGCTGACACCAGACTGACCCCATCACAAGGCGAGGTTGACACCAGACTGACAACATCACGTGGCGAGACTGACACCAGACTGACACCATCATGATGTGAGGCTGACTCCAGACTGACCCCATCACTAGGCGAGGCTGACACCAGACTGACACCATCACGAGTCGAGACTGACACAAGACTAACACCATCAAGATGTGAGGCTGACACCAGACTGACTCCATCACGAGGCGAGGTTGACACCAGACTGACCCCATCACGAAGCGAGACTGACACCAGACTGACCCCATCACAGGGCAAGGCTGACACCAGACTGACCCCATCACGAGGCGAGGCTGACACCAGACTGACACCATCACGATGTGAGGCTGACACCAGACTGACACCATCACGAGGCGAAGCTGACACCTGACTGACCCCATCACGAAGCGAGACTGACACCAGACTGACCCCATCATAGGGCAAGGCTGACACCAGACTGACCCCATCACGAGGCGAGACTGACACCAGATTGACCCCATCACAAGGCGTGGCTGACACCAGACTGACACGATCACGAGGCGAGGCTGACACCAGACTCACCACATCACGAGACGAGGCTGACACCAGACTGACCCCATCACGAGGCGAGGCTGACACCAGACAGACCCCATCACGAGGCGAGGCTGACACCAGACTGACCACATCACGAGACGAGACTGACACCAGACTGACCCCATCACGAGGCGAGGCTGACACCAGACTGACCCCATCACGAGGCGAGGCTGACACCAGACTGACCCCATCACGAGGCTAGGCTGACACCAGACTGACACCATCACGAGGCGAGACTGACACCAGACTGACCCCATCACGAGGCGAGACTGACACCAGACTGACCCAATCACGAGGCGAGACTGACACCAGACTGACCCCATCACGAGGCGAGACTGACACCAGACTGACACCATCACGAGGCGAGACTGACACCAGACTGACCCCATCACGAGGCGAGGCTGACACCAGACTGACCCCATCACGGGACGAGTCTGACACCAGACTGACCCCATCACGGGACGAGGCTGACACCAGAATGACCCCATCACGAGGCGAGGCTGACACCAGACTGACCCCATCACGAGGCGAGGCTGACACCAGACTGACCCCATCACGAGGCGAGGCTGACACCAGACTGACACCATCACGAGGCGAGGCTGACACCAGACTGACACCATCATGATGTGAGGCTGACACCAGACTGACCCCATCACGAGGCGAGGCTGACACCAGACTGACCCCATCACGAGGCGAGGCTGACACCAGACTGACACCATCACGAGGCGTGGCTGACACCAGACTGACCCCATCACGAGGCGAGGATGACACCAGACTGACACCATCATGATTTGAGGCTGACACCAGACTGACCCCATCACGAGGCGAGGCTGACACCAGACTGACCCCATCACGAGGCGAGGCTGACACCAGACTGACACCATCACGAGGCGAGGCTGACACCAGACTGACACCATCACGATGTGAGGCTGACACCAGGCTGACCCCATCACGAGGCGAGACTGACACCAGACTGACCCCATCACGAGGCGAGGCTGACACCAGACTGACACCATCATGATGTGAGGCTGACACCAGACTGACCCCATCATGAGGTGAGGCTGACACCAGACTGACACCATCACGAGGCGAGGCAGACACCAGACTGACACCATAACTAGCGAGGCTGACACCAGACTGACACCATCACGAGGCGAGGCTGACACCAGACTGACCCCATCACGAGGCGAGGCTGACACCAGACTGACCCATCACGAAGCGAGGCTGACACCAGACTGACCCCATCACGAAGCAAGACTCACACCAGACTGATCCCATCACGGGGCGAGGCTGACACCAGACTGACCACATCACGAGACGAGACTGACCCCATCACGAGGCGAGGCTGACACCAGACTGACCCCATCACGAGGCGAGGCTGACACCAGACTTACCCCATCACGAGGCGAGGCTGACACCAGACTGACCCCATCATGAGGCGAGGCTGACACCAGACTGACCCCATCACGAGGCGAGGCTGACACCAGACTGACACCATCACGATGTGAGGCTGACACCAGATTGACCCCATCACGAGGCGAGGCTGACACAAGACTGACCCCATCACGAGGCGAGGTTGACACCAGACTGACACCATCACGAGGCGAGACTGACACCAGACTGACAACATCACGAAGCGAGCCTGACACCAGACTGACCCCATCACGAGGCGAGGCTGACACCAGACTGACCCCATAACGAGGCGAGGCTGACACCAGACTGACCCCATCACGAGGCGATGCTGACAACAGACTGACACCATCATGATGTGAGGCTGACACCAGACTGACCCGATCACGAGGCGAGGCTGACTCCAGACTGACACAATTATGATGTGAGGCTGACACCAGATTGACCCTATCACGGGGTGAAGCTGACACCAGACTGACACCATCACGAGGCGAGGCTGACACCAGACTGACCCCATCACGAGCCGAGGCTGACACCAGACTGACCCCATCACGAGGCGAGGCTGACACCAGACTGACACCATCATGATGTGAGGCTGACACCAGACTGACCCCATCACAAGGCGAGGTTGACACCAGACTGACAACATCACGTGGCGAGACTGACACCAGACTGACACCATCATGATGTGAGGCTGACTCCAGACTGACCCCATCACTAGGCGAGGCTGACACCAGACTGACACCATCACGAGTCGAGACTGACACAAGACTAACACCATCAAGATGTGAGGCTGACACCAGACTGACTCCATCACGAGGCGAGGTTGACACCAGACTGACCCCATCACGAAGCGAGACTGACACCAGACTGACCCCATCACAGGGCAAGGCTGACACCAGACTGACCCCATCACGAGGCGAGGCTGACACCAGACTGACACCATCACGATGTGAGGCTGACACCAGACTGACACCATCACGAGGCGAAGCTGACACCTGACTGACCCCATCACGAAGCGAGACTGACACCAGACTGACCCCATCACAGGGCAAGGCTGACACCAGACTGACCCCATCACGAGGCGAGACTGACACCAGATTGACCCCATCACAAGGCGTGGCTGACACCAGACTGACACGATCACGAGGCGAGGCTGACACCAGACTCACCACATCACGAGACGAGGCTGACACCAGACTGACCCCATCACGAGGCGAGGCTGACACCAGACAGACCCCATCACGAGGCGAGGCTGACACCAGACTGACCACATCACGAGACGAGACTGACACCAGACTGACCCCATCACGAGGCGAGGCTGACACCAGACTGACCCCATCACGAGGCGAGGCTGACACCAGACTGACCCCATCACGAGGCTAGGCTGACACCAGACTGACACCATCACGAGGCGAGACTGACACCAGACTGACCCCATCACGAGGCGAGACTGACACCAGACTGACCCAATCACGAGGCGAGACTGACACCAGACTGACCCCATCACGAGGCGAGACTGACACCAGACTGACACCATCACGAGGCGAGACTGACACCAGACTGACCCCATCACGAGGCGAGGCTGACACCAGACTGACCCCATCACGGGACGAGTCTGACACCAGACTGACCCCATCACGGGACGAGGCTGACACCAGAATGACCCCATCACGAGGCGAGGCTGACACCAGACTGACCCCATCACGAGGCGAGGCTGACACCAGACTGACCCCATCACGAGGCGAGGCTGACACCAGACTGACACCATCACGAGGCGAGGCTGACACCAGACTGACACCATCATGATGTGAGGCTGACACCAGACTGACCCCATCACGAGGCGAGGCTGACACCAGACTGACCCCATCACGAGGCGAGGCTGACACCAGACTGACACCATCACGAGGCGTGGCTGACACCAGACTGACCCCATCACGAGGCGAGGATGACACCAGACTGACACCATCATGATTTGAGGCTGACACCAGACTGACCCCATCACGAGGCGAGGCTGACACCAGACTGACACCATCACGAGGCGAGGCTGACACCAGACTGACACCATCACGAGGCGAGGCTGACACCAGACTGACACCATCACGATGTGAGGCTGACACCAGGCTGACCCCATCACGAGGCGAGACTGACACCAGACTGACCCCATCACGAGGCGAGGCTGACACCAGACTGACACCATCATGATGTGAGGCTGACACCAGAGTGACCCCATCACGATGCGAGGTTGACACCAGACTGACACCATCACGTGGCGAGACTGACACCAGACTGACACCATCATGATGTGAGGCTGACACCAGACTGACCCCATCACTAGGCGAGGCTGACACCAGACTGACCCCATCACGAGGCGAGGCTGACACCAGACTGACACCATCACGAGGCGAGGCTGACACCAGACTGACCCCATCACGAGCCGAGGCTGACACCAGACTGACCCCATCACGAGGCGAGGCTGACACCAGACTGACACCATCATGATGTGAGGCTGACACCAGACTGACCCCATCACAAGGCGAGGTTGACACCAGACTGACAACATCACGTGGCGAGACTGACACCAGACTGACACCATCATGATGTGAGGCTGACTCCAGACTGACCCCATCACTAGGCGAGGCTGACACCAGACTGACCCCATCACGAGGCGAGGCTGACACCAGACTGACACCATCACGAGTCGAGACTGACACAAGACTAACAACATCAAGATGTGAGGCTGACACCAGACTGACTCCATCACGAGGCGAGGCTGACACCAGACTGACCCCATCACGAAGCGAGACTGACACCAGACTGACCCCATCACAGGGCAAGGCTGACACCAGACTGACCCCATCACGAGGCGAGGCTGACACCAGACTGACACCATCACGATGTGAGGCTGACACCAGACTGACACCATCACGAGGCGAAGCTGACACCTGACTGACCCCATCACGAAGCGAGACTGACACCAGACTGACCCCATCACAGGGCAAGGCTGACACCAGACTGACCCCATCACGAGGCGAGACTGACACCAGATTGACCCCATCACAAGGCGTGGCTGACACCAGACTGACACCATCACGAGGCGAGGCTGACACCAGACTCACCACATCACGAGACGAGGCTGACACCAGACTGACCCCATCACGAGGCGAGGCTGACACCAGACAGACCCCATCACGAGGCGAGGCTGACACCAGACTGACCACATCACGAGACGAGACTGACACCAGACTGACCCCATCACGAGGCGAGGCTGACACCAGACTGACACCATAACTAGCGAGGCTGACACCAGACTGACACCATCACGAGACGAGGCTGACACCAGACTGACCCCATCACGAGGCGAGGCTGACACCAGACTGACCCATCACGAAGCGAGGCTGACACCAGACTGACCCCATCACGAAGCAAGACTCACACCAGACTGATCCCATCACGGGGCGAGGCTGACACCAGACTGACCACATCACGAGACGAGACTGACCCCATCACGAGGCGAGGCTGACTCCAGACTGACCCCATCACGAGGCGAGGCTGACACCAGACTTACCCCATCACGAGGCGAGGCTGACACCAGACTGACCCCATCATGAGGAGAGGCTGACACCAGACTGACCCCATCACGAGGCGAGGCTGACACCAGACTGACACCATCACGATGTGAGGCTGACACCAGATTGACCCCATCACGAGGCGAGGCTGACACAAGACTGACCCCATCACGAGGCGAGGTTGACACCAGACTGACACCATCACGAGGCGAGACTGACACCAGACTGACAACATCACGAAGCGAGCCTGACACCAGACTGACCCCATCACGAGGCGAGGCTGACACCAGACTGACCCCATAACGAGTCGAGGCTGACACCAGACTGACCCCATCACGAGGCGATGCTGACAACAGACTGACACCATCATGATGTGAGGCTGACACCAGACTGACCCGATCACGAGGCGAGGCTGACACCAGACTGACACAATTATGATGTGAGGCTGACACCAGATTGACCCCATCACGGGGTGAAGCTGACACCAGACTGACACCATCAAGAGGCGAGGCTGACACCAGACTGACCCCATCACGAGCCGAGGCTGACACCAGACTGACCCCATCACGAGGCGAGGCTGACACCAGACTGACACCATCATGATGTGAGGCTGACACCAGACTGACCCCATCACAAGGCGAGGTTGACACCAGACTGACAACATCACGTGGCGAGACTTACACCAGACTGACACCATCATGATGTGAGGCTGACTCCAGACTGACCCCATCACTAGGCGAGGCTGACACCAGACTGACCCCATCACGAGGCGAGGCTGACACCAGACTGACACCATCACGAGTCGAGACTGACACAAGACTAACACCATCAAGATGTGAGGCTGACACCAGACTGACTCCATCACGAGGCGAGGTTGACACCAGACTGACCCCATCACGAAGCGAGACTGACACCAGACTGACCCCATCACAGGGCAAGGCTGACACCAGACTGACCCCATCACGAGGCGAGGCTGACACCAGACTGACACCATCACGATGTGAGGCTGACACCAGACTGACACCATCACGAGGCGAAGCTGACACCTGACTGACCCCATCACGAAGCGAGACTGACACCAGACTGACCCCATCACAGGGCAAGGCTGACACCAGACTGACCCCATCACGAGGCGAGACTGACACCAGATTGACCCCATCACAAGGCGTGGCTGACACCAGACTGACACCATCACGAGGCGAGGCTGACACCAGACTCACCACATCACGAGACGAGGCTGACACCAGACTGACCCCATCACGAGGCGAGGCTGACACCAGACAGACCCCATCACGAGGCGAGGCTGACACCAGACTGACCACATCACGAGACGAGACTGACACCAGACTGACCCCATCACGGGACGAGGCTGACACCAGAATGACCCCATCACGAGGCGAGGCTGACACCAGACTGACCCCATCACGAGGCGAGGCTGACACCAGACTGACCCCATCACGAGGCGAGGCTGACACCAGACTGACACCATCACGAGGCGAGGCTGACACCAGACTGACACCATCATGATGTGAGGCTGACACCAGACTGACCCCATCACGAGGCGAGGCTGACACCAGACTGACCCCATCACGAGGCGAGGCTGACACCAGACTGACACCATCACGAGGCGTGGCTGACACCAGACTGACCCCATCACGAGGCGAGGATGACACCAGACTGACACCATCATGATTTGAGGCTGACACCAGACTGACCCCATCACGAGGCGAGGCTGACACCAGACTGACCCCATCACGAGGCGAGGCTGACACCAGACTGACACCATCACGAGGCGAGGCTGACACCAGACTGACACCATCACGATGTGAGGCTGACACCAGGCTGACCCCATCACGAGGCGAGACTGACACCAGACTGACCCCATCACGAGGCGAGGCTGACACCAGACTGACACCATCATGATGTGAGGCTGACACCAGAGTGACCCCATCACGATGCGAGGTTGACACCAGACTGACACCATCACGTGGCGAGACTGACACCAGACTGACACCATCATGATGTGAGGCTGACACCAGACTGACCCCATCACTAGGCGAGGCTGACACCAGACTGACCCCATCACGAGGCGAGGCTGACACCAGACTGACACCATCACGAGGCGAGGCTGACACCAGACTGACCCCATCACGAGCCGAGGCTGACACCAGACTGACCCCATCACGAGGCGAGGCTGACACCAGACTGACACCATCATGATGTGAGGCTGACACCAGACTGACCCCATCACAAGGCGAGGTTGACACCAGACTGACAACATCACGTGGCGAGACTGACACCAGACTGACACCATCATGATGTGAGGCTGACTCCAGACTGACCCCATCACTAGGCGAGGCTGACACCAGACTGACCCCATCACGAGGCGAGGCTGACACCAGACTGACACCATCACGAGTCGAGACTGACACAAGACTAACAACATCAAGATGTGAGGCTGACACCAGACTGACTCCATCACGAGGCGAGGCTGACACCAGACTGACCCCATCACGAAGCGAGACTGACACCAGACTGACCCCATCACAGGGCAAGGCTGACACCAGACTGACCCCATCACGAGGCGAGGCTGACACCAGACTGACACCATCACGATGTGAGGCTGACACCAGACTGACACCATCACGAGGCGAAGCTGACACCTGACTGACCCCATCACGAAGCAAGACTGACACCAGACTGACCCCATCACAGGGCAAGGCTGACACCAGACTGACCCCATCACGAGGCGAGACTGACACCAGATTGACCCCATCACAAGGCGTGGCTGACACCAGACTGACCCAATCACGAGGCGAGACTGACACCAGACTGACCCCATCACGAGGCGAGACTGACACCAGACTGACACCATCACGAGGCGAGACTGACACCAGACTGACCCCATCACGAGGCGAGGCTGACACCAGACTGACCCCATCACGAGGCTAGGCTGACACCAGACTGACACCATCACGAGGCGAGACTGACACCAGACTGACCCCATCACGAGGCGAGACTGACACCAGACTGACCCAATCACGAGGCGAGACTGACACCAGACTGACCCCATCACGAGGCGAGACTGACACCAGACTGACACCATCACGAGGCGAGACTGACACCAGACTGACCCCATCACGAGGCGAGGCTGACACCAGACTGACCCCATCACGGGACGAGTCTGACACCAGACTGACCCCATCACGGGACGAGGCTGACACCAGAATGACCCCATCACGAGGCGAGGCTGACACCAGACTGACCCCATCACGAGGCGAGGCTGACACCAGACTGACCCCATCACGAGGCGAGGCTGACACCAGACTGACACCATCACGAGGCGAGGCTGACACCAGACTGACACCATCATGATGTGAGGCTGACACCAGACTGACCCCATCACGAGGCGAGGCTGACACCAGACTGACCCCATCACGAGGCGAGGCTGACACCAGACTGACACCATCACGAGGCGTGGCTGACACCAGACTGACCCCATCACGAGGCGAGGATGACACCAGACTGACACCATCATGATTTGAGGCTGACACCAGACTGACCCCATCACGAGGCGAGGCTGACACCAGACTGACCCCATCACGAGGCGAGGCTGACACCAGACTGACACCATCACGAGGCGAGGCTGACACCAGACTGACACCATCACGATGTGAGGCTGACACCAGGCTGACCCCATCACGAGGCGAGACTGACACCAGACTGACCCCATCACGAGGCGAGGCTGACACCAGACTGACACCATCATGATGTGAGGCTGACACCAGAGTGACCCCATCACGATGCGAGGTTGACACCAGACTGACACCATCACGTGGCGAGACTGACACCAGACTGACACCATCATGATGTGAGGCTGACACCAGACTGACCCCATCACTAGGCGAGGCTGACACCAGACTGACCCCATCACGAGGCGAGGCTGACAGCAGACTGACACCATCACGAGGCGAGGCTGACACCAGACTGACACCATCATGATGTGAGGCTGACACCAGACTGACCCCATCACTTGGCGAGACTGACACCAGACTGACCCCATCACGAGGCGAGGCTGACACCAGACTGACACCATCATGATGTGAGGCTGACACCAGACTGACCCCATCATGAGGCGCGGCTGACACCAGACTGACCCCATCACGAGGCGAGACTGACACCAGACTGACCCCATCACGAGGCGAGGCTGACACCAGACTGACCCCACCATGAGGCGAGGCTGACACCAGACTGACACCATCACGAGGCGAGGCTGACACCAGACTGACTCCATCACGATGTGAGGCTGTCACCAGACTGACCCCATCACGAGCCGAGGCTGACACCAGACTGACCCCATCACGAGGCGAGGCTGACACCAGACTGACACCATCATGATGTGAGGCTGACACGAGACTGACCCCATCACAAGGCGAGGTTGACACGAGACTGACAACATCACGTGGCGAGACTGACACCATACTGACACCATCATGATGTGAGGCTGACACCAGACTGACCCCATCACTAGGCGAGGGTGACACCAGACTGACCCCATCACGAGGCGAGGCTGACACTAGACTGACACCATCACGAGGCGAGGCTGACACCAGACTGACACCATCATGATGTGAGGCTGACACCACACTGACCCAATCACGAGGCGAGGCTGACACCAGACTGTCCCCATCACGAGGCGAGGCTGACACCAGACTGACACCATCACGAGGCGAGGCTGACACCAGACAGACACCATCACGATGTGAGGCTGACACCAGACTGACCCCATCACGAGGTGAGGCTGACACCAGACTGACCCCATCACGAGGCGAGGCTGACACCAGACTGACACCATCATGATGTGAGGCTGACACCAGACTGACCCCATCACGAGGCGAGGTTGACACCAGACTGACACCATCACTAGGCGAGGCTGACACCAGACTGACCCCATCACGAGGCGAGGCTGACACTAGACTGACACCATCACGAGGCGAGGCTGACACCAGACTGACACCATCATGATGTGAGGCTGACACCACACTGACCCAATCACGAGGCGAGGCTGACACCAGACTGTCCCCATCACGAGGCGAGGCTGACACCAGACTGACACCATCACGAGGCGAGGCTGACACCAGACAGACACCATCACGATGTGAGGCTGACACCAGACTGACCCCATCACGAGGCGAGGTTGACACCAGACTGACACCATCACGTGGCGAGACTGACACCAGACTGACACCATCATGATGTGAGGCTGACACCAGACTGACCCCATCAATAGGCGAGGCTGACACCAGACTGACCCCATAACGAGGCGAGGCTGACACCAGACTGACACCATCACGAGGCGAGGCTGACACCAGACTGACACCATCATGATGTGAGGCTGACACCAGACTGACCCCATCACGAGGCGCGGCTGACACCAGACTGACCCCATCACGAGGCGAGACTTACACCAGACTGACCCCATCACGAGGCGAGGCTGACACCAGACTGACCCCACCACGAGGCGAGGCTGACACCAGACTGACACCATCACGAGGCGAGGCTGACACCAGACTGACACCATCACAATGTGAGGCTGACACCAGACTGACCCCATCACGAGGCGAGGCTGACACCAGACTGACCCCATCACGAGGCGAGGTTGACACCAGACTGACAACATCACGTGGCGAGACTGACACCAGACTGACACCATCATGATGTGAGGCTGACACCAGACTGACCCCATCACGAGACGAGACTGACACCAGACTGACCCCATCACGAGGCGAGACTGACACCGGACTGACCCCATCACGAGGCGAGGCTGACACCAGACTGACCCCATCACTAGCGAGGCTGACACCAGACTTACACCATCATGATGCGAGGCTGACACCAGACTGACCCCATCACGAGGCAAGGCTGACACCAGACTGACCCCATCACGAGGCGAGACTGACACCAGACTGACCCCATCACGAGGCGAGGCTGACACCAGACTGACACCATCACGAGGCGAGGCTGACACCAGACTGACCCCATCACGAGTCGAGGCTGACACCAGACTGACCCCATCACGAGGCAAGACTGACACCGGACCGACCCCATCACGAGGCGAGGCTGACACCAGACTGACCCCATCACTAGCGAGGCTGACACCAGACTGACACCATCACGAGACGAGGCTGACACCAGACTGACCCCATCACGAGGCAAGGCTGACACCAGACTCACCCCATCACGGGGCGAGGCTGACACCAGACTCACCCCATCACGAGGCGAGACTGACACCAGACTGACACCATCACGAGACGAGCCTGACACAAGACTGACACCATCATGATGTAAGGCTGAAACCAGACTGACCCCATCACGAGGCAAGGCTGACACCAGACTGACCCCATCACGAGGCGAGACTGACACCAGACTGACCCCATCACAGGGCGAACCTGACACCAGACTGACCCCATCACGAGACGAGACTGACACAAGACTGACCCCATCACGAGGCGAGGCTGACACCAGACTGACCCCATCACGAGGCGAGACTGAAACCAGACTGACCCATCACGAGGCGAGGCTGACACCAGTCTGACACCATCACAAGGCGAGGCTGACACCAGACTGACACCATCACGAGGCGAGACTGACACCAGACTGACCCCATCACGAGGCGAGACTGATACCAGACTAACCCCATCACGAGGCGAGACTGACACCAGACTGACCCCATCACGAGGCGAGGCTGACACCAGACTGACCCCATCACGGGGCAAAGCTGACACCAGACTGACCCCATCACGAGACGAGACTGACACCAGACTGACCCCATCACGATGCAAGGCTGACACCAGACTGACCCCATAACGAGGCGAAACTGACACCAGACTGACCCCATCACGAGGCGAGGCTGACACCAGACTTACACCATCATGATGTGAGGCTGACACCAGACTGACACCATCACGAGGCGAGGCTGACACCAGACTGACCCCATCACGAGGCGAGGCTGACACCAGACTGACACCATCACGAGGCGAGACTGACACCAGACTGACCCCATCACGAGGCGAGACTGACACCAGACTGACCCCATCACGAGGCGAGGCTGACACCAGACTTACCCCATCACGGGGCGAGGCTGACACCAGACTGACCCCATCACGTGGCAAGGCTGACACCAGACTTACACCATCACGATGTGATGCTGACACCAGACTGACCACATCACGAGGCGAGGCTGACACCAGACTGACCCCATTACGAGGCGAGGCTGACACCAGACTGACCCCATCACGAGGAGAGGCTGACAACAGACTGACACCATCATGATGTGAGGCTGACACCAGACTGACCCCATCACTAGGCGAGGCTGACACCAGACTGACACCATCACGAGGCGAGGCTGACACCAGACTGACCCCATCACGAGGCGAGACTGACACCGGACTGACCCCATCATGAGGCGAGGCTGACACCAGACTGACCCCATCACGAGGCGATACTGACACCAGACTGATCCCATCACGGGTCGAGACTAACACCAGACAGACACCATCACGAGGCGAGGCTGACACCGGACTGACCCCATCACGAGGCGAGACTGACACCGGACTGACCCCATCACGAGGCGAGGCTGACACCGGACTGACCCCATCACGAGGCGAGGCTGACACCAGACTGACACCATCACGAGGCGAGGTTGACACCAGACTGACACCATCACGATGTGATGCTGACACCAGACTGACCCCATCACGAGGCGAGGCTGACACCAGACTGACCCCATCACGAGGCGAGGCTGACACCAGACTGACCCCAACACGAGGCGAGACTGACACCAGACTGACCCCATCACGAGGCGAGACTGACACCAGACTGACCCCATCATGAGGCGAGGCTGACACCAGACTGATCCCATCACGGGGCGAGACTAACACCAGACTGACACCATCACGAGGCGAGGCTGACACCGGACTGACCCCATCACGAGGCGAGACTGACACCGGACTGACCCCATCACGAGGCGAGGCTGACACCGGACTGACCCCATCACGAGGCGAGGCTGACACCAGACTGACACCATCACGAGGCGAGGCTGACACCAGACTGACACCATCACGATGTGATGCTGACACCAGACTGACCCCATCACGAGGCGAGGCTGACACCAGACTGACCCCATCACGAGGCGAGGCTGACACCGGACTGATCCCATCACGGGGCGAGGTTGACACCAGACTGACCCCATCACGAGGCGAAGCTGACACCAGACTGACTCCATCACGAGGCGAAGCTGACACCAGACTGACCCCATCACGAGGCGAGACTGACACCAGACTGACACCATCACGAGGCGAGACTGACACCAGACTGACACCATCACGAGGCGAGACTGACACCAGACTGACCCCATCACGAGGCGAGACTGACACCAGACTGACCCCATCACGAGGAGAGGCTGACACCAGACTGATCCCATCACGGGGTGAGGCTAACACCAGACTGACACCATCATGAGGCGAGGCTGACACCAGACTGACCCCATCACGAGGCGAGGCTGACACCAGACTGACACCATCATGAGGCGAGGCTGACACCAGACTGACACCATCACGAGGCGAGGCTGACACCAGACTGACACCATCATGATGTGAGGCTGACACCAGACTCACCCCATCACGAGGCGAAGCTGACACCAGACTGACACCATCATGATGTGAGGCTGACACCAGACTGACCCCATCACTAGGCGAGGCTGACACCAGACTGACCCCATCACGAGGCGAGACTGACACCAGACTGACCCCATCACGAGGCGAGGCTGACACCAGACTGACCCCATCACGAGGCTAGGCTGACACCCGACTGACACGATCACGAGGCGAGACTGACACCAGACTGACCCCATCATGAGGCGAGACTGACACCAGACTGACCCCATCACGAGGCGAGACTGACACCAGACTGACACCATCACGAGGCGAGACTGACACCAGACTGACCCCATCACGAGGCGAGGCTGACACCAGACTGACCCCATCACGGGACGAGTCTGACACCAGACTGACACCATCACGGGACGAG
This sequence comes from Staurois parvus, assembly GCF_062004578.1. Classification (NCBI taxonomy): domain Eukaryota; kingdom Metazoa; phylum Chordata; class Amphibia; order Anura; family Ranidae; genus Staurois; species Staurois parvus. Next base: position 147,375 of record NW_028320315.1, on the reverse strand, counting down.
GCTGACACCAGACTGACCCCATCACGAGGCGAGGCTGACACCAGACAGACCCCATCAGGAGGCGAGGCTGACCCCAGACTGACCCCATCACGTGGCGAGGCTGACACCAGACTGACCCCGTCACGAGGCAAGGCTGACACCAGACTGACCCCATCACGAGGCGGGGCTGACACCAGACTGACCCCATCACGAAGCGAGGCTGACACCAAACTTACACCATCACGAGGCGAGGCTGACACCAGACTGACCCCATCACGAGGCGAGGCTGACACCAGACTGACCCCATCACGAGGCGAGGCTGACACCAGACTGACACCATCATGATGGAGGCTGACACCAGACTGACCACATCACGAGGCGAGGTTGACACTAGACTGACACCATCACGAGGCGAGACTGACACCAGACTGACACCATCATGATGTGAGGTTGACACCAGACTGACCCCATCACGAGGCGAGGCTGACGCCAGACTGACACCATCATGAGTCGAGACTGACACCAGACTGACACCATCACGAGGCGAGGCTGACACCAGACTGACACCATCATGATGTGAGGCTGACACCATACTGAACCCATCACGAGGCGAGGCTGACACCAGACTGACCCCATCACGAGGAGAGGCTGACACCACACTGACCCCATCACGAGGCGAGGCTGACACCAGACCGACACCATCACGGGACGAGGCTGACACCAGACTGAACCCATCACGAAGCGAGGCTGACACCAAACTTACACCATCACGAGGCGAGGCTGACACCAGACTGACCCCATTACGAGGCGAGGCTGACACCAGACTGACCCCATCACGAGGCGAGGCTGACACCAGACTGACCACATCATGATGTGAGGCTGACACCAGACTGACCACATCACGAGGCGAGGTTGACACTAGACTGACACCATCACGAGGCGAGACTGACACCAGACTGACACCATCATGATGTGAGGTTGACACCAGACTGACCCCATCACTAGGCGAGGCTGACACCAGACTGACCCCATCACTAGGCGAGGCTGACGCCAGACTGACACCATCATGAGTCGAGACTGACACAAGACTGACACCATCAAGATGTGAGTCTGACACCAGACTGACCCCATCACGAGGCGAGGCTGACACCAGACTGACCCCATCACGAGGTGATGCTGACACTAGACTGACACCATCACGAGGCGAGACTGACACCAGACTGACACCATCACGAAGCGAGGCTGACACCAGACTGACCCCATCACGAGGCGAGGCTGACACCAGACTGACACCATCATGATGTGAGGCTGACACCAGACTGACCCCATCACGAGGTGAGGCTGACAGCAGACTGACACCATAACTAGCGAGGCTGACACCAGACTGACACTATCACGAGGCGAGGCTGACACCAGACTGACCCCATCACGAGGCGAGGCTGACACCAGACTGACCCATCACGAGGCGAGGCTGACACCAGACTGACCCCATCATGAAGCGAGACTGACACCAGACTGATCCCATCACGGGGCGAGGCTGACACCAGACTCACCCCATCACGAGGCGAGACTGACACCAGATTGACCCCATCACGAGGCGAGGCTGACACCAGACTGACCCCATCACGAGGCGAGACTGACACCACACTGACACAATCACGAGTCGAGACTGACACCAGACTGACCCCATCACGAAGCGAGACTGACACCAGACTGACCCCATCACGAGGCGAGGCTGACACAAGACTGACCCCATCACGAGGCGAGACTGACACCAGACTGACACCATCACGAGGCGAGACTGACACCAGACTGAGCCCATCACTAGGCGAGACTGACACCAGACTGACCCCATCACGAGGCGAGGCTGACACCAGACTGACCCCATCACGAGGCGAGACTGACACCAGACTAACCCCATCACTAGCGAGGCTCACACCAGACTGACACCATCACGAGACGATGCTGACGCCAGACTGACCCCATCACGAGGCGAGGCTGACACCAGACTGACCCCATCACGAGGCGAGACTGACACCAGACTGACCCCATCACGAGGCGAGACTGACACCAGACTGACCCCATCATGATGTGAGGCTGACACCAGACTGAACCCATCACGAGGCGAGGCTGACACCAGACTGACCCCATCACGAGGCGAGGCTGACACCACACTGACCCCATCACGAGGCGAGGCTGACACCAGACTGACCCCATCATGATGTGCGGCTGACACCATACTGAACCCATCACGAGGCGAGGCTGACACCAGACTGACCCCATCACGAGGAGAGGCTGACACCACACTGACCCCATCACGAGGCGAGGCTGACACCAGACTGACACCATCACGAGGCGAGGCTGACACCAGACTGACACCATCATGATGTGAGGCTGAAACCAGACTGACCCCATCACGAGGCGAGATTGACACCAGACTGACCCCATCACGAGGCGAGGCTGACACCAGACTGACCCCATCACGAGGCGAGGCTGACACAAGACTGACCCCATCACGAAGCGAGGCTGACACCAGACTGACACCATCACGAGGCGAGGCTGACACCAGACTGACACCATCACGATGTGAGGCTGACACCATACTTACCCCATCACTAGGCGAGACTGACACCAGACTGACCCCATCACGAGGCGAGGCTGAAACCAGACTGACCCCATCACGAGGCGAGGCTGACACCAGACTGACCCCATCACGAGGCGATGCTGACACCAGACTGACTCAATCACAAGGAGAGACTGACACCAGACTGAACCCATCACGAGGCGAAGCTGACACCAGACTGACCCCATCACGAGGCGAGACTGACACCAGACTGACCCCATCACGAGGCGAGGCTGACACCAGACTGACCTCATCACGAGGCGAGGCTGACATCAGACTGACCCCATCACGAGGCGAGGCTGACACCAGACTGACCCCATCACGAGGCGAGGCTGACACCAGACTGACCCCATCACGAGGCGAGGCTAACACCAGACTGACACCATCACGAGGTGAGGCTGACACCAGACTGACACCATCACGATGTGAGGCTGACACCATACTTACCCCATCACTAGGCGAGACTGACACCAGACTGACCCCATCACGAGGCGAGGCTGAAACCAGACTGACCCCATCACGAGGCGAGGCTGACACCAGACTGACCCCATCACGAGGCGATGCTGACACCAGACTGACCCCATCACGAAGCGAGGCTGACACCAGACTGACACAATCACGAGGCGAGGCTGACACCAGACTGACACCATCACGATGTGAGGCTGACACCATACTTACCCCATCACGAGGCGAGGCTGACACCAGACTGACCCCATCACGAGGCGAGACTGACACCAGACTGACCCCATCACGAGGCGAGACTGACACCAGACTGACCCCATCACGAGGCGAGACTGACACCAGACTGACCCCATCATGATGTGAGGCTGACACCAGACTGAACCCATCACGAGGCGAGGCTGACACCAGACTGACCCCATCACGAGGCGAGGCTGACACCACACTGACCCCATCACGAGGCGAGGCTGACACCAGACTGACCCCATCATGATGTGCGGCTGACACCATACTGAACCCATCACGAGGCGAGGCTGACACCAGACTGACCCCATCACGAGGAGAGGCTGACACCACACTGACCCCATCACGAGGCGAGGCTGACACCAGACTGACACCATCACGAGGCAAGGCTGACACCAGACTGACACCATCATGATGTGAGGCTGAAACCAGACTGACCCCATCACGAGGCGAGACTGACACCAGACTGACCCCATCACGAGGCGAGGCTGACACCAGACTGACCCCATCACGAGGCGAGGCTGACACAAGACTGACCCCATCACGAAGCGAGGCTGACACCAGACTGACACCATCACGAGGCGAGGCTGACACCAGACTGACACCATCACGATGTGAGGCTGACACCATACTTACCCCATCACTAGGCGAGACTGACACCAGACTGACCCCATCACGAGGCGAGGCTGAAACCAGACTGACCCCATCACGAGGCGAGGCTGACACCAGACTGACCCCATCACGAGGCGATGCTGACACCAGACTGACCCCATCACGAAGCGAGGCTGACACCAGACTGACACAATCACGAGGCGAGGCTGACACCAGACTGACACCATCACAATGTGAGGCTGACACCATACTTACCCCATCACTAGGCGAGACTGACACCAGACTGACTCCATCACGAGGCGAGGCTGACACCAGACTGACCCAATCACAAGGAGAGACTGACACCAGACTGAACCCATCACGAGGCGAAGCTGACACCAGACTGACCCCATCACGAGGCGAGACTGACACCAGACTGACCCCATCACGAGGCGAGGCTGACACCAGACTGACCACATCATGAGGCGAAACTGACACCAGACTGACCCCATCACGAGGCAAGGCTGACACCAGAATGACCCCATCACGAGGCGAGGCTGACACCAGACTGACCCCATCACGAGGCGAGTCTGACACCAGACTGACACCATCACGAGGCGAGGCTGACACCAGACTGACACCATCATGATGTGAGGCTGACACCAGACTGACCCCATCACGAGGCGAGGCTGACACCAGACTGACCCCATCACGAGGCGAGGCTGACACCAGACTGACCCCATCACGAGGCGAGACTGACACCAGACTGACCCCATCATGATGTGAGGCTGACACCAGACTAAACCCATCACGAGGCGAGGCTGACACCAGACTGACCCCATCACGAGGCGAGGCTGACACCACACTTACCCCATCACGAGGCGAGGCTGACACCAGACTGACCCCATCATGATGTGCGGCTGACACCATACTGAACCCATCACGAGGCGAGGCTGACACCAGACTGACCCCATCACGAGGAGAGGCTGACACCACACTGACCCCATCACGAGGCGAGGCTGACACCAGACTGACACCATCACGAGGCGAGGCTGACACCAGACTGACACCATCATGATGTGAGGCTGAAACCAGACTGACCCCATCACGAGGCGAGACTGACACCAGACTGACCCCATCACGAGGCAAGGCTGACACGAGACTGACACCATCACGAGGCGAGAATGACACCAGACTGACCCCATCACGAGGCAAAGCTAACACCAGACTGACCCCATCACGAGGCGAGGCTGACACCAGACTGACCCCATCACGAGGCGAGGCTGACACCAGACTGACCCATCACAGGGCGAGGCTGACACCAGACTGACCTCATCACGAGGCGAGGCTGACATCAGACTGACCCCATCACGAGGCGAGGCTGACACCAGACTGACCCCATCACGAGGCGAGGCTGACACCAGACTGACCCCATCACGAGGCGAGGCTAACACCAGACTGACACCATCACGAGGTGAGGCTGACACCAGACTGACACCATCACGATGTGAGGCTGACACCATACTTACCCCATCACTAGGCGAGACTGACACCAGACTGACCCCATCACGAGGCGAGGCTGAAACCAGACTGACCCCATCACGAGGCGAGGCTGACACCAGACTGACCCCATCACGAGGCGATGCTGACACCAGACTGACCCCATCACGAAGCGAGGCTGACACCAGACTGACACAATCACGAGGCGAGGCTGACACCAGACTGACACCATCACGATGTGAGGCTGACACCATACTTACCCCATCACGAGGCGAGGCTGACACCAGACTGACCCAATCACAAGGAGAGACTGACACCAGACTGAACCCATCACGAGGCGAAGCTGACACCAGACTGACCCCATCACGAGGCGAGACTGACACCAGACTGACCCCATCACGAGGCGAGGCTGACACAAGACTGACCCCATCACGAAGCGAGGCTGACACCAGACTGACACCATCACGAGGCGAGGCTGACACTAGTCTGACCCCATCACGAGGCGAGGCTGACACCAGACTGACACCATCACGAGGCGAGACTGACACCAGACTGACCCCATCACGGGACGAGTCTGACACCAGACTGACACCATCACGGAACGAGGCTGACACCAGACTGAACCCATCACGAGGCGAGGCTGACACCAGACAGAACCCATCAGGAGGCGAGGCTGACCCCAGACTGACCCCATCACGTGGCGAGGCTGACACCAGACTGTCCCCGTCACGAGGCAAGGCTGACACCAGACTGACCCCATCACGAGGCGGGGCTGACACCAGACTGACCCCATCACGAAACGAGGCTGACACCAAACTTACACCATCACGAGGCGAGGCTGACACCAGAGTGACCCCATTACGAGGCGAGGCTGACACCAGACTGACACCATCACGAGGCGAGGCTGACACCAGACTGACACCATCATGATGTGAGGCTGACACCAGACTGACCACATCACGAGGCGAGGTTGACACTAGACTGACACCATCACGAGGCGAGACTGACACCAGACTGACACCATCATGATGTGAGGTTGACACCAGACTGACCCCATCACTAGGCGAGGCTGACACCAGACTGACCCCATCACGAGGCGAGGCTGACGCCAGACTGACACCATCATGAGTCGAGACTGACACAAGACTGACACCATCAAGATGTGAGGCTGACACCAGACTGACCCCATCACGAGGCGAGGCTGACACCAGACTGACCCCATCACGAGGCGATGCTGACACCAGACTGACACCATCACGAGGCGAGACTGACACCAGACTGACACCATCACGAAGCGAGGCTGACACCAGCCTGACCCCATCACGAGGCAAGGCTGACACCAGACTGACACCATCATGATGTGAGGCTGACACCAGACTGACCCCATCACGAGGTGAGGCTGACAGCAGACTGACACCATAACTAGCGAGGCTGACACCAGACTGACACTATCACGAGGCGAGGCTGACACCAGACTGACCCCATCAAGAGGCGAGGCTGACACCAGACTGACCCATCACGAGGCAAGGCTGACACCAGACTGACCCCATCACGAAGCGAGACTGACACCAGACTGACCCCATCACGAAGCGAGACTGACACCAGACTGACCCCATCACGAGGCGAGGCTGACACAAGACTGACCCCATCACGAGGCGAGACTGACACCAGACTGACCCCATCACTAGCGAGGCTCACACCAGACTGACACCATCACGAGACGATGCTGACGCCAGACTGACCCCATCACGAGGCGAGGCTGACACCAGACTGACCCCATCACTAGCGAGGCTCACACCAGACTGACACCATCACGAGACGATGCTGACGCCAGACTGACCCCATCACGAGGCGAGGCTGACACCAGACTGACCCCATCACGAGGCGAGACTGACACCAGACTGACCCCATCACGAGGCGAGACTGACACCAGACTGACCCCATCATGATGTGAGGCTGACACCAGACTGAACCCATCACGAGGCGAGGCTGACACCAGACTGACCCCATCACGAGGCGAGGCTGACACCACACTGACCCCATCACGAGGCGAGGCTGACACCAGACTGACACCATCACGAGGCGAGGCTGACACCAGACTGACACCATCATGATGTGAGGCTGAAACCAGACTGACCCCATCACGAGGCGAGACTGACACCAGACTGACCCCATCACGAGGCAAGGCTGACATGAGACTGACACCATCACGAGGCGAGACTGACACCAGACTGACCCCATCACGAGGCAAAGCTAACACCAGACTGACCCCATCACGAGGCGAGGCTGACACCAGACTGACACCATCACGAGGCGAGGCTGACACCAGACTGACCCATCACAGGGCGAGGCTGACACCAGACTGACCCCATCATGATGTGAGGCTGACATCAGACTGACCCCATCACGAGGCGAGGCTGACACCAGACTGACCCCATCACTACCGAGGCTGACAAAAGACTGACACCATCACGAGGCGAGGCTGACACCAGACTGACCCCATCACTAGCCGATGCTGACACCAGACTGACCCCATCACGAAGCGAGGCTGACACCAGGCTGACACCATCACGAGGCGAGACTGACACCAGACTGACCCCATCTCGAGGCGAGGCTGACACCAGACTGACCCCATCACTAGGCGAGACTGACACCAGACTGACCCCATCACGAGGCGAGGCTCACACGAGTCTGACACCATCACGAGGCGAGACTGACACCAGACTGACCCCATCACTAGGCGAGACTGACACCAGACTGACCCCATCACGAGGCGAGGCTGACACCAGACTGACCCCATCACGAGGCGAGACTGACACCAGACTGACCCCATCACGAAGCGAGACTGACACCAGACTGACCCCATCACGAGGCGAGGCTGACACCAGACTGACCCCATCACGAGGCAAGGCTGACATAAGATTGACCCCATCACGAGGCGAGGCTGACACCAGACTTACCCCATCACGAGGCGAGGCTGACACCAGACTGACCCCATCACGAGGCGAGGCTGACACCAGACTGACACCATCATGATGTGAGGCTGACACCAGACTGACCCCATCACTAGGCGAGACTGACACCAGACTGACCCCATCACGAGGCGAGGCTGACACCAGACTGACACCATCACGAGGCGAGACTGACACCAGACTGACCCCATCACTAGGCGAGACTGACACCAGACTGACCCCATCACGAGGAGAGGCTGACACCAGACTGACCCCATCACGAGTCGAGACTGACACCAGACTGACCCCATCACGAGGCGAGGCTAACACCAGACTGACCCCATCACGAGGCGAGGCTGACACCAGACTGACCCCATCACGGGACGAGGCTGACACCAGACTGACCAAATCACAAGGCGAGGCTGACAACAGACTGACCCATCACGGGATGAGGCTGACACCAGACTGACCCCATCACGAGGCGAGGCTGACACCAGACTGACCCCATCACTACCGAGGCTGACACCAGACTGACACCATCACGAGGCGAGGCTGACACCAGACTGATCCCATCACTAGCCGATGCTGACACCAGACTGACCCCATCACGAAGCGAGGCTGACACCAGACTGACACCATCACGAGGCGAGGCTGACACCAGAATGACACCATCATGATGTGAGGCTGACACCAGACTGACCCCATCATTAGGCGAGACTGACACCAAACTGACCCCATCACGAGGCGAGGCTGACACCAGACTGACCCCATCACGAGGCGAGGCTGACACCAGACTGACCCCATCACGAGGCGAGGTTGACACCAGACTGACACCATCACGAGGCGAGGCTGACACCAGACTGACACCATCATGATGTGAGGCTGACACCAGACTGACCCCATCACGAGGCGTGGCTGACACCAGACTGACACCATCACGAGGCGAAGCTGACACCAGACAGACCCCATCACGAGGCGAGGCTGACACCAGACTGACCCCATCACGAGGCGAGGCTTACACCAGACTGATCCCATCACGAGGCGAGGCTGACACCAGACTGATCCCATCACGAGGCGAGGCTGACTCCAGACTGACCCCGTCACGAGGCGAGGCTGACACCAGACTGACCCCATCACGAGGCGAGGCTGACACCAGACTGACACCATCATGATCTGAGGCTGACACCAGACTGACCCCATCACTAGGCGAGACTGACACCAGACTGACCCCATCACGAGGCGAGGCTGACACCAGACTGACACCATCACGAGGCGAGACTGACACCAGACTGACCCCATCACGAGGCGAGACTGACACCAGACTGACCCCATCACGAGGCGAGGCTGACACCAGACTGACCCCATCACGAGGCGAGACTGACACCAGACTGACCCCATCACTAGCGAGGCTCCCACCAGACTGACACCATCACGAGGCGATGCTGACACCAGACTGACCCCATCACGAGGCGAGACTGACACCAGACTGACCCCATCACTAGCGAGGCTCCCACCAGACTGACACCATCACGAGGCGAGACTGACACCAGACTGACCCCATCACTAGGCGAGACTGACACCAGACTGACCCCATCACGAGGAGAGGCTGACACCAGACTGACCCCATCACGAGGCGAGACTGACACCAGACTGACCCCATCATGATGTGAGGCTGACACCAGACTGACCACATCACGAGGCGAGGCTGACACCAGACTGACCCCATCACGAGGCAAGGCTGACACCAGAATGACCCCATCACGAGGCGAGGCTGACACCAGACTGACCCCATCACGAGGCGAGGCTGACACCAGACTGACACCATCACGAGGCGAGGCTGACACCAGACTGACACCATCATGATGTGAGGCTGACACCATTCTGACCCCATCACGAGGCGAGGCTGACACCAGACTGACCCCATCACGAGGCGAGGCTGACACCAGACTGACCCCATCACGAGGCGAGACTGACACCACACTGACCCCATCACTAGCGAGGCTCACACCAGACTGACACCATCACGAGGCGATGCTGACGCCAGACTGACCCCATCACGAGGCGAGACTGACACCAGACTGACCCCATCACGAGGCGAGACTGACACCAGACTGACCCCATCACGAGGCGAGGCTGACACCAGACTGACACCTTCATGATGTGAGGCTGACACCAGACTGACCCCATCACTAGGCGAGACTGACAATAGACTGACCCCATCACGAGGTGAGGCTGACACCAGACTGATCCCATCACGATGCGAGACTGACACCAGACTGACCCCATCATGAGGCGAGGCTGACACCAGACTGACCCCATCACGAGGCAAGGCTGACACCAGAATGACCCCATCACGAGGCGAGGCTGACACCAGACTGACCCCATCACGAGGCGAGGCTGACAACAGACTGACACCATCACGAGGCGAGGCTGACACCAGACTGACACCATCATGATGTGAGGCTGACACCAGACTGACCCCATCACGAGGCGAGGCTGACACCAGACTGACCCCATCACGAAGCGAGGCTGACACCAGACTGACCCCATCACGAGGCGAGGCTGACACCAGACTGACCCCATCACGAGGCGAGGCTGACACCAGACTGACCCCATCACGAGGAGAGGTTGACACCAGACTGACACCATCATGATGTGAGGCTGACACCAGACTGACCCCATCACTAGGCGAGACTGACACCAGACTGACCCCATCACGAGGCGAGGTTGACAGCAGACTGACACCATCACGAGGCGAGACTGACACCAGACTGACCCCATCACTAGGCGAGACTGACACCAGACTGACCTCATCACGAGGAGAGGCTGACACCAGACTGACCCCATCACGAGGCGAGACTGACACCAGACTGACCCCATCACGAGGCGAGGCTAACACCAGACTGACCCCATCACGAGGCGAGACTGACACCAGACTGACCCCATCACGAGGTGAGGTTGACACCAGACTGACCAAATCACGAGGTGAAGCTGACACCAGACTGACCCCATCACGGGACGAGGCTGACACCAGACTGACCCCATCACGAGGCGAGGCTGACACCAGACTGACCCCATCACGAGGCGAGGCTGACACCAGACTGACACCATCACGAGGTGAGACTGACACCAGACTGACCCCATCACTAGGCGAGACTGACACCAGACTGACCCCATCACGAGGCGAGGCTGACACCAGACTGACCCCATCACGAGGCGAGACTGACACCAGACTGACCCCATCACTAGCGAGGCTCACACCAGACTGACACCATCACGAGGCGATGCTGACGCCAGACTGACCCCATCACGAGGCGAGGCTGACACCAGACTGACCCCATCACGAGGCGAGACTGACACCAGACTGACCCCATCACATGGCGAGACTGACACCAGACTGACCCCATCATGATGTGAGGCTGACACCAGACTGACCCCATCACGAAGCGTGACTGACACCAGACTGACCCCATCACGAGGCGAGGCTGACACCAGACTGACACCATCACGAGGCGAGACTGACACCAGACTGACCCCTTCACGAGGCGAAAATGACACCAGACAGACCCCATCACGAGGCGAGGCTGACACCATACTGACGCCATCACGAGGCGAGGCTGACACCAGACTGACACCTTCACAATGTGAGGCTGACACCAGACTGACCCCATCACGAGGCGAGGCTGACACCAGAATGACACCATGACGAGGCGAGACTGACACCAGACTGACCCCATCATGAGGCGAAGCTGACACCAGACTGACACCATCATGACGTGAGGCTGACACCAGACTGACCCCATCACGAGGCGAGGCTGACACCGGACTGACCCCATCACGAGGCGAGGCTGACACCAGACTGACACCATCACGAGGCGAGGCTGACACCAGACTGACACCATCACGATGTGATGCTGACACCAGACTGACCCCATCACGAGGCGAGGCTGACACCAGACTGACCCCATCACGAGGCGAGGCTGACACCGGACTGATCCCATCACGGGGCGAGGTTGACACCAGACTGACCCCATCACGAGGCGAAGCTGACACCAGACTGACTCCATCACGAGGCGAAGCTGACACCAGACTGACCCCATCACGAGGCGAGACTGACACCAGACTGACACCATCACGAGGCGAGACTGACACCAGACTGACACCATCACGAGGCGAGACTGACACCAGACTGACCCCATCACGAGGCGAGACTGACACCAGACTGACCCCATCACGAGGAGAGGCTGACACCAGACTGATCCCATCACGGGGTGAGGCTAACACCAGACTGACACCATCATGAGGCGAGGCTGACACCAGACTGACCCCATCACGAGGCGAGGCTGACACCAGACTGACACCATCATGAGGCGAGGCTGACACCAGACTGACACCATCACGAGGCGAGGCTGACACCAGACTGACACCATCATGATGTGAGGCTGACACCAGACTCACCCCATCACGAGGCGAAGCTGACACCAGACTGACACCATCATGATGTGAGGCTGACACCAGACTGACCCCATCACTAGGCGAGGCTGACACCAGACTGACCCCATCACGAGGCGAGACTGACACCAGACTGACCCCATCACGAGGCGAGGCTGACACCAGACTGACCCCATCACGAGGCTAGGCTGACACCCGACTGACACGATCACGAGGCGAGACTGACACCAGACTGACCCCATCATGAGGCGAGACTGACACCAGACTGACCCCATCACGAGGCGAGACTGACACCAGACTGACACCATCACGAGGCGAGACTGACACCAGACTGACCCCATCACGAGGCGAGGCTGACACCAGACTGACCCCATCACGGGACGAGTCTGACACCAGACTGACACCATCACGGGACGAGGCTGACACCAGACTGACCCCATCACGAGGCGAGGCTGACACCAGACAGACCCCATCAGGAGGCGAGGCTGACCCCAGACTGACCCCATCACGTGGCGAGGCTGACACCAGACTGACCCCGTCACGAGGCAAGGCTGACACCAGACTGACCCCATCACGAGGCGGGGCTGACACCAGACTGACCCCATCACGAAGCGAGGCTGACACCAAACTTACACCATCACGAGGCGAGGCTGACACCAGACTGACCCCATCACGAGGCGAGGCTGACACCAGACTGACCCCATCACGAGGCGAGGCTGACACCAGACTGACACCATCATGATGGAGGCTGACACCAGACTGACCACATCACGAGGCGAGGTTGACACTAGACTGACACCATCACGAGGCGAGACTGACACCAGACTGACACCATCATGATGTGAGGTTGACACCAGACTGACCCCATCACGAGGCGAGGCTGACGCCAGACTGACACCATCATGAGTCGAGACTGACACCAGACTGACACCATCACGAGGCGAGGCTGACACCAGACTGACACCATCATGATGTGAGGCTGACACCATACTGAACCCATCACGAGGCGAGGCTGACACCAGACTGACCCCATCACGAGGAGAGGCTGACACCACACTGACCCCATCACGAGGCGAGGCTGACACCAGACCGACACCATCACGGGACGAGGCTGACACCAGACTGAACCCATCACGAAGCGAGGCTGACACCAAACTTACACCATCACGAGGCGAGGCTGACACCAGACTGACCCCATTACGAGGCGAGGCTGACACCAGACTGACCCCATCACGAGGCGAGGCTGACACCAGACTGACCACATCATGATGTGAGGCTGACACCAGACTGACCACATCACGAGGCGAGGTTGACACTAGACTGACACCATCACGAGGCGAGACTGACACCAGACTGACACCATCATGATGTGAGGTTGACACCAGACTGACCCCATCACTAGGCGAGGCTGACACCAGACTGACCCCATCACTAGGCGAGGCTGACGCCAGACTGACACCATCATGAGTCGAGACTGACACAAGACTGACACCATCAAGATGTGAGGCTGACACCAGACTGACCCCATCACGAGGCGAGGCTGACACCAGACTGACCCCATCACGAGGTGATGCTGACACTAGACTGACACCATCACGAGGCGAGACTGACACCAGACTGACACCATCACGAAGCGAGGCTGACACCAGACTGACCCCATCACGAGGCGAGGCTGACACCAGACTGACACCATCATGATGTGAGGCTGACACCAGACTGACCCCATCACGAGGTGAGGCTGACAGCAGACTGACACCATAACTAGCGAGGCTGACACCAGACTGACACTATCACGAGGCGAGGCTGACACCAGACTGACCCCATCACGAGGCGAGGCTGACACCAGACTGACCCATCACGAGGCGAGGCTGACACCAGACTGACCCCATCATGAAGCGAGACTGACACCAGACTGATCCCATCACGGGGCGAGGCTGACACCAGACTCACCCCATCACGAGGCGAGACTGACACCAGATTGACCCCATCACGAGGCGAGGCTGACACCAGACTGACCCCATCACGAGGCGAGACTGACACCACACTGACACAATCACGAGTCGAGACTGACACCAGACTGACCCCATCACGAAGCGAGACTGACACCAGACTGACCCCATCACGAGGCGAGGCTGACACAAGACTGACCCCATCACGAGGCGAGACTGACACCAGACTGACACCATCACGAGGCGAGACTGACACCAGACTGAGCCCATCACTAGGCGAGACTGACACCAGACTGACCCCATCACGAGGCGAGGCTGACACCAGACTGACCCCATCACGAGGCGAGACTGACACCAGACTAACCCCATCACTAGCGAGGCTCACACCAGACTGACACCATCACGAGACGATGCTGACGCCAGACTGACCCCATCACGAGGCGAGGCTGACACCAGACTGACCCCATCACGAGGCGAGACTGACACCAGACTGACCCCATCACGAGGCGAGACTGACACCAGACTGACCCCATCATGATGTGAGGCTGACACCAGACTGAACCCATCACGAGGCGAGGCTGACACCAGACTGACCCCATCACGAGGCGAGGCTGACACCACACTGACCCCATCACGAGGCGAGGCTGACACCAGACTGACCCCATCATGATGTGCGGCTGACACCATACTGAACCCATCACGAGGCGAGGCTGACACCAGACTGACCCCATCACGAGGAGAGGCTGACACCACACTGACCCCATCACGAGGCGAGGCTGACACCAGACTGACACCATCACGAGGCGAGGCTGACACCAGACTGACACCATCATGATGTGAGGCTGAAACCAGACTGACCCCATCACGAGGCGAGACTGACACCAGACTGACCCCATCACGAGGCGAGGCTGACACCAGACTGACCCCATCACGAGGCGAGGCTGACACAAGACTGACCCCATCACGAAGCGAGGCTGACACCAGACTGACACCATCACGAGGCGAGGCTGACACCAGACTGACACCATCACGATGAGAGGCTGACACCATACTTACCCCATCACTAGGCGAGACTGACACCAGACTGACCCCATCACGAGGCGAGGCTGAAACCAGACTGACCCCATCACGAGGCGAGGCTGACACCAGACTGACCCCATCACGAGGCGATGCTGACACCAGACTGACTCAATCACAAGGAGAGACTGACACCAGACTGAACCCATCACGAGGCGAAGCTGACACCAGACTGACCCCATCACGAGGCGAGACTGACACCAGACTGACCCCATCACGAGGCGAGGCTGACACCAGACTGACCTCATCACGAGGCGAGGCTGACATCAGACTGACCCCATCACGAGGCGAGGCTGACACCAGACTGACCCCATCACGAGGCGAGGCTGACACCAGACTGACCCCATCACGAGGCGAGGCTAACACCAGACTGACACCATCACGAGGTGAGGCTGACACCAGACTGACACCATCACGATGTGAGGCTGACACCATACTTACCCCATCACTAGGCGAGACTGACACCAGACTGACCCCATCACGAGGCGAGGCTGAAACCAGACTGACCCCATCACGAGGCGAGGCTGACACCAGACTGACCCCATCACGAGGCGATGCTGACACCAGACTGACCCCATCACGAAGCGAGGCTGACACCAGACTGACACAATCACGAGGCGAGGCTGACACCAGACTGACACCATCACGATGTGAGGCTGACACCATACTTACCCCATCACGAGGCGAGGCTGACACCAGACTGACCCCATCACGAGGCGAGACTGACACCAGACTGACCCCATCACGAGGCGAGACTGACACCAGACTGAACCCATCACGAGGCGAGGCTGACACCAGACTGACCCCATCACGAGGCGAGGCTGACACCACACTGACCCCATCACGAGGCGAGGCTGACACCAGACTGACCCCATCATGATGTGCGGCTGACACCATACTGAACCCATCACGAGGCGAGGCTGACACCAGACTGACCCCATCACGAGGAGAGGCTGACACCACACTGACCCCATCACGAGGCGAGGCTGACACCAGACTGACACCATCACGAGGCAAGGCTGACACCAGACTGACACCATCATGATGTGAGGCTGAAACCAGACTGACCCCATCACGAGGCGAGACTGACACCAGACTGACCCCATCACGAGGCGAGGCTGACACCAGACTGACCCCATCACGAGGCGAGGCTGACACAAGACTGACCCCATCACGAAGCGAGGCTGACACCAGACTGACACCATCACGAGGCGAGGCTGACACCAGACTGACACCATCACGATGTGAGGCTGACACCATACTTACCCCATCACTAGGCGAGACTGACACCAGACTGACCCCATCACGAGGCGAGGCTGAAACCAGACTGACCCCATCACGAAGCGAGGCTGACACCAGACTGACCCCATCACGAGGCGATGCTGACACCAGACTGACACCATCACAATGTGAGGCTGACACCATACTTACCCCATCACTAGGCGAGACTGACACCAGACTGACTCCATCACGAGGCGAGGCTGACACCAGACTGACCCAATCACAAGGAGAGACTGACACCAGACTGAACCCATCACGAGGCGAAGCTGACACCAGACTGACCCCATCACGAGGCGAGACTGACACCAGACTGACCCCATCACGAGGCGAGGCTGACACCAGACTGACCACATCATGAGGCGAGGCTGACACCAGACTGACCCCATCACGAGGCAAGGCTGACACCAGAATGACCCCATCACGAGGCGAGGCTGACACCAGACTGACCCCATCACGAGGCGAGTCTGACACCAGACTGACACCATCACGAGGCGAGGCTGACACCAGACTGACACCATCATGATGTGAGGCTGACACCAGACTGACCCCATCACGAGGCGAGGCTGACACCAGACTGACCCCATCACGAGGCGAGGCTGACACCAGACTGACCCCATCACGAGGCGAGACTGACACCAGACTGACCCCATCATGATGTGAGGCTGACACCAGACTAAACCCATCACGAGGCGAGGCTGACACCAGACTGACCCCATCACGAGGCGAGGCTGACACCACACTTACCCCATCACGAGGCGAGGCTGACACCAGACTGACCCCATCATGATGTGCGGCTGACACCATACTGAACCCATCACGAGGCGAGGCTGACACCAGACTGACCCCATCACGAGGAGAGGCTGACACCACACTGACCCCATCACGAGGCGAGGCTGACACCAGACTGACACCATCACGAGGCGAGGCTGACACCAGACTGACACCATCATGATGTGAGGCTGAAACCAGACTGACCCCATCACGAGGCGAGACTGACACCAGACTGACCCCATCACGAGGCAAGGCTGACACGAGACTGACACCATCACGAGGCGAGAATGACACCAGACTGACCCCATCACGAGGCAAAGCTAACACCAGACTGACCCCATCACGAGGCGAGGCTGACACCAGACTGACCCCATCACGAGGCGAGGCTGACACCAGACTGACCCATCACAGGGCGAGGCTGACACCAGACTGACCTCATCACGAGGCGAGGCTGACATCAGACTGACCCCATCACGAGGCGAGGCTGACACCAGACTGACCCCATCACGAGGCGAGGCTGACACCAGACTGACCCCATCACGAGGCGAGGCTAACACCAGACTGACACCATCACGAGGTGAGGCTGACACCAGACTGACACCATCACGATGTGAGGCTGACACCATACTTACCCCATCACTAGGCGAGACTGACACCAGACTGACCCCATCACGAGGCGAGGCTGAAACCAGACTGACCCCATCACGAGGCGAGGCTGACACCAGACTGACCCCATCACGAGGCGATGCTGACACCAGACTGACCCCATCACGAAGCGAGGCTGACACCAGACTGACACAATCACGAGGCGAGGCTGACACCAGACTGACACCATCACGATGTGAGGCTGACACCATACTTACCCCATCACGAGGCGAGGCTGACACCAGACTGACCCAATCACAAGGAGAGACTGACACCAGACTGAACCCATCACGAGGCGAAGCTGACACCAGACTGACCCCATCACGAGGCGAGACTGACACCAGACTGACCCCATCACGAGGCGAGGCTGACACAAGACTGACCCCATCACGAAGCGAGGCTGACACCAGACTGACACCATCACGAGGCGAGGCTGACACTAGTCTGACCCCATCACGAGGCGAGGCTGACACCAGACTGACACCATCACGAGGCGAGACTGACACCAGACTGACCCCATCACGGGACGAGTCTGACACCAGACTGACACCATCACGGAACGAGGCTGACACCAGACTGAACCCATCACGAGGCGAGGCTGACACCAGACAGAACCCATCAGGAGGCGAGGCTGACCCCAGACTGACCCCATCACGTGGCGAGGCTGACACCAGACTGTCCCCGTCACGAGGCAAGGCTGACACCAGACTGACCCCATCACGAGGCGGGGCTGACACCAGACTGACCCCATCACGAAACGAGGCTGACACCAAACTTACACCATCACGAGGCGAGGCTGACACCAGAGTGACCCCATTACGAGGCGAGGCTGACACCAGACTGACACCATCACGAGGCGAGGCTGACACCAGACTGACACCATCATGATGTGAGGCTGACACCAGACTGACCACATCACGAGGCGAGGTTGACACTAGACTGACACCATCACGAGGCGAGACTGACACCAGACTGACACCATCATGATGTGAGGTTGACACCAGACTGACCCCATCACTAGGCGAGGCTGACACCAGACTGACCCCATCACGAGGCGAGGCTGACGCCAGACTGACACCATCATGAGTCGAGACTGACACAAGACTGACACCATCAAGATGTGAGGCTGACACCAGACTGACCCCATCACGAGGCGAGGCTGACACCAGACTGACCCCATCACGAGGCGATGCTGACACCAGACTGACACCATCACGAGGCGAGACTGACACCAGACTGACACCATCACGAAGCGAGGCTGACACCAGCCTGACCCCATCACGAGGCAAGGCTGACACCAGACTGACACCATCATGATGTGAGGCTGACACCAGACTGACCCCATCACGAGGTGAGGCTGACAGCAGACTGACACCATAACTAGCGAGGCTGACACCAGACTGACACTATCACGAGGCGAGGCTGACACCAGACTGACCCCATCAAGAGGCGAGGCTGACACCAGACTGACCCATCACGAGGCAAGGCTGACACCAGACTGACCCCATCACGAAGCGAGACTGACACCAGACTGACCCCATCACGAAGCGAGACTGACACCAGACTGACCCCATCACGAGGCGAGGCTGACACAAGACTGACCCCATCACGAGGCGAGACTGACACCAGACTGACCCCATCACTAGCGAGGCTCACACCAGACTGACACCATCACGAGACGATGCTGACGCCAGACTGACCCCATCACGAGGCGAGGCTGACACCAGACTGACCCCATCACTAGCGAGGCTCACACCAGACTGACACCATCACGAGACGATGCTGACGCCAGACTGACCCCATCACGAGGCGAGGCTGACACCAGACTGACCCCATCACGAGGCGAGACTGACACCAGACTGACCCCATCACGAGGCGAGACTGACACCAGACT
Source organism: Staurois parvus (assembly GCF_062004578.1). NCBI lineage: Eukaryota > Metazoa > Chordata > Amphibia > Anura > Ranidae > Staurois > Staurois parvus. The sequence continues at coordinate 126,960 of NW_028320315.1, read as the reverse complement.
GACCCCATCATGATGTGAGGCTGACACCAGACTGAACCCATCACGAGGCGAGGCTGACACCAGACTGACCCCATCACGAGGCGAGGCTGACACCACACTGACCCCATCACGAGGCGAGGCTGACACCAGACTGACACCATCACGAGGCGAGGCTGACACCAGACTGACACCATCATGATGTGAGGCTGAAACCAGACTGACCCCATCACGAGGCGAGACTGACACCAGACTGACCCCATCACGAGGCAAGGCTGACATGAGACTGACACCATCACGAGGCGAGACTGACACCAGACTGACCCCATCACGAGGCAAAGCTAACACCAGACTGACCCCATCACGAGGCGAGGCTGACACCAGACTGACACCATCACGAGGCGAGGCTGACACCAGACTGACCCATCACAGGGCGAGGCTGACACCAGACTGACCCCATCATGATGTGAGGCTGACATCAGACTGACCCCATCACGAGGCGAGGCTGACACCAGACTGACCCCATCACTACCGAGGCTGACAAAAGACTGACACCATCACGAGGCGAGGCTGACACCAGACTGACCCCATCACTAGCCGATGCTGACACCAGACTGACCCCATCACGAAGCGAGGCTGACACCAGGCTGACACCATCACGAGGCGAGACTGACACCAGACTGACCCCATCTCGAGGCGAGGCTGACACCAGACTGACCCCATCACTAGGCGAGACTGACACCAGACTGACCCCATCACGAGGCGAGGCTCACACGAGTCTGACACCATCACGAGGCGAGACTGACACCAGACTGACCCCATCACTAGGCGAGACTGACACCAGACTGACCCCATCACGAGGCGAGGCTGACACCAGACTGACCCCATCACGAGGCGAGACTGACACCAGACTGACCCCATCACGAAGCGAGACTGACACCAGACTGACCCCATCACGAGGCGAGGCTGACACCAGACTGACCCCATCACGAGGCAAGGCTGACATAAGATTGACCCCATCACGAGGCGAGGCTGACACCAGACTTACCCCATCACGAGGCGAGGCTGACACCAGACTGACCCCATCACGAGGCGAGGCTGACACCAGACTGACACCATCATGATGTGAGGCTGACACCAGACTGACCCCATCACTAGGCGAGACTGACACCAGACTGACCCCATCACGAGGCGAGGCTGACACCAGACTGACACCATCACGAGGCGAGACTGACACCAGACTGACCCCATCACTAGGCGAGACTGACACCAGACTGACCCCATCACGAGGAGAGGCTGACACCAGACTGACCCCATCACGAGTCGAGACTGACACCAGACTGACCCCATCACGAGGCGAGGCTAACACCAGACTGACCCCATCACGAGGCGAGGCTGACACCAGACTGACCCCATCACGGGACGAGGCTGACACCAGACTGACCAAATCACAAGGCGAGGCTGACAACAGACTGACCCATCACGGGATGAGGCTGACACCAGACTGACCCCATCACGAGGCGAGGCTGACACCAGACTGACCCCATCACTACCGAGGCTGACACCAGACTGACACCATCACGAGGCGAGGCTGACACCAGACTGATCCCATCACTAGCCGATGCTGACACCAGACTGACCCCATCACGAAGCGAGGCTGACACCAGACTGACACCATCACGAGGCGAGGCTGACACCAGAATGACACCATCATGATGTGAGGCTGACACCAGACTGACCCCATCATTAGGCGAGACTGACACCAAACTGACCCCATCACGAGGCGAGGCTGACACCAGACTGACCCCATCACGAGGCGAGGCTGACACCAGACTGACCCCATCACGAGGCGAGGTTGACACCAGACTGACACCATCACGAGGCGAGGCTGACACCAGACTGACACCATCATGATGTGAGGCTGACACCAGACTGACCCCATCACGAGGCGTGGCTGACACCAGACTGACACCATCACGAGGCGAAGCTGACACCAGACAGACCCCATCACGAGGCGAGGCTGACACCAGACTGACCCCATCACGAGGCGAGGCTTACACCAGACTGACCCCATCACGAGGCGAGGCTGACACCAGACTGATCCCATCACGAGGCGAGGCTGACTCCAGACTGACCCCGTCACGAGGCGAGGCTGACACCAGACTGACCCCATCACGAGGCGAGGCTGACACCAGACTGACACCATCATGATCTGAGGCTGACACCAGACTGACCCCATCACTAGGCGAGACTGACACCAGACTGACCCCATCACGAGGCGAGGCTGACACCAGACTGACACCATCACGAGGCGAGACTGACACCAGACTGACCCCATCACGAGGCGAGACTGACACCAGACTGACCCCATCACGAGGCGAGGCTGACACCAGACTGACCCCATCACGAGGCGAGACTGACACCAGACTGACCCCATCACTAGCGAGGCTCCCACCAGACTGACACCATCACGAGGCGATGCTGACACCAGACTGACCCCATCACGAGGCGAGACTGACACCAGACTGACCCCATCACTAGCGAGGCTCCCACCAGACTGACACCATCACGAGGCGAGACTGACACCAGACTGACCCCATCACTAGGCGAGACTGACACCAGACTGACCCCATCACGAGGAGAGGCTGACACCAGACTGACCCCATCACGAGGCGAGACTGACACCAGACTGACCCCATCATGATGTGAGGCTGACACCAGACTGACCACATCACGAGGCGAGGCTGACACCAGACTGACCCCATCACGAGGCAAGGCTGACACCAGAATGACCCCATCACGAGGCGAGGCTGACACCAGACTGACCCCATCACGAGGCGAGGCTGACACCAGACTGACACCATCACGAGGCGAGGCTGACACCAGACTGACACCATCATGATGTGAGGCTGACACCATTCTGACCCCATCACGAGGCGAGGCTGACACCAGACTGACCCCATCACGAGGCGAGGCTGACACCAGACTGACCCCATCACGAGGCGAGACTGACACCACACTGACCCCATCACTAGCGAGGCTCACACCAGACTGACACCATCACGAGGCGATGCTGACGCCAGACTGACCCCATCACGAGGCGAGACTGACACCAGACTGACCCCATCACGAGGCGAGACTGACACCAGACTGACCCCATCACGAGGCGAGGCTGACACCAGACTGACACCTTCATGATGTGAGGCTGACACCAGACTGACCCCATCACTAGGCGAGACTGACAATAGACTGACCCCATCACGAGGTGAGGCTGACACCAGACTGATCCCATCACGATGCGAGACTGACACCAGACTGACCCCATCATGAGGCGAGGCTGACACCAGACTGACCCCATCACGAGGCAAGGCTGACACCAGAATGACCCCATCACGAGGCGAGGCTGACACCAGACTGACCCCATCACGAGGCGAGGCTGACAACAGACTGACACCATCACGAGGCGAGGCTGACACCAGACTGACACCATCATGATGTGAGGCTGACACCAGACTGACCCCATCACGAGGCGAGGCTGACACCAGACTGACCCCATCACGAAGCGAGGCTGACACCAGACTGACCCCATCACGAGGCGAGGCTGACACCAGACTGACCCCATCACGAGGCGAGGCTGACACCAGACTGACCCCATCACGAGGAGAGGTTGACACCAGACTGACACCATCATGATGTGAGGCTGACACCAGACTGACCCCATCACTAGGCGAGACTGACACCAGACTGACCCCATCACGAGGCGAGGTTGACAACAGACTGACACCATCACGAGGCGAGACTGACACCAGACTGACCCCATCACTAGGCGAGACTGACACCAGACTGACCTCATCACGAGGAGAGGCTGACACCAGACTGACCCCATCACGAGGCGAGACTGACACCAGACTGACCCCATCACGAGGCGAGGCTAACACCAGACTGACCCCATCACGAGGCGAGACTGACACCAGACTGACCCCATCACGAGGTGAGGTTGACACCAGACTGACCAAATCACGAGGTGAAGCTGACACCAGACTGACCCCATCACGGGACGAGGCTGACACCAGACTGACCCCATCACGAGGCGAGGCTGACACCAGACTGACCCCATCACGAGGCGAGGCTGACACCAGACTGACACCATCACGAGGTGAGACTGACACCAGACTGACCCCATCACTAGGCGAGACTGACACCAGACTGACCCCATCACGAGGCGAGGCTGACACCAGACTGACCCCATCACGAGGCGAGACTGACACCAGACTGACCCCATCACTAGCGAGGCTCACACCAGACTGACACCATCACGAGGCGATGCTGACGCCAGACTGACCCCATCACGAGGCGAGGCTGACACCAGACTGACCCCATCACGAGGCGAGACTGACACCAGACTGACCCCATCACATGGCGAGACTGACACCAGACTGACCCCATCATGATGTGAGGCTGACACCAGACTGACCCCATCACGAAGCGTGACTGACACCAGACTGACCCCATCACGAGGCGAGGCTGACACCAGACTGACACCATCACGAGGCGAGACTGACACCAGACTGACCCCTTCACGAGGCGAAAATGACACCAGACAGACCCCATCACGAGGCGAGGCTGACACCATACTGACGCCATCACGAGGCGAGGCTGACACCAGACTGACACCTTCACAATGTGAGGCTGACACCAGACTGACCCCATCACGAGGCGAGGCTGACACCAGAATGACACCATGACGAGGCGAGACTGACACCAGACTGACCCCATCATGAGGCGAAGCTGACACCAGACTGACACCATCATGACGTGAGGCTGACACCAGACTAACCCCATCATGATGTGAGGCTGACACCAGACTGACCCCATCACGAGGCGAGGCTGACAACAGACTGACACCATCACGAGGCGAGGCTGACACCAGACTGACACCATCATGATGTGAGGCTGACACCAGACTGACCCCATCACGAGGCGAGGCTGACACCAGACTGACCCCATCACGAAGCGAGGCTGACACCAGACTGACCCCATCACGAGGCGAGGCTGACACCAGACTGACCCCATCACGAGGCGAGGCTGACACCAGACTGACCCCATCACGAGGAGAGGTTGACACCAGACTGACACCATCATGATGTGAGGCTGACACCAGACTGACCCCATCACTAGGCGAGACTGACACCAGACTGACCCCATCACGAGGCGAGGTTGACAACAGACTGACACCATCACGAGGCGAGACTGACACCAGACTGACCCCATCACTAGGCGAGACTGACACCAGACTGACCTCATCACGAGGAGAGGCTGACACCAGACTGACCCCATCACGAGGCGAGACTGACACCAGACTGACCCCATCACGAGGCGAGGCTAACACCAGACTGACCCCATCACGAGGCGAGACTGACACCAGACTGACCCCATCACGAGGTGAGGTTGACACCAGACTGACCAAATCACGAGGTGAAGCTGACACCAGACTGACCCCATCACGGGACGAGGCTGACACCAGACTGACCCCATCACGAGGCGAGGCTGACACCAGACTGACCCCATCACGAGGCGAGGCTGACACCAGACTGACACCATCACGAGGTGAGACTGACACCAGACTGACCCCATCACTAGGCGAGACTGACACCAGACTGACCCCATCACGAGGCGAGGCTGACACCAGACTGACCCCATCACGAGGCGAGACTGACACCAGACTGACCCCATCACTAGCGAGGCTCACACCAGACTGACACCATCACGAGGCGATGCTGACGCCAGACTGACCCCATCACGAGGCGAGGCTGACACCAGACTGACCCCATCACGAGGCGAGACTGACACCAGACTGACCCCATCACATGGCGAGACTGACACCAGACTGACCCCATCATGATGTGAGGCTGACACCAGACTGACCCCATCACGAAGCGTGACTGACACCAGACTGACCCCATCACGAGGCGAGGCTGACACCAGACTGACACCATCACGAGGCGAGACTGACACCAGACTGACCCCTTCACGAGGCGAAAATGACACCAGACAGACCCCATCACGAGGCGAGGCTGACACCATACTGACGCCATCACGAGGCGAGGCTGACACCAGACTGACACCTTCACAATGTGAGGCTGACACCAGACTGACCCCATCACGAGGCGAGGCTGACACCAGAATGACACCATGACGAGGCGAGACTGACACCAGACTGACCCCATCATGAGGCGAAGCTGACACCAGACTGACACCATCATGACGTGAGGCTGACACCAGACTAACCCCATCATGATGTGAGGCTGACACCAGACTGACCCCATCACGAGGCGAGGCTGACACCAAACTGACCCCATCACTAGGCGAGGCTGACACCAGACTGACACCATCATGATGTGAGGCTGACACCAGACTGACCCCATCATGATGTGAGGCTGACACCAGACTGACCCCATCACGAGGCGAGGCTGACACCAAACTGACCCCATCACTAGGCGAGGCTGACACCAGACTGACACCATCATGATGTGAGGCTGACACCAGACTGACCCCATCATGATGTGAGGCTGACACCAGACTGACCCCATCACGAGGCGAGGCTGACACCAGACTGACCCCATCACTAGGCGAGGCTGACACCAGACTGACCCCATCACGAGGCGAGGCTGACACCAGTCTGACCCCATCACGAGGCGAGGCTGACACCAGACTGACACCATCACGAGGCGAGGCTGACACCAGACTGACACCATCATGATGTGAGGCTGACACCAGACTGACCCCATCACTAGGCGAGGCTGACACCAGACTGACCCCATCACGAGGCGAGACTGACACCAGACTGACCCCATCACGAGGAGAGGCTGACAACAGACTGACACCATCATGATGTGAGGCTGACACCAGACTGATCCCATCACGAGGCGAGGCTGACACCAGACTGACCCCATCACGAGGCGAGACTGACACCACACTGACCCCATCACTAGCGAGGCTCACACCAGACTGACACCATCACGAGGCGATGCTGACGCCAGACTGACCCCATCACGAGGCGAGACTGACACCAGACTGACCCCATCACGAGGCGAGACTGACACCAGACTGACCCCATCACGAGGCGAGGCTGACACCAGACTGACACCTTCATGATGTGAGGCTGACACCAGACTGACCCCATCACTAGGCGAGACTGACAATAGACTGACCCCATCACGAGGTGAGGCTGACACCAGACTGATCCCATCACGATGCGAGACTGACACCAGACTGACCCCATCATGAGGCGAGGCTGACACCAGACTGACCCCATCACGAGGCAAGGCTGACACCAGAATGACCCCATCACGAGGCGAGGCTGACACCAGACTGACCCCATCACGAGGCGAGGCTGACACCAGACTGACACCATCACGAGGCGAGGCTGACACCAGACTGACACCATCATGATGTGAGGCTGACACCAGACTGACCCCATCACGAGGCGAGGCTGACACCAGACTGACCCCATCACGAAGCGAGGCTGACACCAGACTGACCCCATCACGAGGCGAGGCTGACACCAGACTGACCCCATCACGAGGCGAGGCTGACACCAGACTGACCCCATCACGAGGAGAGGTTGACACCAGACTGACACCATCATGATGTGAGGCTGACACCAGACTGACCCCATCACTAGGCGAGACTGACACCAGACTGACCCCATCACGAGGCGAGGTTGACAGCAGACTGACACCATCACGAGGCGAGACTGACACCAGACTGACCCCATCACTAGGCGAGACTGACACCAGACTGACCTCATCACGAGGAGAGGCTGACACCAGACTGACCCCATCACGAGGCGAGACTGACACCAGACTGACCCCATCACGAGGCGAGGCTAACACCAGACTGACCCCATCACGAGGCGAGACTGACACCAGACTGACCCCATCACGAGGTGAGGTTGACACCAGACTGACCAAATCACGAGGTGAAGCTGACACCAGACTGACCCCATCACGGGACGAGGCTGACACCAGACTGACCCCATCACGAGGCGAGGCTGACACCAGACTGACCCCATCACGAGGCGAGGCTGACACCAGACTGACACCATCACGAGGTGAGACTGACACCAGACTGACCCCATCACTAGGCGAGACTGACACCAGACTGACCCCATCACGAGGCGAGGCTGACACCAGACTGACCCCATCACGAGGCGAGACTGACACCAGACTGACCCCATCACTAGCGAGGCTCACACCAGACTGACACCATCACGAGGCGATGCTGACGCCAGACTGACCCCATCACGAGGCGAGGCTGACACCAGACTGACCCCATCACGAGGCGAGACTGACACCAGACTGACCCCATCACATGGCGAGACTGACACCAGACTGACCTCATCATGATGTGAGGCTGACACCAGACTGACCCCATCACGAAGCGTGACTGACACCAGACTGACCCCATCACGAGGCGAGGCTGACACCAGACTGACACCATCACGAGGCGAGACTGACACCAGACTGACCCCTTCACGAGGCGAAAATGACACCAGACAGACCCCATCACGAGGCGAGGCTGACACCATACTGACGCCATCACGAGGCGAGGCTGACACCAGACTGACACCTTCACAATGTGAGGCTGACACCAGACTGACCCCATCACGAGGCGAGGCTGACACCAGAATGACACCATGACGAGGCGAGACTGACACCAGACTGACCCCATCATGAGGCGAAGCTGACACCAGACTGACACCATCATGACGTGAGGCTGACACCAGACTAACCCCATCATGATGTGAGGCTGACACCAGACTGACCCCATCACGAGGCGAGGCTGACACCAAACTGACCCCATCACTAGGCGAGGCTGACACCAGACTGACACCATCATGATGTGAGGCTGACACCAGACTGACCCCATCATGATGTGAGGCTGACACCAGACTGACCCCATCACGAGGCGAGGCTGACACCAGACTGACCCCATCACTAGGCGAGGCTGACACCAGACTGACCCCATCACGAGGCGAGGCTGACACCAGTCTGACCCCATCACGAGGCGAGGCTGACACCAGACTGACACCATCACGAGGCGAGGCTGACACCAGACTGACACCATCATGATGTGAGGCTGACACCAGACTGACCCCATCACTAGGCGAGGCTGACACCAGACTGACCCCATCACGAGGCGAGACTGACACCAGACTGACCCCATCACGAGGAGAGGCTGACAACAGACTGACACCATCATGATGTGAGGCTGACACCAGACTGACCCCATCACTAGGCGAGGCTGACACCAGACTGACCCCATCACGAGGCGAGGCTGAAACCAGACTGACCCCATCACGAGGCAAGGCTGACACCAGACTGACCCCATCACGAGGCGAGACTGACACCAGACTGACCCCATCACGGGGAGAAGCTGACACCAGACTGACCCCATCACGAGACGAGACTGACACCAGACTGACCCCATCACGAGGCGAGGCTGACACCAGACTGACACCTTCACGATGTGAGGCTGACACCAGACTGACCCCATCACGAGGCGTGGCTGACACCGGACTGACCCCATAACGAGGCGAGACTGACACCAGACTAAACCCATTACGAGGCGAGGCTGACACCAGACTGACCCCATCACGAGGCGAGGCTGACACCAGACTGACACCATCACGAGGCGAGGCTGACACCAGACTGACCCCATCACGGGGCGAGGCTGACACCAGACTGACCCCATCACGAGGCGAGACTGACACCGGACTGAACCCATCACGAGGCGAGACTGACACCAGACTGACCCCATCACTAGCGAGGCTGACACCAGACTGACACCATCACGAGGCGAGGCTGACACCAGACTGACACCATCACCAAGCGAGGCTGACACCAGACTGACCCCATCACGAGGCAAGGCTGACACCAGACTGACCCCATCACGAGGCGAGATTGACACCAGACTGACCCCATCACGAGGCGAGACTGACACCAGACTGACCCCATCACGAGGCGAGACTGACACCAGACTGACACCATCATGATGTGAGGCTGACACCAGACTGACCCCATCACGATTCAAGGCTGACACCAGACTGACCCCATCACTAGGCAAGGCTGACACCAGACTGACCCCATCACGAGGCGAGGCTGACACCAGACTTACCCCATCACGAGGCGAGGCTGACACCAGATTGACCCCATCACGAGGCGAGAGTGACACCAGACTGACCCCATCACGAGGCGAGGCTGACACCAGTCTGACACCATCACGAGGCGAGACTGACACCAGACTGACACCATCACGGGATTGAAGATGACACCAGACTGACCCCATCACGAGACGAGAGTGACACCAGACTGACCCCAACACGAGGCGAGGCTGACACCAGACTGACACCTTCATGATGTGAGGCTGACACCAGACTGACCCCATCACGAGGCGAGGCTGACACCAGTCTGACCCCATCACTAGGCGAGACTGACACCAGACTGACCCCATCACGAGGCGAGGCTGACACCAGAATGACCCCATCACGAGGCGAGACTGACACCAGACTGACCCCATCATGAGGCGAAGCTGACACCAGACTGACACCATCATGATGTGAGGCTGACACCAGACTGACCCCATCACTAGGCGAGGCTGACACCAGACTGACCCCATCACGAGGCGAGTCTGACACCAGACTGACCCCATCATGAGGCGAGACTGACACCAGACTGACCCCATCACGAAGCGAGACTGACACCAGACTGACCCCATCACGAGGCGAGGCTGACACCAGACTGACCCCATCACGAGGTGAGACTGACACCAAACTGACCCCATCACGAGGCGAGACTGACACCAGACTGACCCCATCACGAAGCGAGACTGACACCAGACTGACCCCATCACGAAGCGAGGCTGACACCAGACTGACCCCATCACGAGGCGAGGCTGACACCAGACTGACCCCATCACGAGGCGAGGCTGACACCAGACTGACCCCATCACGAGGCGAGGCTGACACCAGACTGACCCCATCACGAGGAGAGGTTGACACCAGACTGACACCATCATGATGTGAGGCTGACACCAGACTGACCCCATCACTAGGCGAGACTGACACCAGACTGACCCCATCACGAGGCGAGGTTGACAGCAGACTGACACCATCACGAGGCGAGACTGACACCAGACTGACCCCATCACTAGGCGAGACTGACACCAGACTGACCTCATCACAAGGAGAGGCTGACACCAGACTGACCCCATCACGAGGCGAGACTGACACCAGACTGACCCCATCACGAGGCGAGGCTAACACCAGACTGACCCCATCACGAGGCGAGACTGACACCAGACTGACCACATCACGAGGTGAGGTTGACACCAGACTGACCAAATCACGAGGTGAAGCTGACACCAGACTGACCCCATCACGGGACGAGGCTGACAGCAGACTGACCCCATCACGAGGCGAGGCTGACACCAGACTGACACCATCATGATGTGAGGCTGACACCAGACTGACCCCATCACTAGGCGAGGCTGACACCAGACTGACCCCATCACGAGGCGAGGCTGAAACCAGACTGACCCCATCACGAGGCAAGGCTGACACCAGACTGACCCCATCACGAGGCGAGACTGACACCAGACTGACCCCATCACGGGGAGAAGCTGACACCAGACTGACCCCATCACGAGACGAGACTGACACCAGACTGACCCCATCACGAGGCGAGGCTGACACCAGACTGACACCTTCACGATGTGAGGCTGACACCAGACTGACCCCATCACGAGGCGTGGCTGACACCGGACTGACCCCATAACGAGGCGAGACTGACACCAGACTAAACCCATTACGAGGCGAGGCTGACACCAGACTGACCCCATCACGAGGCGAGGCTGACACCAGACTGACACCATCACGAGGCGAGGCTGACACCAGACTGACCCCATCACGGGGCGAGGCTGACACCAGACTGACCCCATCACGAGGCGAGACTGACACCGGACTGAACCCATCACGAGGCGAGACTGACACCAGACTGACCCCATCACTAGCGAGGCTGACACCAGACTGACACCATCACGAGGCGAGGCTGACACCAGACTGACACCATCACCAAGCGAGGCTGACACCAGACTGACCCCATCACGAGGCAAGGCTGACACCAGACTGACCCCATCACGAGGCGAGATTGACACCAGACTGACCCCATCACGAGGCGAGACTGACACCAGACTGACCCCATCACGAGGCGAGACTGACACCAGACTGACACCATCATGATGTGAGGCTGACACCAGACTGACCCCATCACGATTCAAGGCTGACACCAGACTGACCCCATCACTAGGCAAGGCTGACACCAGACTGACCCCATCACGAGGCGAGGCTGACACCAGACTTACCCCATCACGAGGCGAGGCTGACACCAGATTGACCCCATCACGAGGCGAGAGTGACACCAGACTGACCCCATCACGAGGCGAGGCTGACACCAGTCTGACACCATCACGAGGCGAGGCTGACACCAGACTGACACCATCACGGGATTGAAGATGACACCAGACTGACCCCATCACGAGACGAGAGTGACACCAGACTGACCCCAACACGAGGCGAGGCTGACACCAGACTGACACCTTCATGATGTGAGGCTGACACCAGACTGACCCCATCACGAGGCGAGGCTGACACCAGTCTGACCCCATCACTAGGCGAGACTGACACCAGACTGACCCCATCACGAGGCGAGGCTGACACCAGAATGACCCCATCACGAGGCGAGACTGACACCAGACTGACCCCATCATGAGGCGAAGCTGACACCAGACTGACACCATCATGATGTGAGGCTGACACCAGACTGACCCCATCACGAAGCGAGGCTGACACCAGACTGACCCCATCACGAGGCGAGGCTGACACCAGACTGACCCCATCACGAGGCGAGGCTGACACCAGACTGACCCCATCACGAGGCGAGGCTGACACCAGACTGACCCCATCACGAGGAGAGGTTGACACCAGACTGACACCATCATGATGTGAGGCTGACACCAGACTGACCCCATCACGAGTCGAGACTGACACCAGACTGACCCCATCACGAGGCGAGGCTAACACCAGACTGACCCCATCACGAGGCGAGGCTGACACCAGACTGACCCCATCACGGGACGAGGCTGACACCAGACTGACCAAATCACAAGGCGAGGCTGACAACAGACTGACCCATCACGGGATGAGGCTGACACCAGACTGACCCCATCACGAGGCGAGGCTGACACCAGACTGACCCCATCACTACCGAGGCTGACACCAGACTGACACCATCACGAGGCGAGGCTGACACCAGACTGATCCCATCACTAGCCGATGCTGACACCAGACTGACCCCATCACGAAGCGAGGCTGACACCAGACTGACACCATCACGAGGCGAGGCTGACACCAGAATGACACCATCATGATGTGAGGCTGACACCAGACTGACCCCATCATTAGGCGAGACTGACACCAAACTGACCCCATCACGAGGCGAGGCTGACACCAGACTGACCCCATCACGAGGCGAGGCTGACACCAGACTGACCCCATCACGAGGCGAGGTTGACACCAGACTGACACCATCACGAGGCGAGGCTGACACCAGACTGACACCATCATGATGTGAGGCTGACACCAGACTGACCCCATCACGAGGCGTGGCTGACACCAGACTGACACCATCACGAGGCGAAGCTGACACCAGACAGACCCCATCACGAGGCGAGGCTGACACCAGACTGACCCCATCACGAGGCGAGGCTTACACCAGACTGACCCCATCACGAGGCGAGGCTGACACCAGACTGATCCCATCACGAGGCGAGGCTGACTCCAGACTGACCCCGTCACGAGGCGAGGCTGACACCAGACTGACCCCATCACGAGGCGAGGCTGACACCAGACTGACACCATCATGATCTGAGGCTGACACCAGACTGACCCCATCACTAGGCGAGACTGACACCAGACTGACCCCATCACGAGGCGAGGCTGACACCAGACTGACACCATCACGAGGCGAGACTGACACCAGACTGACCCCATCACGAGGCGAGACTGACACCAGACTGACCCCATCACGAGGCGAGGCTGACACCAGACTGACCCCATCACGAGGCGAGACTGACACCAGACTGACCCCATCACTAGCGAGGCTCCCACCAGACTGACACCATCACGAGGCGATGCTGACACCAGACTGACCCCATCACGAGGCGAGACTGACACCAGACTGACCCCATCACTAGCGAGGCTCCCACCAGACTGACACCATCACGAGGCGAGACTGACACCAGACTGACCCCATCACTAGGCGAGACTGACACCAGACTGACCCCATCACGAGGAGAGGCTGACACCAGACTGACCCCATCACGAGGCGAGACTGACACCAGACTGACCCCATCATGATGTGAGGCTGACACCAGACTGACCACATCACGAGGCGAGGCTGACACCAGACTGACCCCATCACGAGGCAAGGCTGACACCAGAATGACCCCATCACGAGGCGAGGCTGACACCAGACTGACCCCATCACGAGGCGAGGCTGACACCAGACTGACACCATCACGAGGCGAGGCTGACACCAGACTGACACCATCATGATGTGAGGCTGACACCATTCTGACCCCATCACGAGGCGAGGCTGACACCAGACTGACCCCATCACGAGGCGAGGCTGACACCAGACTGACCCCATCACGAGGCGAGACTGACACCACACTGACCCCATCACTAGCGAGGCTCACACCAGACTGACACCATCACGAGGCGATGCTGACGCCAGACTGACCCCATCACGAGGCGAGACTGACACCAGACTGACCCCATCACGAGGCGAGACTGACACCAGACTGACCCCATCACGAGGCGAGGCTGACACCAGACTGACACCTTCATGATGTGAGGCTGACACCAGACTGACCCCATCACTAGGCGAGACTGACAATAGACTGACCCCATCACGAGGTGAGGCTGACACCAGACTGATCCCATCACGATGCGAGACTGACACCAGACTGACCCCATCATGAGGCGAGGCTGACACCAGACTGACCCCATCACGAGGCAAGGCTGACACCAGAATGACCCCATCACGAGGCGAGGCTGACACCAGACTGACCCCATCACGAGGCGAGGCTGACACCAGACTGACACCATCACGAGGCGAGGCTGACACCAGACTGACACCATCATGATGTGAGGCTGACACCAGACTGACCCCATCACGAGGCGAGGCTGACACCAGACTGACCCCATCACGAAGCGAGGCTGACACCAGACTGACCCCATCACGAGGCGAGGCTGACACCAGACTGACCCCATCACGAGGCGAGGCTGACACCAGACTGACCCCATCACGAGGAGAGGTTGACACCAGACTGACACCATCATGATGTGAGGCTGACACCAGACTGACCCCATCACTAGGCGAGACTGACACCAGACTGACCCCATCACGAGGCGAGGTTGACAGCAGACTGACACCATCACGAGGCGAGACTGACACCAGACTGACCCCATCACTAGGCGAGACTGACACCAGACTGACCTCAT
Organism: Staurois parvus; assembly: GCF_062004578.1. Lineage (NCBI taxonomy): Eukaryota > Metazoa > Chordata > Amphibia > Anura > Ranidae > Staurois > Staurois parvus. Next base: position 111,359 of record NW_028320315.1, on the reverse strand, counting down.
CACGAGGAGAGGCTGACACCAGACTGACCCCATCACGAGGCGAGACTGACACCAGACTGACCCCATCACGAGGCGAGGCTAACACCAGACTGACCCCATCACGAGGCGAGACTGACACCAGACTGACCCCATCACGAGGTGAGGTTGACACCAGACTGACCAAATCACGAGGTGAAGCTGACACCAGACTGACCCCATCACGGGACGAGGCTGACACCAGACTGACCCCATCACGAGGCGAGGCTGACACCAGACTGACCCCATCACGAGGCGAGGCTGACACCAGACTGACACCATCACGAGGTGAGACTGACACCAGACTGACCCCATCACTAGGCGAGACTGACACCAGACTGACCCCATCACGAGGCGAGGCTGACACCAGACTGACCCCATCACGAGGCGAGACTGACACCAGACTGACCCCATCACTAGCGAGGCTCACACCAGACTGACACCATCACGAGGCGATGCTGACGCCAGACTGACCCCATCACGAGGCGAGGCTGACACCAGACTGACCCCATCACGAGGCGAGACTGACACCAGACTGACCCCATCACATGGCGAGACTGACACCAGACTGACCCCATCATGATGTGAGGCTGACACCAGACTGACCCCATCACGAAGCGTGACTGACACCAGACTGACCCCATCACGAGGCGAGGCTGACACCAGACTGACACCATCACGAGGCGAGACTGACACCAGACTGACCCCTTCACGAGGCGAAAATGACACCAGACAGACCCCATCACGAGGCGAGGCTGACACCATACTGACGCCATCACGAGGCGAGGCTGACACCAGACTGACACCTTCACAATGTGAGGCTGACACCAGACTGACCCCATCACGAGGCGAGGCTGACACCAGAATGACACCATGACGAGGCGAGACTGACACCAGACTGACCCCATCATGAGGCGAAGCTGACACCAGACTGACACCATCATGACGTGAGGCTGACACCAGACTAACCCCATCATGATGTGAGGCTGACACCAGACTGACCCCATCACGAGGCGAGGCTGACACCAAACTGACCCCATCACTAGGCGAGGCTGACACCAGACTGACACCATCATGATGTGAGGCTGACACCAGACTGACCCCATCATGATGTGAGGCTGACACCAGACTGACCCCATCACGAGGCGAGGCTGACACCAGACTGACCCCATCACTAGGCGAGGCTGACACCAGACTGACCCCATCACGAGGCGAGGCTGACACCAGTCTGACCCCATCACGAGGCGAGGCTGACACCAGACTGACACCATCACGAGGCGAGGCTGACACCAGACTGACACCATCATGATGTGAGGCTGACACCAGACTGACCCCATCACTAGGCGAGGCTGACACCAGACTGACCCCATCACGAGGCGAGACTGACACCAGACTGACCCCATCACGAGGAGAGGCTGACAACAGACTGACACCATCATGATGTGAGGCTGACACCAGACTGATCCCATCACGAGGCGAGGCTGACACCAGACTGACCCCATCACGAGGCGAGACTGACACCACACTGACCCCATCACTAGCGAGGCTCACACCAGACTGACACCATCACGAGGCGATGCTGACGCCAGACTGACCCCATCACGAGGCGAGACTGACACCAGACTGACCCCATCACGAGGCGAGACTGACACCAGACTGACCCCATCACGAGGCGAGGCTGACACCAGACTGACACCTTCATGATGTGAGGCTGACACCAGACTGACCCCATCACTAGGCGAGACTGACAATAGACTGACCCCATCACGAGGTGAGGCTGACACCAGACTGATCCCATCACGATGCGAGACTGACACCAGACTGACCCCATCATGAGGCGAGGCTGACACCAGACTGACCCCATCACGAGGCAAGGCTGACACCAGAATGACCCCATCACGAGGCGAGGCTGACACCAGACTGACCCCATCACGAGGCGAGGCTGACACCAGACTGACACCATCACGAGGCGAGGCTGACACCAGACTGACACCATCATGATGTGAGGCTGACACCAGACTGACCCCATCACGAGGCGAGGCTGACACCAGACTGACCCCATCACGAAGCGAGGCTGACACCAGACTGACCCCATCACGAGGCGAGGCTGACACCAGACTGACCCCATCACGAGGCGAGGCTGACACCAGACTGACCCCATCACGAGGAGAGGTTGACACCAGACTGACACCATCATGATGTGAGGCTGACACCAGACTGACCCCATCACTAGGCGAGACTGACACCAGACTGACCCCATCACGAGGCGAGGTTGACAGCAGACTGACACCATCACGAGGCGAGACTGACACCAGACTGACCCCATCACTAGGCGAGACTGACACCAGACTGACCCCATCACGAGGCGAGGCTAACACCAGACTGACCCCATCACGAGGCGAGACTGACACCAGACTGACCCCATCACGAGGTGAGGTTGACACCAGACTGACCAAATCACGAGGTGAAGCTGACACCAGACTGACCCCATCACGGGACGAGGCTGACACCAGACTGACCCCATCACGAGGCGAGGCTGACACCAGACTGACCCCATCACGAGGCGAGGCTGACACCAGACTGACACCATCACGAGGTGAGACTGACACCAGACTGACCCCATCACTAGGCGAGACTGACACCAGACTGACCCCATCACGAGGCGAGGCTGACACCAGACTGACCCCATCACGAGGCGAGACTGACACCAGACTGACCCCATCACTAGCGAGGCTCACACCAGACTGACACCATCACGAGGCGATGCTGACGCCAGACTGACCCCATCACGAGGCGAGGCTGACACCAGACTGACCCCATCACGAGGCGAGACTGACACCAGACTGACCCCATCACATGGCGAGACTGACACCAGACTGACCCCATCATGATGTGAGGCTGACACCAGACTGACCCCATCACGAAGCGTGACTGACACCAGACTGACCCCATCACGAGGCGAGGCTGACACCAGACTGACACCATCACGAGGCGAGACTGACACCAGACTGACCCCTTCACGAGGCGAAAATGACACCAGACAGACCCCATCACGAGGCGAGGCTGACACCATACTGACGCCATCACGAGGCGAGGCTGACACCAGACTGACACCTTCACAATGTGAGGCTGACACCAGACTGACCCCATCACGAGGCGAGGCTGACACCAGAATGACACCATGACGAGGCGAGACTGACACCAGACTGACCCCATCATGAGGCGAAGCTGACACCAGACTGACACCATCATGACGTGAGGCTGACACCAGACTAACCCCATCATGATGTGAGGCTGACACCAGACTGACCCCATCACGAGGCGAGGCTGACACCAAACTGACCCCATCACTAGGCGAGGCTGACACCAGACTGACACCATCATGATGTGAGGCTGACACCAGACTGACCCCATCATGATGTGAGGCTGACACCAGACTGACCCCATCACGAGGCGAGGCTGACACCAGACTGACCCCATCACTAGGCGAGGCTGACACCAGACTGACCCCATCACGAGGCGAGGCTGACACCAGTCTGACCCCATCACGAGGCGAGGCTGACACCAGACTGACACCATCACGAGGCGAGGCTGACACCAGACTGACACCATCATGATGTGAGGCTGACACCAGACTGACCCCATCACTAGGCGAGGCTGACACCAGACTGACCCCATCACGAGGCGAGACTGACACCAGACTGACCCCATCACGAGGAGAGGCTGACAACAGACTGACACCATCATGATGTGAGGCTGACACCAGACTGACCCCATCACTAGGCGAGGCTGACACCAGACTGACCCCATCACGAGGCGAGGCTGAAACCAGACTGACCCCATCACGAGGCAAGGCTGACACCAGACTGACCCCATCACGAGGCGAGACTGACACCAGACTGACCCCATCACGGGGAGAAGCTGACACCAGACTGACCCCATCACGAGACGAGACTGACACCAGACTGACCCCATCACGAGGCGAGGCTGACACCAGACTGACACCTTCACGATGTGAGGCTGACACCAGACTGACCCCATCACGAGGCGTGGCTGACACCGGACTGACCCCATAACGAGGCGAGACTGACACCAGACTAAACCCATTACGAGGCGAGGCTGACACCAGACTGACCCCATCACGAGGCGAGGCTGACACCAGACTGACACCATCACGAGGCGAGGCTGACACCAGACTGACCCCATCACGGGGCGAGGCTGACACCAGACTGACCCCATCACGAGGCGAGACTGACACCGGACTGAACCCATCACGAGGCGAGACTGACACCAGACTGACCCCATCACTAGCGAGGCTGACACCAGACTGACACCATCACGAGGCGAGGCTGACACCAGACTGACACCATCACCAAGCGAGGCTGACACCAGACTGACCCCATCACGAGGCAAGGCTGACACCAGACTGACCCCATCACGAGGCGAGATTGACACCAGACTGACCCCATCACGAGGCGAGACTGACACCAGACTGACCCCATCACGAGGCGAGACTGACACCAGACTGACACCATCATGATGTGAGGCTGACACCAGACTGACCCCATCACGATTCAAGGCTGACACCAGACTGACCCCATCACTAGGCAAGGCTGACACCAGACTGACCCCATCACGAGGCGAGGCTGACACCAGACTTACCCCATCACGAGGCGAGGCTGACACCAGATTGACCCCATCACGAGGCGAGAGTGACACCAGACTGACCCCATCACGAGGCGAGGCTGACACCAGTCTGACACCATCACGAGGCGAGGCTGACACCAGACTGACACCATCACGGGATTGAAGATGACACCAGACTGACCCCATCACGAGACGAGAGTGACACCAGACTGACCCCAACACGAGGCGAGGCTGACACCAGACTGACACCTTCATGATGTGAGGCTGACACCAGACTGACCCCATCACGAGGCGAGGCTGACACCAGTCTGACCCCATCACTAGGCGAGACTGACACCAGACTGACCCCATCACGAGGCGAGGCTGACACCAGAATGACCCCATCACGAGGCGAGACTGACACCAGACTGACCCCATCATGAGGCGAAGCTGACACCAGACTGACACCATCATGATGTGAGGCTGACACCAGACTGACCCCATCACTAGGCGAGGCTGACACCAGACTGACCCCATCACGAGGCGAGTCTGACACCAGACTGACCCCATCATGAGGCGAGACTGACACCAGACTGACCCCATCACGAAGCGAGACTGACACCAGACTGACCCCATCACGAGGCGAGGCTGACACCAGACTGACCCCATCACGAGGTGAGACTGACACCAAACTGACCCCATCACGAGGCGAGACTGACACCAGACTGACCCCATCACGAAGCGAGACTGACACCAGACTGACCCCATCACGAAGCGAGGCTGACACCAGACTGACCCCATCACGAGGCGAGGCTGACACCAGACTGACCCCATCACGAGGCGAGGCTGACACCAGACTGACCCCATCACGAGGCGAGGCTGACACCAGACTGACCCCATCACGAGGAGAGGTTGACACCAGACTGACACCATCATGATGTGAGGCTGACACCAGACTGACCCCATCACTAGGCGAGACTGACACCAGACTGACCCCATCACGAGGCGAGGTTGACAGCAGACTGACACCATCACGCGGCGAGACTGACACCAGACTGACCCCATCACTAGGCGAGACTGACACCAGACTGACCTCATCACAAGGAGAGGCTGACACCAGACTGACCCCATCACGAGGCGAGACTGACACCAGACTGACCCCATCACGAGGCGAGGCTAACACCAGACTGACCCCATCACGAGGCGAGACTGACACCAGACTGACCACATCACGAGGTGAGGTTGACACCAGACTGACCAAATCACGAGGTGAAGCTGACACCAGACTGACCCCATCACGGGACGAGGCTGACACCAGACTGACCCCATCACGAGGCGAGGCTGACACCATCATGATGTGAGGCTGACACCAGACTGACCCCATCACTAGGCGAGGCTGACACCAGACTGACCCCATCACGAGGCGAGGCTGAAACCAGACTGACCCCATCACGAGGCAAGTCTGACACCGGACTGAACCCATCACGAGGCGAGACTGACACCAGACTGACCCCATCACTAGCGAGGCTGACACCAGACTGACACCATCACGAGGCGAGGCTGACACCAGACTGACACCATCACCAAGCGAGGCTGACACCAGACTGACCCCATCACGAGGCAAGGCTGACACCAGACTGACCCCATCACGAGGCGAGATTGACACCAGACTGACCCCATCACGAGGCGAGACTGACACCAGACTGACCCCATCACGAGGCGAGACTGACACCAGACTGACACCATCATGATGTGAGGCTGACACCAGACTGACCCCATCACGATTCAAGGCTGACACCAGACTGACCCCATCACTAGGCAAGGCTGACACCAGACTGACCCCATCACGAGGCGAGGCTGACACCAGACTTACCCCATCACGAGGCGAGGCTGACACCAGATTGACCCCATCACGAGGCGAGAGTGACACCAGACTGACCCCATCACGAGGCGAGGCTGACACCAGTCTGACACCATCACGAGGCGAGGCTGACACCAGACTGACACCATCACGGGATTGAAGATGACACCAGACTGACCCCATCACGAGACGAGAGTGACACCAGACTGACCCCAACACGAGGCGAGGCTGACACCAGACTGACACCTTCATGATGTGAGGCTGACACCAGACTGACCCCATCACGAGGCGAGGCTGACACCAGTCTGACCCCATCACTAGGCGAGACTGACACCAGACTGACCCCATCACGAGGCGAGGCTGACACCAGAATGACCCCATCACGAGGCGAGACTGACACCAGACTGACCCCATCATGAGGCGAAGCTGACACCAGACTGACACCATCATGATGTGAGGCTGACACCAGACTGACCCCATCACGAAGCGAGGCTGACACCAGACTGACCCCATCACGAGGCGAGGCTGACACCAGACTGACCCCATCACGAGGCGAGGCTGACACCAGACTGACCCCATCACGAGGCGAGGCTGACACCAGACTGACCCCATCACGAGGAGAGGTTGACACCAGACTGACACCATCATGATGTGAGGCTGACACCAGACTGACCCCATCACTAGGCGAGACTGACACCAGACTGACCCCATCACGAGGCGAGGTTGACAGCAGACTGACACCATCACGAGGCGAGACTGACACCAGACTGACCCCATCACTAGGCGAGACTGACACCAGACTGACCTCATCACAAGGAGAGGCTGACACCAGACTGACCCCATCACGAGGCGAGACTGACACCAGACTGACCCCATCACGAGGCGAGGCTAACACCAGACTGACCCCATCACGAGGCGAGACTGACACCAGACTGACCACATCACGAGGTGAGGTTGACACCAGACTGACCAAATCACGAGGTGAAGCTGACACCAGACTGACCCCATCACGGGACGAGGCTGACACCAGACTGACCCCATCACGAGGCGAGCCTGACACCAGACTGACCCCATCACGAGGCGAGGCTGACACCAGACTGACACCATCACGAGGTGAGACTGACACCAGACTGACCCCATCACTAGGCGAGACTGACACCAGACTGACCCCATCACGAGGCGAGGCTGACACCAGACTGAACCCATCACTACCGAGGTTGATACCAGACTGACACCATCACGAGGCGAGGCTGACACCAGACTGACCCCATCACTAGCCGATGCTGACACCAGACTGACCCCATCACGAGGCGAGGCTGACACCAGACTTACACCATCACGAGGCGAGACTGACACCAGACTGACCCCATCACGAGGCGAAGCTGACACAAGACAGACCCCATCACGAGGCGAGGCTGACACCATACTGACCCCATCACGAGGCGAGGCTGACACCAGACTGACCCCATCACGGGGCGAGGCTGACACCAGACTGACCCCATCATGATGTGAGGCTGACACCAGACTGAACACATCACGAGGCGAGGCTGACACCAGTCTGACACCATCACGAGGCGAGGCTGACACCAGACTGACACCATCACGGGATTGAAGATGACACCAGACTGACCCCATCACGAGACGAGAGTGACACCAGACTGACCCCAACACGAGGCGAGGCTGACACCAGACTGACACCTTCATGATGTGAGGCTGACACCAGACTGACCCCATCACGAGGCGAGGCTGACACCAGTCTGACCCCATCACTAGGCGAGACTGACACCAGACTGACCCCATCACGAGGCGAGGCTGACACCAGAATGACCCCATCACGAGGCGAGACTGACACCAGACTGACCCCATCATGAGGCGAAGCTGACACCAGACTGACACCATCATGATGTGAGGCTGACACCAGACTGACCCCATCACTAGGCGAGGCTGACACCAGACTGACCCCATCACGAGGCGAGTCTGACACCAGACTGACCCCATCATGAGGCGAGACTGACACCAGACTGACCCCATCACGAAGCGAGACTGACACCAGACTGACCCCATCACGAGGCGAGGCTGACACCAGACTGACCCCATCACGAGGTGAGACTGACACCAAACTGACCCCATCACGAGGCGAGACTGACACCAGACTGACCCCATCACGAAGCGAGACTGACACCAGACTGACCCCATCACGAAGCGAGGCTGACACCAGACTGACCCCATCACGAGGCGAGGCTGACACCAGACTGACCCCATCACGAGGCGAGGCTGACACCAGACTGACCCCATCACGAGGCGAGGCTGACACCAGACTGACCCCATCACGAGGAGAGGTTGACACCAGACTGACACCATCATGATGTGAGGCTGACACCAGACTGACCCCATCACTAGGCGAGACTGACACCAGACTGACCCCATCACGAGGCGAGGTTGAAAGCAGACTGACACCATCACGAGGCGAGACTGACACCAGACTGACCCCATCACTAGGCGAGACTGACACCAGACTGACCTCATCACAAGGAGAGGCTGACACCAGACTGACCCCATCACGAGGCGAGACTGACACCAGACTGACCCCATCACGAGGCGAGGCTAACACCAGACTGACCCCATCACGAGGCGAGACTGACACCAGACTGACCACATCACGAGGTGAGGTTGACACCAGACTGACCAAATCACGAGGTGAAGCTGACACCAGACTGACCCCATCACGGGACGAGGCTGACACCAGACTGACCCCATCACGAGGCGAGGCTGACACCAGACTGACCCCATCACGAGGCGAGGCTGACACCAGACTGACACCATCACGAGGTGAGACTGACACCAGACTGACCCCATCACTAGGCGAGACTGACACCAGACTGACCCCATCACGAGGCGAGGCTGACACCAGACTGACCCCATCACTACCGAGGTTGATACCAGACTGACACCATCACGAGGCGAGGCTGACACCAGACTGACCCCATCACTAGCCGATGCTGACACCAGACTGACCCCATCACGAGGCGAGGCTGACACCAGACTTACACCATCACGAGGCGAGACTGACACCAGACTGACCCCATCACGAGGCGAAGCTGACACAAGACAGACCCCATCACGAGGCGAGGCTGACACCATACTGACCCCATCACGAGGCGAGGCTGACACCAGACTGACCCCATCACGGGGCGAGGCTGACACCAGACTGACCCCATCATGATGTGAGGCTGACACCAGACTGAACACATCACGAGGCGAGGCTGACACCAGACTGACCCCATCACGAGGCGAGGCTGACACCAGACTGACCCCATCACGAGGCGAGGCTGACACCAGACTGACCCCATCACGAGGCGAGGCTGACACGAGACTGACCCCATCACGAGGCGAGGCTGACACCAGACTGACACCATCATGATGTGAGGCTGACACCAGACTGACCCCATCACTAGGCGAGACTGACACCAGACTGACCCCATCACGAGGCGAGGCTGACACCAGACTGACACCATTACGAGGCGAGACTGACACCAGACTGACCCCATCACTAGGCGAGACTGACACCAGACTGACCCCATCACTAGCCGATGCTGATACCAGACTGTCCCCATCACGAGGTGAGGCTGACACCTGACTGACACCATCACGAGGCGAGACTGACACCAGACTGACCCCATCACGAGGCGAAGCTGACACCAGACAGACCCTATCACGAGGCGAGGCTGACACCATACTGACCCCATCACGAGGCGAGGCTGACACCAGACTGACCCCATCACGGGGCGAGGCTGACACCAGACTGAACCCATCACGAGGCGAGGCTGACACCAGACTGACCCCATCACGAGGCGAGGCTGACACCAGACTGACTCCATCACGAGGCGAGGTTGACACCAGACTGACACCATCACGAGGCGAGGCTGACACCAGACTGACACCATCACTAGCCGATGCTGACACCAGACTGACCCCATCACGAGGCGAGGCTGACACCAGACTTACACCATCACGAGGCGAGACTGACACCAGACTGACCCCATCACGAGGCGAGGTTGACACCAGACTGACACCATCACGAGGCGAGGCTGACACCAGACTGACCCCATCACTAGCCGATGCTGACACCAGACTGACCCCATCACGAGGCGAGGCTGACACCAGACTTACACCATCACGAGGCGAGACTGACACCAGACTGACCCCATCACGAGGCGAAGCTGACACAAGACAGACCCCATCACGAGGCGAGGCTGACACCATACTGACCCCATCACGAGGCGAGGCTGACACCAGACTGACCCCATCACGGGGCGAGGCTGACACGAGACTGACCCCATCACGAGGCGAGGCTGACACCAGACTGACACCATCATGATGTGAGGCTGACACCAGACTGACCCCATCACTAGGCGAGACTGACACCAGACTGACCCCATCACGAGGCGAGGCTGACACCAGACTGACACCATTACGAGGCGAGACTGACACCAGACTGACCCCATCACTAGGCGAGACTGACACCAGACTGACCCCATCACGAGGCGAGACTGACACCAGACTGACCCCATCATGAGGCGAGGCTGACACCAGTCTGACCCCATCACGAGGCGAAGCTGACACCAGACTGACTCCATCATGATGTGAGGCAGACACCAGACTGACCCCATCACGAGGCGAGGCTGGCACAAGACTGACCCCATCACGAGGCGAGGCTGACACCAGACTGATCCCATCACGGGGCGAGGCTGACACCAGACTGACCCCATCACGAGGTGAAGCTGACACCAGACTGACCCCATCACAAGGCGAGGCTGACACCAGACTGACCCCATCACGAGGCGAGACTGACACCAGACTGATCCCATCACGAGGCGAGGCTAACACCAGACTGACACCATCACGAGGCGAGGCTGACACCAGACTGACCCCATCACGAGGCGTGGCTGACACCAGACTGACCCCATCACGAGGCGAGGCTGACACCAGACTGACACCATCACGAGGCGAGGCTGACACCAGACTGACCCCATCACGAGGCAAGGCTGACACCAGACTGACCCCATCACGAGGCGAGACTTACACCAGACTGACCCCATCACGGGGCGAGGCTGACACCAGACTCACCCCATCACGAGGCGAGACTGACACCAGACTGACATCATCATGATGTGAGGCTGACACCAGACTGAACCCATCACGAGGCAAGGCTGACACCAGACTGACCCCATCACTAGGCGAGGCTGACACCAGACTGACCCCATCACGAGGCGAGGCTGACACCAGACTGACCCCATCACGAGGCGAGGCTGACACCAGACTGACCCCATCACGAGGCGAGGCTGACACCAGACTGACCCCATCACGAGGCGAGACTGACACCGGACTGACCCCATCACGAGGCGAGGCTGACACCAGACTGACCCCATCACGAGGCGAGACTGACACCGGACTGACCCCATCACGGGGCGAGGCTGACACCAGACTGACCAAATCACGAGGCGAGGCTGACACCAGACTGAAACCATCACGAGGCGAGATTGACACCAGACTGACCACATCATGATGTGAGACTGACACCGGACTGACCCCATCACGAGGCGAGACTGATACCAGACTGACCCCATCACGAGGCGAGACTGACACCAGACTGACCCCATCATGAGGCGAGGCTGACACGAGACTGATCCCATCACGGAGCGAGGCTGACTCCAGACTGACCCCATCATGAGGCGAGGCTTACACCAGACTGACCCCATCACGAGGCGGGGCTGAGACCAGACTGACCCCATCACGAGGAGAGGCTGACACCAGACTGACCCCATCACGAGGCGAGGCTGACACCAGACTGACACCATCATGAGGTGAGACTGACACCAGACTTACCCCATCATGAGGCGAGGCTGACACCAGACTGACACCATCACGAGGCGAGTCTGACACCAGACTTTCACCATCACGATGTGAGGCTGACACCATACTGACCCCATCACGAGGCGTGGCCGAAACCAGACTGACCCCATCACAAGGCGAGGCTGACACCAGACTGATCCCATCACGGGGCGAGGCTGACACCAGACTGACCCCATCACGAGGCGAGGCTGACACCCGACTGACCCCATCACGAGGCGGGGCTGACACCAGACTGAACCCATCACGAGGCGAGGCTGACACCAGACTGACCCCATCACGAGGCGAGGCTGAAACCAGACTGACCCCATCACGGGGCGAGGCTGACACCAGACTGATCCCATCACGAGGCGAGGCTAACACCAGACTGACACCATCACGAGGCGAGGCTGACACCAGACTGACCCCATCACGAGGCGTGGCTGACACCAGACTGACCCCATCACGAGGCGAGGCTGACACAAGACTGACACCATCACGAGGCGAGGCTGACACCAGACTGACCCCATCACGAGGCAAGGCTGACACCAGACTGACCCCATCACGAGGCAAGACTTACACCAGACTGACCCCATCACGGGGCGAGGCTGACACCAGACTGACCCCGTCACGAGGCGAGACTGACACCAGACTGACACCATCATGATGTGAGGCTGACACCAGACTGAACCCATCACGAGGCAAGGCTGACAACAGACTGACCCCATCACGAGGCGAGGCTGACACCAGACTGACCCCATCACGAGGCGGGGCTGAGACCAGACTGACCCCATCACGAGGAGAGGCTGACACCAGACTGACCCCATCACGAGGCGAGGCTGACACCAGACTGACACCATCATGAGGCGAGACTGACACCAGACTGACCCCATCATGAGGCGAGGCTGACACCAGACTGAACCCATCACGAGGCAAGGCTGACACCAGACTGACCCCATCACGAGGCGAGGCTGACCCCAGACTGAACCCATCACGAGGCAAGGCTGACACCAGACTGACCCCATCACGAGGCGAGGCTGACCCCAGACTGACCCCATCACTAGGCGAGGCTGACACCAGACTGACCCCATCACGAGGCGAGGCTGACACCAGACTGACCCCATCACGAGGCGAGGCTGACACCAGACTGACCCCATCACGAGGCGGGGCTGAGACCAGACTGACCCCATCACGAGGAGAGGCTGACACCAGACTGACCCCATCACGAGGCGAGGCTGACACCAGACTGACACCATCAGGAGGCGAGACTGACACCAGACTGACCCCCTCATGAGGCGAGGCTGACACCAGACTGATCCCATCACGGGGCGAGGCTGACACCAGACTTACCCCATCACGAGGCGAGGCTGACACCAGACAGACCCCATCACGGGGCGAGGCTGACACCAGACTGACCCCATCACGAGGCGAGACTGACACCAGACTGACCCCATCACGAGGCGTGGCTGACACGAGACTGACACCATCATGATGTGAGGCTGACACAAGACTGACCCCATCACGAGGCGAGACTGACACCAGACTGACCCCATCACGAGGCGAGGCTGACACCAGACTGACCCCATCACGAGGCGAGGCTGACACCAGACTGACCCCATCACGAGGCGAGGCTGACACCAGACTGACACCATCACGGGGCGAGGCTGACACCAGACTGACCCCATCACGAGGCGTGGCTGACACCAGACTGACACCATCATGATGTGAGGCTGACACCAGACTGACCCCATCACGAGGCGAGACTGACACCAGACTGACCCCATCACGAGGCGAGGCTGACACCAGACTGACACCATCACGAGGCGAGACTGACACCAGACTGACCCCAACACGAGGCGAGGCTGACACCAGACTGACCCCATCACTAGCGAGGCTGACAACAGACTGACACCATCACGAGGCGAGGCTGACACCAGACTGACCCCATCACGAGGCGAGGTTGACACCAGACTGACCCATCACGAGGCGAGGCTTACACCAGACTGACCCCATCACGAGGCGAGACTGACACCAGACAGACCCCATCACGGGGCGAGGCTGACACCAGACTGACCCCATCACGAGGCGTGGCTGACACCAGACTGACACCATCATGATGTGAGGCTGACACCAGACAGACCCCATCACGAGGCGAGACTGACACCAGACTGACCCCATCACGAGGCGTGGCTGACACCAGACTGACACCATCATGATGTGAGGCTGACACCAGACTGACCCCATCACGAGGCGAGACTGACACCAGACTGACCCGATCACGAGGCGAGGCTGACACCAGACTGACCCCATCACGAGGCGAGGCTGACACCAGACTGACCAGATCACTAGGCGAGGCTGACACCAGACTGACCCCATCACGAGACGAGGCTGACACCAGACTGACACTATCACGAGGCGAGGCTGACACCAGACTGACACCATCATGATGTGAGGCTGACACGAGACTGACCCCATCACTTGGCGAGACTGACACCAGACTGAACCCATCACGAGGCGAGGTTGACACCAGACTGACACCATCATGATGTGAGGCTGACACCAGACTGACCCCATCACGAGGCGAGGCTGACACCAGACTGACCCCATCACGAGGCGAGGCTGACACCAGACTGACACCATCATGATGTGAGGCTGACACCAGACTGACCCCATCACGAGGCGAGGTTGACACCAGACTGACACCATCACGTGGCGAGACTGACACCAGACTGACACCATCATGATGTGAGGCTGACACCAGACTGACCCCATCACTAGGCGAGGCTGACACCAGACTGACCCCATCACGAGGCGAGGCTGACACCAGACTGACACCATCACGAGTCGAGATTGACACAAGACTGACACCATCAAGATGTGAGGCTGACACCAGACTGACCCCATCACGAGGCGAGGCTGACACCAGACTGACCACATCACGAGGCGAGGCTGACACCAGACTGACACCATCACGAGGCGAGACTGACACCAGACTGACACCATCACGAAGCGAGGCTGACACCAGACTGACCCCATCACGAGGCGAGGCTGACACCAGACTGACCCCATCACGAGGCGAGGCTGACCCCAGACTGACCCCATCACGTGGCGAGGCTGACACGAGGAGAGGCTGACACCAGACTGACACCATCACGAGGCGAGACTGACACCAGACTGACAACATCACGAAGCAAGGCTGACACCAGACTGACCCCATCATGAGGCGAGGCTGACACCAGACTGACCCCATCACGAGGCGAGACTGACACCAGACTGACCCCATCACGAGGCGAGGCTGACACCAGACTGACACCATCATGATGTGAGGCTGACACCAGACTGACAACATCACGAAGCAAGGCTGACACCAGACTGACCCCATCACGAGGCGAGGCTGACACCAGACTGACCCCATCACGAGGCGAGGCTGACACCAGACTGACCCCATCACGAGGCGATGCTGACAACAGACTGACACCATCATGATGTGAGGCTGACACCAGACTGACACCATAACTAGCGAGGCTGACACCAGACTGACACCAAAACGAGGCGAGGCTGACACCAGACTGACCCCATCACGAGGCGAGGCTGACACCAGACTGACCCATCACGAGGCGAGGCTGACACCAGACTGACCCCATCACGAAGCGAGACTGACACCAGACTGACCCCATCATGGGACGAGGCTGACACCAGAATGACACAATCATGATGTGAGGCTGACACCAGACTGACCCCATCACTAGGCGAGGCTGACACCAGACTGACCCCATCACGAGGCGAGACTGACACCAGACTGACCCATCACGAGGCGAGGCTGACACCAGACTGACCCCATCACGAGGCGAGGCTGACACCAGACTGACCCCATCACGAGGCGAGACTGACACCAGACTGGCCCCATCACGAGGCGAGGCTGACACCAGACTGACCCCATCACTAGCGAGGCTGACAACAGACTGACACCATCACGAGGCGAGGCTGACACCACACTGACCCCATCACGAGGCGAGGCTGACACCAGAGTGACCCATCACGAGGCGAGGCTGACACCAGACTGACCCCATCACGAGGCGAGACTGACACCAGACAGACCCCATCACGGGGCGAGGCTGACACCAGACTGACCCCATCACGAGGCGAGACTGACACCAGACTGACCCCATCACGAGGCGTGGCTGACACGAGACTGACACCATCATGATGTGAGGCTGACACAAGACTGACCCCATCACGAGGCGAGACTGACACCAGACTGACCCCATCACGAGGCGAGGCTGACACCAGACTGACCCCATCACGAGGCGAGGCTGACACCAGACTGACCCCATCACGAGGCGAGGCTGACACCAGACTGACCCCATCACGAGGCGAGGCTGACACCAGACTGATACCATCATGATGTGAGGCTGACACCAGACTGACCCCATCACTTGGCGAGACTGACACCAGACTGACCCCATCACGAGGCGAGGCTGACACCAGACTGACACCATCATGATGTGAGGCTGACACCAGACTGACCCCATCACGAGGCGAGGCTGACACCAGACTGACCCCATCACGAGGCGAGGCTGACACCAGACTGACACCATCATGATGTGAGGCTGACACCAGACTGACCCCATCATGAGGCGAGGTTGACACCAGACTGACACCATCACGTTGCGAGACTGACACCAGACTGACACCATCATGATGTGAGGCTGACACCAGACTGACCCCATCACTAGATGAGGCTGACACCAGACTGACCCCATCACGAGGCGAGGCTGACACCAGACTGACACCATCACGAGTTGAGACTGACACAAGACTGACACCATCAAGATGTGAGGCTGACACCAGACTGACCCCATCACGAGGCGAGGCTGACACCAGACTGACCCCATCACGAGGCGAGGCTGACACCAGACTGACACCATCACGAGGCGAGGCTGACACCAGACTGACAC
This sequence comes from Staurois parvus, assembly GCF_062004578.1. Taxonomy (NCBI): domain Eukaryota; kingdom Metazoa; phylum Chordata; class Amphibia; order Anura; family Ranidae; genus Staurois; species Staurois parvus. The sequence goes on along the minus strand of NW_028320315.1, from coordinate 94,010 downwards.
CATCACGATGTGAGGCTGACACCAGACTGACCCCATCACGAGGCAAGGCTGACACGAGACTGACCCCATCACGAGGCGAGGCTGACACCAGACTGACACAATCATGATGTGAGGCTGACACCAGACTGACCCCATCACTAGGCGAGGCTGACACCAGACTGACCCCATCACGAGGCGAGACTGACACCAGACTGACCCATCACGAGGCGAGGCTGACACCAGACTGACCCCATCACGTGGCGAGGCTGACACCAGACTGACACCATCATGATGTGAGGCTGACACCAGACTGACCCCATCATGAGGCGAGGTTGACACCAGACTGACACCATCACGTTGCGAGACTGACACCAGACTGACACCATCATGATGTGAGGCTGACACCAGACTGACCCCATCACTAGATGAGGCTGACACCAGACTGACCCCATCACGAGGCGAGGCTGACACCAGACTGACACCATCACGAGTTGAGACTGACACAAGACTGACACCATCAAGATGTGAGGCTGACACCAGACTGACCCCATCACGAGGCGAGGCTGACACCAGACTGACCCCATCACGAGGCGAGGCTGACACCAGACTGACACCATCACGAGGCGAGGCTGACACCAGACTGACACCATCACGATGTGAGGCTGACACCAGACTGACCCCATCACGAGGCAAGGCTGACACGAGACTGACCCCATCACGAGGCGAGGCTGACACCAGACTGACACAATCATGATGTGAGGCTGACACCAGACTGACCCCATCACTAGGCGAGGCTGACACCAGACTGACCCCATCACGAGGCGAGACTGACACCAGACTGACCCATCACGAGGCGAGGCTGACACCAGACTGACCCCATCACGTGGCGAGGCTGACACCAGACTGACACCATCATGATGTGAGGCTGACACCAGACTGACCCCATCACGAGGCGAGGCTGACACAAGACTGACCCCATCACGAGGCGAGACTGACACCAGACAGACCCCATCACGGGGCGAGGCTGACACCAGACTGACCCCATCACGAGGCGAGACTGACACCAGACTGACCCCATCACGAGGCGTGGCTGACACGAGACTGACACCATCATGATGTGAGGCTGACACAAGACTGACCCCATCACGAGGCGAGACTGACACCAGACTGACCCCATCACGAGGCGAGGCTGACACCAGACTGACCCCATCACGAGGCGAGGCTGACACCAGACTGACCCCATCACGAGGCGAGGCTGACAACAGACTGACACCATCATGAGGCGAGACTGACACCAGACTGATACCATCATGATGTGAGGCTGACACCAGACTGACCCCATCACTTGGCGAGACTGACACCAGACTGACCCCATCACGAGGCGAGGCTGACACCAGACTGACACCATCATGATGTGAGGCTGACACCAGACTGACCCCATCACGAGGCGAGGCTGACACCAGACTGACCCCATCACGAGGCGAGGCTGACACCAGACTGACACCATCACGAGGCGAGGCTGACACCAGACTGACACCATCACGATGTGAGGCTGACACCAGACTGACCCCATCACGAGGCAAGGCTGACACGAGACTGACCCCATCACGAGGCGAGGCTGACACCAGACTGACACCATCATGATGTGAGGCTGACACCAGACTGACCCCATCATGAGGCGAGGTTGACACCAGACTGACACCATCACGTTGCGAGACTGACACCATCATGATGTGAGGCTGACACCAGACTGACCCCATCACTAGACGAGGCTGACACCAGACTGACCCCATCACGAGGCAAGGCTGACACCAGACTGACACCATCACGAGTTGAGACTGACACAAGACTGACACCATCAAGATGTGAGGCTGACACCAGACTGACCCCATCACGAGGCGAGGCTGACACCAGACTGACCCCATCACGAGGCGAGGCTGACACCAGACTGACCCCATCATGATGTGAGGCTGACACCAGACTGACCCCATCACGAGGCGAGGCTGACACAAGACTGACCCCATCACGAGGCGAGACTGACACCAGACTGACCCCATCACGAGGCGAGGCTGACACCAGACTGACCCATCACGAGGCGAGGCTGACACCAGACTGACCCCATCACGAGGCGAGACTGAAACCAGACAGACCCCATCACGGGGCGAGGCTGACACCAGACTGACCCCATCACGAGGCGTGGCTGACACCAGACTGACACCATCATGATGTGAGGCTGACACCAGACAGACCCCGTCACGAGGCGAGACTGACACCAGACTGACCCCATCACGAGGCGAGGCTGACACCAGACTGACCCCATCACGAGGCGAGGCTGACACCAGACTGACCCCATCACGAGGCGAGGCTGACACAAGACTGACCCCATCACGAGACGAGGCTGACACCAGACTGACACCATCACGAGGCAAGGCTGACACCAGACTGACACCATCATGATGTGAGGCTGACACCAGACTGACCCCATCACTTGGCGAGACTGACACCAGACTGACCCCATCACGAGGCGAGGCTGACACCAGACTGACACCAAAATGATGTGAGGCTGACACCAGACTGACCCCATCACGAGGCGAGGCTGACACCAGACTGACCCCATCACGAGGCGAGGCTGACACCAGACTGACCCAATCACGAGGCGAGGCTGACACCAGACTGACACCATCACGAGTCGAGATTGACACAAGACTGACACCATCAAGATGTGAGGCTGACACCAGACTGACCCCATCACGAGGCGAGGCTGACACCAGACTGACCCCATCACGAGGAGGGGCTGACACCAGACTGACCCCATCACGAGGCGAGGCTGACACCAAATTTACACCATCACGAGGCGAGGCTGACACCAGACTGACCCCATCACGAGGTGAGGCTGACACCAGACTGACCCCATCACGAGGCGCGGCTGACACCAGACTGACCCCATCACGAGGCGAGGCTGACACCAGACTGACCCCATCACGTGGCGAGGCTGACACCAGACTGATCCCATCACGAGGCGAGGCTGACAACAGACTGACACCATCATGATGTGAGGCTGACACCAGACTGACCCGATCACGAGGCGATGCTGACAACAGACTGACACCATCATGATGTGAGGCTGACACCAGACTGACCCCATCACGTAGCGAGGCTGACACCAGACTGACCCCATCACGAGGCGAGACTGACACCAGATTGACCCCATCACGAGACGTGGCTGACACCAGACTGACACCATCATGATGTGAGGCTGACACCAGACTGACCCCATCACGAGGCGAGGCTGACACCAGACTGACCCCATCACGAGACGAGACTGACACCAGACTGACCCCATCACGAGGCGAGGCTGACACCAGACTGACCCCATCACGAGGCGAGGCTGACACCAGACTGACCCCATCACGATGCGAGGCTGACATCAGACTGACACCATCACGATGTGAGGCTGACACCAGATTGACCCCATCACGAGGCGAGGTTGACACCAGACTGACACCATCATGAGGCGAGACTGACACCAGACTGACAACATCACGAAGCGAGGCTGACACCAGACTGACCCCATCACGAGGCGAGGCTGACACCAGACTGACCCCATCACGAGGCGAGGCTGACACCAGACTGACCCCATCATGAGGTGATGCTGACAACAGACTAACACCATCATGATGTGAGGCTGACACCAGACTGACCCGATCACGAGGCGAGGCTGACACCAGACTGACACAATCATGATGTGAGGCTGACACCAGACTGACCCCATCACGAGGTGAGGCTGACACCATACTGACACTATCACGAGGCGAGGCTGACACCAGACTGACACCATAACTAGCGATGCTGACACCAGACTGACACCATCACGAGGAGAGGCTGAAACAGACTGACCCCATCACGAGGCGAGGCTGACACAAGACTGACACCATCACGAGGCGAGGCAGACACCAGACTGACCCCATCACTAGGCGAGGCTGACACCAGACTGACACCATCATGATGTGAGGCTGACACCAGACTGACCCCATCACTAGGTGAGACTGAAACCAGACTGACCTCATCACGAGGCGAGGCTGACACCAGACTGACCCCATCACGAGGCGAGACTGACACCAGACTGACCCCATCACGAGGCGAAGCTGACACCAGACTGACACCATCATGATGTGAGGCTGACACCAGACTGACCCCATCACTAGGCGAGGCTGACACCAGACTGACCCCATCACGAGGCGAGACTGACACCAGACTGACCCCATCACGAGGCGAGGCTGACACCAGACTGACCCCATCACGAGGCTAGGCTGACACCAGACTGACACCATCATGAGGCGAGGCTGACACCAGACTGACACCATCATGATGTGAGGCTGACACCAGACTGACCCCATCACTTGGCGAGACTGACACCAGACTGACCCCATCACGAGGCGAGGCTGACACCAGACTGACACCATCATGATGTGAGGCTGACACCAGACTGACCCCATCACGAGGCGAGGCTGACACCAGGCTGACCCCATCATGAGGCAAGGCTGACACCAGACTGACACCATCACGAGGCGAGGCTGACACTAGACTGACACCATCACGATGTGAGGCTGACACCAGACTGATCCCATCACGAGGCGAGGCTGACATCAGACTGACCCCATCACGAGGCGAGGCTGACACCAGACTGACACCTTCATGATGTGAGGCTGACACCAGACTGACCCCATCATGAGGCGAGGCTGACACCAGACTGACACCATCACGATGTGAGGCTGACACCAGACTGACCCCATCACGAGGCGAGGCTGACACCAGACTGACCCCATCACGAGGCGATGCTGACACCAGACTGACACCATCACGAGGCGAGACTGACACCAGACTGACACCATCACGAAGCGAGGCTGACACCAGACTGAAACCATCACGAGGCGAGGCTGACACCAGACTGACACCATCATGATGTGAGGCTGACACCAGACTGACCCCATCACGAGGTGAGGCTGACACCAGACTGACACCATCACGAGGCGAGGCTGACACCAGACTGACCCCATCACGAGGCGTGGCTGACACCAGACTGACACCATCATGATGTGAGGCTGACACCAGACTGACCCCATCACGAGGCGAGGCTGACACCAGACTGACCACATCACGAGACGAGACTGACACCAGACTGACCCCATCACGAGGCGAGGCTGACACCAGACTGACCCCATCACGAGAAGAGGCTGACACCAGACTGACCCCATCATGAGGCGAGGCTGACACCAGACGGACCCCATCACGAGGCGAGGCTGACACCAGACTGACACCATCACGATGTGAGGCTGACACCAGATTGACCCCATCACGAGGCGAGGCTGACACAAGACTGACCCCATCACGAGGAGAGGTTGACACCAGACTGACACCATCACGAGGCGAGACTGACACCAGACTGACAACATCACGAAGCGAGGCTGACACCAGACTGACCCCATCACGAGGCGAGACTGACACCAGACTGACCCCATCACGAGGCGAGACTGACACCAGATTGACCCCATCACAAGGCGTGGCTGACACCAGACTGACACCATCATGATGTGAGGCTGACACCAGACTGACCCCATCACGAGGCGAGGCTGACACCAGACTGACCACATCACAAGGTGAGGCTGACACCAGACTGACACAATCATGATGTGAGGCTGACACCAGACTGACCCCATCACGAGTCGAGGCTGACACCAGACTGACCACATCACGAGACGAGACTGACACCAGACTGACCCCATCACGAGGCGAGGCTGACACCAGACTGACCCCATCACGAGGCAAGGCAGACACCAGACTGACCCTATCACGAGGCGAGGCTGACACCAGACTGACCCCATCACGAGGCGAGGCAGACACCAGACTGACCCCATCACGAGGCGAGGCTGACACCAGACTGACCCCATCATGATGTGAGGCTGACACCAGACTGACCCCATCACTAGGCGAGACTGAAACCAGACTGACCTCATCACGAGGCGAGGCTGACACCAGACTGACCCCATCACGAGGCGAGACTGACACCAGACTGACCCCATCACGAGGCGAAGCTGACACCAGACTGACACCATCATGATGTGAGGCTGACACCAGACTGACCCCATCACTAGGCGAGACTGACACCAGACTGACCCCATCATGAGGCGAGGCTGACACCAGACTGACCCCATCACGAGGCTAGGCTGACACCAGACTGACACGATCACGAGGCGAGACTGACACCAGACTGACCCCATCATGAGGCGAGACTGACACCAGACTGACCCCATCACGAGGCGAGACTGACACCAGACTGACACCATCACGAGGCGAGACTGACACCAGACTGACCCCATCACGAGGCGAGGCTGACACCAGACTGACCCCATCACGGGACGAGGCTGACACCAGACTGACCCCATCACGAGGCGAGGCTGACACCAGTCGGACCCCATCAGGAGGCGAGGCTGACCCCAGACTGACCCCATCACGTGGCGAGGCTGACACCAGACTGACCCCCTCACGAGGCAAGGCTGACACCAGACTGACCCCATCACAAAGCGGGGCTGACACCAGACTGACCCCATTACGAGGCGAGGCTGACACCAAACTTACACCATCACGAGGCGAGGCTGAAACCAGACTGACCCCATCACGGGGCGAGGCTGACACCAGACTGACCCAATCACGAGGCGATGCTGACACCAGACTGACCCCATCACGAGGCGAGGCTGACACCAGACTGACCCCATCACGAGGCGATTCTGACACCAGACTGACCCCATCACGAGGCGAGGCTGACACCAGACTGACCCCATCACGAGGCGAGGCTGACACCAGACTGACCCCATCACGAGGCGAGGCTGACACCAGAATGACACCATTACGAGGCGAGACTGACACCAGACTGACCCCATCACGAGGCGAGGCTGACACCAGACTGACCCCATCACGAGGCGAGACTGACACCAGATTGACCCCATCACGAGGCGAGGCTGACACCAGACTGACCCCATCACTAGCGAGGCTGACAACAGACTGACACCATCACAAGGCGAGGCTGACACCAGACTGACACCATAACTAGCGAGGCTGACACCAGATTGACACCATCACGAGGCGAGGCTGACACCAGACTGACCCCATCACGAGGCGAGGCTGACACCAGACTGACCCATCACGAGGCGAGGCTGACACCAGACTGACCTCATCACGAGGCGAGGCAGACACCAGACTGACCCCATCACGAGGCGAGGCTGACACCAGACTGACCCCATCAAGAGGCGAGGCAGACACCAGACTGACCCCATCACTAGGCGAGGCTGACACCAGACTGACCCCATCACGAGGCGAGGCTGACACCAGAATGACACCATCAGGAGGCGAGGCTGACACCAGACTGACACCATCATGATGTGAGGCTGACACCAAATTGACCCCATCACTAGGCGAGACTGAAACCAGACTGACCCCATCACGAGGCGAGTCTGACACCAGACTGACCCCATCACGAGGCGAGACTGACACCAGACTGACCCCATCACGAGGCGAAGCTGACACCAGACTGACACCATCATGATGTGAGGTTGACACCAGACTGACCCCATCACTAGGCGAGACTGACACCAGACTGACCCCATCACGAGGCGAGGCTGACACCAGACTGACCCCATCACGAGGCTAGGCTGACACCAGACTGACACTATCACGAGGCGAGACTGACACCAGACTGACCCCATCATGAGGCGAGACTGACACCAGACTGACCCCATCACGAGGCGAGACTGACACCAGACTGACACCATCACGAGGCGAGACTGACACCAGACTGACCCCATCACGAGGCGAGGCTGACACCAGACTGACCCCATCACGGGACGAGTCTGACACCAGACTGACACCATCACGGGACGAGGCTGACACCAGACTGACCCCATCACGAGGCGAGGCTGACACCAGTCAGACCCCATCAGGAGGCGAGGCTGACCCCAGACTGACCCCATCACGTGGCGAGGCTGACACCAGACTGACCCCGTCACGAGGCAAGGCTGACACCAGACTGACCCCATCACAAGGCGGGGCTGACACCAGACTGACCCCATCACGAAGCGAGGCTGACACCAAACTTACACCATCACGAGGCGAGGCTGACACCAGACTGACCCCATCACGAGGCGAGGCTGACACCAGACTGACCACATCACGAGGCGAGGTTGACACTAGACTGACACCATCACGAGGCGAGACTGACACAAGACTGACACCATCAAGATGTGAGGCTGACACCAGACTGACCCCATCACGAGGCGAGGCTGACACCAGACTGACACCATCACAAGGCGAGGCTGACACCAGACTGACACCATCATGATGTGAGGCTGACACCAGACTGACACCATCATGAGGCGCGGCTGACACCAGACTGACCCCATCACGAGGCGAAGCTGACACCAGACTGACCCCATCACGAGGAGAGGCTGACATCAGACTGACCCCATCACGAGGCTAGGCTGACACCAGACTGACCCCATCACTAGCGAGGCTGACACCAGACTGACACCATCACGAGGCGAGGCTGACACCTGACTGACATCATCATGATGTGAGGCTGACACCAGACTGACACCATCACGAGGTGAGGCTGACACCAGACTGACCCCATCACGATGTGAGGCTGACACCAGACTGACCCCATCACGAGGCGAGACTGACACCAGACTGACCACATCACGACGCGAGGCTGACACCAGACTGACACCATAACTAGCGAGGCTGACACCAGACTGACACCATCACGAGGCGAGGCTGACACCAGACTGACCCCATCACGAGGCGAGGCTGACACCAGACTGACCCATCACGAGGCTAGGCTGACACCAGACTAACCCCATCACAAAGCGAGACTGACACCAGACTGACCCCATCACAAGGCAAGACTGACACCAGATTGACCCCATCACGAGGCGTGGCTGACACCAGACTGACACCATCATGATGTGAGGCTGACTCCAGACTGACCCCATCACGAGGCGAGGCTGACACCAGACTGACCACATCACGAGACGAGACTGACACCAGACTGACCCCATCACGAGGCGAGGCTGACACCAGACTGACCCCATCACGAGGCGCGGCTGACACCAGACTGACCCCATCATGAGGCGAGGCTGACACCAGACTGACCCCATCACGAGGCGAGTCTGACACCAGACTGACCCCATCACGAGGCGAGGCTGACACCAGACTGACCCCATCACGAGGCGAGGCTGACACCAGACTGACCCCATCACGAGGCGAGGCTTACACCAGACTGATCCCATCACGAGGCGAGGCTGACACCAGACTGACCCCATCACGAGGTGAGGCTGACACCAGACTGACCCCATCACGAGATGAGACTGACACCAGACTGACCCCATCACGACGCGAGACTGACAATAGACTGACCCCATCATGATGTGAGGCTGACACCAGACTGACACCATCACGAGGTGAGGCTGACACCAGACTGACACCATCATGATGTGAGGCTGACACCAGACTGACCCCATCATGAGGCGAGGCTGACACCACACTGACCACATCACGACGCGAGGCTGACACCAGACTGACACCATCACGAGGCGAGACTGACACCAGACTGACCCCATCACGAGGCGAGGCTGACACCAGACTGACACCATCACGAGGCGAGACTGACCCCATCACGAGGCGAGACTGACACCAGACTGACCCCATCACGAGGCGAGGCTGACACCAGACTGACCCCATCACGAGGCGAGACTGACACCAGACTGACCCCATCACTAGCGAGGCTCACACCAGACTGACCCCATCACGAGGCGAGACTGACACCAGACTGACCCCATCACGAGGCGAGACTGACACCAGACTGACCCCATCATGATGTGAGGCTGACACCAGACTGACCACATCACGAGGCGAGGCTGACACCAGACTGACCCCATCACGAGGCAAGGCTGACACCAGAATGACCCCATCACGAGGCGAGGCTGACACCAGACTGACCCCATCACGAGGCGAGGCTGACACCAGACTGACCCCATCACGAGGCGAGGCTGACACCAGACTGACCCCATCACGAGGCGAGACTGACACCAGACTGACCCCATCACTAGCGAGGCTCACACCAGACTGACACCATCATGAGGCGAGGCTGACACCAGACTGATCCCATCACGAGGCGAGGCTGACACCAGACTGACCCCATCACGAGGCGAGGCTAACACCAGACTGACACCATCATGATGTGAGGCTGACACCAGACTGACCCCATCACTAGGCGAGACTGACACCAGACTGACCCCATCACGAGGCGAGGCTGACACCAGACTGACACCATCACGAGGCGAGACTGACACCAGACTGACCCCATCACGAGGCGAGACTGACACCAGACTGACCCCATCACGAGGCGAGGCTGACACCAGACTGACCCCATCACGAGGCGAGACTGACACCAGACTGACCCCATCACGAGGCAAGGCTGACACCAGACTGACCCCATCACGAGGCGAGACTGACACCAGACTGACCCCATCACGAGGCGAGACTGACACCAGACTGACCCCATCATGATGTGAGGCTGACACCAGACTGACCACATCACGAGGCGAGGCTGACACCAGACTGACCCCATCACGAGGCAAGGCTGACACCAGAATGACCCCATCACGAGGCGAGGCTGACACCAGACTGACCCCATCACGAGGCGAGGCTGACACCAGACTGACACTATCACGAGGCGAGGCTGACACCAGACTGACACCATCATGATGTGAGGCTGACACCAGACTGACCCCATCACTAGGCGAGTCTGACACCAGACTGACACCATCACGAGGTGAGACTGACACCAGACTATCCCCATCACTAGCGAGGCTCACACCAGACTGACACCATCACGAGGCGATGCTGACGCCAGACTGACCCCATCACGAGGTGAGGCTGACACCAGACTGACCCCATCACGAGATGAGACTGACACCAGACTGACCCCATCACGACGCGAGACTGACAATAGACTGACACCATCGTGATGTGAGGCTGACACCAGACTGACCCCATCACGAGGCGAGGCTGACACCAGACTGACCCCATCACGAGGCAAGGCTGACACCAGACTGACCCCATCACGAGACGAGGCTGACACCAGACTGACCCCATCACGAGGCGAGGCTGACACCAGACTGACCCCATCACGAGGCGAGGCTGACACCAGACTGACACCATCATGATGTGAGGCTGACACCAGACTGACCCCATCACTAGGCGAGACTGACACCAGACTGACCCCATCACGAGGCGAGGCTGACAGCAGACTGACACCATCACGAGGCGAGACTGACACCAGACTGACCCCATCACTAGGCAAGACTGACACCAGACTGACCCCATCACGTGGAGAGGCTGACACCAGACTGACCCCATCACGAGGCGAGACTGACACCAGACAGACCAAATCACGAGGCGAGGCTGACACCAGACTGACCCCATCACGGGACGAGGCTGACACCAGACTGACCCCATCACGAGGCGAGACTGACACCAGACTGACCCCATCACGAGGAGAGGCTGACACCAGACTGACCCCATCACTACCGAGGCTGACACCAGACTGACACCATCACGAGGCGAGGCTGACACCAGACTGACCCCATCACTAGCCGATGCTGACACCAGACTGACCCCATCACGAGGCGAGGCTGACACCAGACTTACACCATCACGAGGCGAGACTGACACCAGACTGACCCCATCACGAGGCGAAGCTGACACCAGACAGACCCCATCACGAGGTGAGGCTGACACCATACTGACCCCATCATGAGGCGAGGCTGACACCAGACTGACCCCATCACGAGGCGAGACTGACACCACACTGACCCCATCACGAGGCGAGACTGACACCAGACTGACCCCATCACGAGGCGAGGCTGACACCAGACTGACCCCATCAAGAGGCGAGACTGACACCAGACTGACCCCATCACGAAGCGAGACTGACACCAGACTGACCCCATCACGAGGCGAGGCTGACACCAGACTGACCCCATCACGAGGTGAGGCTAACACGAGACTGACCCCATCACGAGGCGAGACTGACACCAGACTGACACAATCACGAGGCGAGACTGACACCAGACTGACCCCATCACTAGGCGAGACTGAAACCAGACTGACCCCATCACGAGGCGAGGCTGACACCAGACTGACCCCATCACCAGGCAAGGCTGACACCAGACTGACACCATCACGAGGAGAGGCCGAAACCAGACTGACATCATCACGATGTGAGGCTGAAACCAGACTGACCCCATCACGAGGCGAGGCTGACACCAGACTGACCCATTCACGAGGCGAGGCTGACACCAGACTGACACCATCATGATGTGAGGCTGACACCAGACTGACCCCATCACGAATCGAGGTTGACACCAGACTGACACCATCACGTGGCGAGACTGACACCAGACTGACACCATCATGATGTAAGGCTGACACCAGACTGACCCCATCACTAGGCGAGGCTGACACCAGACTGACCCCATCACGAGGCGAGGCTGACACCAAACTGACACCATCACGAGTCGAGACTGACACAAGACTGACACCATCAAGATGTGAGGCTGACACCAGACTGACCCCATCACGAGGCGAGGCTGACACCAGACTGACCCTATCACGAGGCGAGGCTGACACCAGACTGACCCCATCATGAGGCGAGGCTGACACCAGACTGACACCATCACGATGTGAGGCTGACACCAGACTGACCCCATCACGAGGCGTGGCTGACACCAGACTGACACCATCACGAGGCGAGGCTGACACCAGACTGACACCATCACGAGGCGAGACTGACACCAGACTGACACCATCACGAAGCGAGACTGACACCAGACTGACCCCATCACGAGGCGAGGCTGACACCAGACTGACACCATCATGATGTGAGGCTGACACCAGACTGACCCCATCACGAGGTGAGGCTGACACCAGACTGACACCATCACGAGGCGAGGCTGACACCAGACTGACACCATAACTAGCGAGGCTGACACCAGACTGACACCATCACGAGGCGAGACTGACACCAGATTGACCCCATCACAAGGCGTGGCTGAGAACAGACTGACACCATCATGATGTGAGGCTGACACCAGACTGACCCCATCACTAGGCGAGGCTGACACCAGACTGACCCCATCACGAGGCGAGACTGACACCAGACTGACCCCATCACGAGGCGAGACTGACACCAGATTGACCCCATCACAAGGCGTGGCTGAGAACAGACTGACACCATCATGATGTGAGGCTGACACCAGACTGACCCCATCACTAGGCGAGGCTGACACCAGACTGACCCCATCACGAGGCGAGGCTGACACCAGACTGACCCCATCACGAGGCGAGACTGACACCAGACTGACCCCATCACGAGGCGAGGCTGACACCAGACTGACCCCATCACGAGGCGAGACTGACACCAGACTGACCCCATCACGAGGCGAGGCTGACACCAGACTGACCCCATCACGGGACGAGTCTGACACCAGACTGATCCCATCACGGGACGAGGCTGACAACAGACTGACCCCATCACGAGGCGCGGCTGACACCAGACTGACCCCATCATGAGGCGAGGCTGACACCAGACTGACCCCATCACGAGGCGAGGCTGACACCAGACTGACACCATCATGATGTGAGGCTGACACCAGACTGACCCCATCACTAGGCGAGACTGACACCAGACTGACCCCATCACGAGGCGAGGCTGACAGCAGACTGACACCATCACGAGGCGAGACTGACACCAGACTGACCCCATCACTAGGCAAGACTGACACCAGACTGACCCCATCACGAGGAGAGGCTGACACCAGACTGACCCCATCACGAGGCGAGACTGACACCAGACTGACCAAATCACGAGGCGAGGCTGACACCAGACTGACCCCATCACGGGACGAGGCTGACACCAGACTGACCCCATCACGAGGCGAGACTGACACCAGACTGACCCCATCACGAGGAGAGGCTGACACCAGACTGACCCCATCACTACCGAGGCTGACACCAGACTGACACCATCACGAGGCGAGGCTGACACCAGACTGACCCCATCACTAGCCGATGCTGACACCAGACTGACCCCATCACAAGGCGAGGCTGACACCAGACTTACACCATCACGAGGCGAGACTGACACCAGACTGACCCCATCACGAGGCGAAGCTGACACCAGACAGACCCCATCACGAGGTGAGGCTGACACCATACTGACCCCATCATGAGGCGAGGCTGACACCAGACTGACCCCATCACGAGGCGAGACTGACACCACACTGACCCCATCACGAGGCGAGACTGACACCAGACTGACCCCATCACGAGGCGAGGCTGACACCAGACTGACCACATCAAGAGGCGAGACTGACACCAGACTGACCCCATCACGAAGCGAGACTGACACCAGACTGACCCCATCACGAGGCGAGGCTGACACCAGACTGACCCCATCACGAGGCGAGGCTAACACGAGACTGACCCCATCACGAGGCGAGACTGACACCAGACTGACACAATCACGAGGCGAGACTGACACCAGACTGACCCCATCACGAGGCGAGACTGACACCAGACTGACCCCATCACGAGGCGAGACTGACACCAGACTGACCCCATCACGAGGCAAGGCTGACACCAGACTGACACCATCATGATGTGAGGCTGACACAAGACTAACCCCATCACGAGGCGAGGCTGACACCAGATTGACACCATCACTAGGCGAGACTGACACCAGACTGACACCATCACGAGGCGAGGCTGACACCAGACTGACACCATCATGATGTGAGGCTGACACTAGACTGACCCCATCACGAGGCGAAACTGACACCAGACTGACCCCATCACGAGGCGAGGCTGACACCAGACTTACCCCATCACGAGGCGAGGCTGACACCAGACTGACACCATCATGATGTGAGGCTGACACAAGACTGACCCCATCACGAGGCGAAGCTGACACCAGACTGACCCCATCATGACGTGAGGCTGACACCAGACTGACCCCATCACTAGGCGAGGCTGACACCAGACTGACCCCATCACGAGGCGAGACTGACACCAGACTGACACCATCACGAGGCGAGACTGACACCAGACTGACCCCATCACGAGGCCAGGCTGACACCAGACTGACCCCATCATAGGGCTAGGCAGACACCAGACTGACCCCATCACGAGGCGAGGCTGACACCAGACTGACCCCATCACGAGGCGAGGCTGACACCAGACTGACTCCATCACGAGGCGAGGCTGACACCAGACTGACCCCATCACGAGGTGAGGCTGACACCAGACTGACACCATCATGATGTGAGGCTGACACCAGACTAACCCCATCAAGAGGCGAGGCTGACACCAGACTGACACCATCACGAGGCGAGGCTGACACCTGACTGACACCATCATGATGTGAGGCTGACACCAGACTGACCCCATCACGAGGCGAGGCTAACACCAGACTGACACCATCACGAGGCGAGGCTGACACCAGACTGACACCATCATGATGTGAGGCTGACACCAGACTGACCTCATCACGAGGCGAGGCTGACACCAGACTGACACCATCACAAGGCGAGGCTGACACCAGACTGACACCATCATGATGTGAGGCTGACACCAGACTGACCCCATCACGAGGCGAAGCTGACACCAGACTGACCCCATCACGAGGCGAGGCTGACATCAGACTGACCCCATCACGAGGCTAGGCTGACACCAGACTGACCCCATCACTAGCGAGGCTGACACCAGACTGACACCATCACGAGGCGAGGCTGACACCAGACTGACACCATCACGAGGCGAGGCTGACACCAGACTGACACCATCACGAGGCGAGGCTGACACCTGACTGACACCATCATGATGTGAGGCTGACACCAGACTGACCCCATCACTAGCCGAGACTGAAACCAGACTGACCCCATCACGAGGCGAGGCTGACACCAGACTGACCCCATCACCAGGCAAGGCTGACACCAGACTGACACCATCACGAGGAGAGGCCGAAACCAGACTGACATCATCACGATGTGAGGCTGAAACCAGACTGACCCCATCACGAGGCGAGGCTGACACCAGACTGACCCAATCACGAGGCGAGGCTGACACCAGACTGACACCATCATGATGTGAGGCTGACACCAGACTGACCCCATCACGAGGCGAGGTTGACACCAGACTGACACCATCACGTGGCGAGACTGACACCAGACTGACACCATCATGATGTAAGGCTGACACCAGACTGACCCCATCACTAGGCGAGGCTGACACCAGACTGACCCCATCACGAGGCGAGGCTGACACGAAACTGACACCATCACGAGTCGAGACTGACACAAGACTGACACCATCAAGATGTGAGGCTGACACCAGACTGACCCCATCACGAGGCGAGGCTGACACAAGACTGACCCTATCACGAGGCGAGGCTGACACCAGACTGACCCCATCATGAGGCGAGGCTGACACCAGACTGACACCATCATGATGTGAGGCTGACACCAGACTGACCCCATCACGAGGTGAGGCTGACACCAGACTGACACCATCACGAGGCGAGGCTGACACCAGACTGACACCATAACTAGCGAGGCTGACACCAGACTGACACCATCACGAGGCGAGACTGACACCAGATTGACCCCATCACAAGGCGTGGCTGACAACAGACTGACACAATCATGATGTGAGGCTGACACCAGACTGACCCCATCACTAGGCGAGGCTGACACCAGACTGACCCCATCACGAGGCGAGGCTGACACCAGACTGACACCATCATGATGTGAGGCTGACACAAGACTGACCCCATCACTAGGCGAGACTGACACCAGACTGACCCCATCACGAGGCGAGGCTGACACCAGACTGACACCATCACGAGGCGAGACTGACACCAGACTGACCCCATCACGAGGCGAGACTGACACCAGACTGACCCCATCACGAGGCGAGGCTGACACCAGACTGACCCCATCACGAGGCGAGACTGACACCAGACTGACACCATCACGAAGCGAGACTGACACCAGACTGACCCCATCACGAGGCGAGGCTGACACCAGACTGACACCATCATGATGTGAGGCTGACACCAGACTGACCCCATCACGAGGTGAGGCTGACACCAGACTGACACCATCACGAGGCGAGGCTGACACCAGACTGACACCATAACTAGCGAGGCTGACACCAGACTGACACCATCACGAGGCGAGACTGACACCAGATTGACCCCATCACAAGGCGTGGCTGACAACAGACTGACACCATCATGATGTGAGGCTGACACCAGACTGACCCCATCACTAGGCGAGACTGACACCAGACTGACCCCATCACGAGGCGAGGCTGACACCAGACTGACACCATCACGAGGCGAGACTGACACCAGACTGACCCCATCACGAGGCGAGACTGACACCAGACTGACCCCATCACGAGGCGAGGCTGACACCAGACTGACCCCATCACGAGGCGAGACTGACACCAGACTGACCCCATCACTAGCGAGGCTCACACCAGACTGACACCATCACGAGGCGATGCTGACACCAGACTGACCCCATCACGAGGCAAGGCTGACACCAGACTGACCCCATCATGAGGCGAGACTGACACCAGACTGACCCCATCACGAGGCGAGACTGACACCAGACTGACCCCATCATGATGTGAGGCTGACACCAGACTGACCACATCACGAGGCGAGGCTGACACCAGACTGACCCCATCACGAGGCAAGGCTGACACCAGAATGACCCCATCACGAGGCGAGGCTGACACCAGACTGACCCCATCACGAGGCGAGGCTGACACCAGACTGACACTATCACGAGGCGAGGCTGACACCAGACTGACACCATCATGATGTGAGGCTGACACGAGACTGACCCCATCACTAGGCGAGTCTGACACCAGACTGACACCATCACGAGGTGAGACTGACACCAGACTATCCCCATCACTAGGCGAGACTGACACCAGACTGACCCCATCACGAGGCGAGGCTGACACCAGACTGACCCCATCACGAGGCGAGACTGACACCAGACTGACCCCATCACTAGCGAGGCTCACACCAGACTGACACCATCACGAGGCGATGCTGACGCCAGACTGACCCCATCACGAGGCGAGGCTGACACCAGACTGACACCATCACGAGGCGAGGCTGACACCAGAGTGACACCATCATGATGTGAGGCTGAAACCAGACTGACCCCATCACTAGGCGAGACTGACAATAGACTGACCCCATCACGAGGTGAGGCTGACACCAGACTGATCCCCTCACGATGCGAGACTGACACCAGACTGACCCCATCACGAGGCGAGACTGACACCAGACTGACCCCATCACGAGGCGAGACTGACACCAGACTGACACCATCATGATGTGAGGCTGACACCAGACTGACCCCATCACTAGGCGAGACTGACACCAGACTGACCCCATCACGAGGCGAGGCTGACAGCAGACTGACACCATCACGAGGCGAGACTGAAACCAGACTGACCCCATCACTAGGCAAGACTGACACCAGACTGACCCCATCACGAGGAGAGGCTGACACCAGACTGACCCCATCACGAGGCGAGACTGACACCAGACTGACCAAATCACGAGGCGAGGCTGACAGCAGACTGACCCCATCACGGGACGAGGCTGACACCAGACTGACCCCATCACGAGGCGAGACTGACACCAGACTGACCCCATCACGAGGAGAGGCTGACACCAGACTGACCCCATCACTACCGAGGCTGACACCAGACTGACACCATCACGAGGCGAGGCTGACACCAGACTGACCCCATCACTAGCCGATGCTGACACCAGACTGACCCCATCACGAGTCGAGGCTGACACCAGACTTACACCATCACGAGGCAAGACTGACACCAGACTGACCCCTTCACGAGGCGAAGCTGACACCAGACAGACCCCATCACGAGGCGAGGCTGACACCATACTGACCCCATCATGAGGCGAGGCTGACACCAGACTGACCCCATCATGGGGCGAGGCTGACACCAGACTGACCCCATCATGATGTGAGGCTGACACCAGACTGAACCCATCACGAGGCGAGGCTGACACCAGACTGACCCCATCACGAGGCGAGGCTGACACGAGACTGACCCCATCACGAGGCGAGGCTGACACCAGACTGACACCATCATGATGTGAGGCTGACACCAGACTGACCCCATCACTAGGCGAGACTGACACCAGACTGACCCCATCACGAGGCGAGGCTGACACCAGACTGACACCATCACGAGGCGAGACTGACACCAGACTGACCCCATCACTAGGCGAGACTGACACCAGACTGACCCCATCACGAGGCGAGGCTGACACCAGACTGACCCCATCACGAGGCGAGGCTGACACCAGACTGACCCCATCACGAGGCGAGACTGACACCAGACTGACCCCATCACTAGGCGAGACTGACACCAGACTGACCCCATCACGAGGCGAGGCTGACACCAGACTGACCCCATCACGAGGCGAGGCTGACACCAGACTGACCCCATCACGAGGCGAGACTGACACCAGACTGACCCCATCACGAGGCGAGGCTGACACCAGACTGACCCCATCACGAGGCGAGACTGACACCACACTGACCCCATCACGAGGCGAGACTGACACCAGACTGACCCTATCACGAAGAGAGACTGACACCAGACTGACCCCATCACGAGGCGAGGCTGACACCAGACTGACCCCATCACGAGGCGAGACTGACACCACACTGACCCCATCACGAGGCGAGACTGACACCAGACTGACCCCATCACGAAGAGAGACTGACACCAGACTGACCCCATCACAAGGCGAGGCTGACACCAGACTGACCCCATCACGAGGCGAGGCTAACACGAGACTGACCCCATCACGAGGCGAGACGGACACCAGACTGACACAATCACGAGGCGAGACTGACACCAGACTGACCCCATCACGAGGCGAGACTGACACCAGACTGACCCCATCACGAGGCGAGACTGACACCAGACTGACCCCATCACGAGGCAAGGCTGACACCAGACTGACACCATCATGATGTGAGGCTGACACAAGACTAACCCCATCACGAGGCGAGGCTGACACCAGACTGACACCATCACTAGGCGAGACTGACACCAGACTGACACCATCACGAGGCGAGGCTGACACCAGACTGACCCCATCACGAGGCGAGGCTGACACCAGACTGACACCATCATGATGTGAGGCTTACACTAGACTGACCCCATCACGAGGCGAAACTGACACCAGACTGACCCCATCACGAGGCGAGGCTGACACCAGACTTACCCCATCACGAGGCGAGGCTGACACCAGACTGACACCATCATGATGTGAGGCTGACACAAGACTGACCCCATCACGAGGCGAAGCTGACACCAGACTGACCCCATCATGACGTGAGGCTGACACCAGACTGACCCCATCACTAGGCGAGGCTGACACCAGACTGACCCCATCACGAGGCGAGGCTGACACCTGACTGACACCATCATGATGTGAGGCTGACACCAGACTGACCCCATCACGAGGCGAGGCAGACAAAAGACTTACACCATCACGAGGCGAGGCTGACACCAGACTGACACCATCATGATGTGAGGCTGACACCAGACTGACCTCATCACGAGGCGAGGCTGACACCAGACTGACACCATCACAAGGCGAGGCTGACACCAGACTGACACCATCATGATGTGAGGCTGACACCAGACTGACACCATCACGAGGCGCGGCTGACACCGGACTGACCCCATCACGAGGCGAAGCTGACACCAGACTGACCCCATCACGAGGCGAGGCTGACATCAGACTGACCCCATCACGACGCTAGGCTGACACCAGACTGACCCCATCACTAGCGAGGCTGACACCAGACTGACACCATCACGAGGCGAGGCTGACACCAGACTGACACCATCACGAGGCGAGGCTGACACCAGACTGACCCCATCACGAGGCGAGGCTGACACCAGACTGACACCATCACGAGGCGAGGCTGACACCTGACTGACACCATCATGATGTGAGGCTGACACATGACTGACCCCATCACGAGGCGAGGCTGACACCAGACTGACACCATCATGATGTGAGGCTGACACCAGACTGACCCCATCACGAGGTGAGGCTGACACCAGACTGACACCATCACGAGGCGAGGCTGACACCAGACTGACAACATAACTAGCGAGGCTGACACCAGACTGACACCATCACGAGGCGAGGCTGACACCAGACTGACCCAATCACGAGGCGAGGCTGACACCAGACTGACACCATCATGATGTGAGGCTGACACCAGACTGACCCCATCACGAGGCGAGGTTGACACCAGACTGACACCATCACGTGGCGAGACTGACACCAGACTGACACCATCATGATGTAAGGCTGACACGAGACTGACCCCATCACTAGGCGAGGCTGACACCAGACTGACCCCATCACGAGGCGAGGCTGACACCAAACTGACACCATCACGAGTCAAGACTGACACAAGACTGACACCATCAAGATGTGAGGCTGACACCAGACTGACCCCATCACGAGGCGAGGCTGACACCAGACTGACCCTATCACGAGGCGAGGCTGACACCAGACTGACCCCATCATGAGGCGAGGCTGACACCAGACTGACACCATCACGATGTGAGGCTGACACTAGACTGACCCCATCACTAGGCGAGGCTGACACCAGACTGACCCCATCACGAGGCGAGGCTGACACCAAACTGACACCATCACGAGTCAAGACTGACACAAGACTGACACCATCAAGATGTGAGGCTGACACCAGACTGACCCCATCACGAGGCGAGGCTGACACCAGACTGACCCTATCACGAGGCGAGGCTGACACCAGACTGACCCCATCATGAGGCGAGGCTGACACCAGACTGACACCATCACGATGTGAGGCTGACACTAGACTGACCCCATCACGAGGCGTGGCTGACACCAGACTGACACCATCACGAGGCGAGGCTGACACCAGACTGACACCATCACGAGGCGAGACTGACACCAGACTGACACCCTCACGAAGCGAGACTGACACCAGACTGACCCCATCACGAGGCGAGGCTGACACCAGACTGACACCATCATGATGTGAGGCTGACACCAGACTGACCCCATCACGAGGTGAGGCTGACACCAGACTGACACCATCACGAGGCGAGGCTGACACCAGACTGACACCATAACTAGCGAGGCTGACACCAGACTGACACCATCACGAGGCGAGACTGACACCAGATTGACCCCATCACAAGGCGTGGCTGACAACAGACTGACACCATCATGATGTGAGGCTGACACCAGACTGACCCCATCACGAGGCGAGGCTGACACCAGACTGACCCCATCACGAGGCGAGACTGACACCAGACTGACCCCATCACGAGGCGAGGCTGACACCAGAATGACCCCATCACTAGGCGAGGCTGACACCAGACTGACCCCATCACGAGGCGAGACTGACACCAGACTGACCCCATCACGAGGCGAGGCTGACACAAGACTGACCCCATCACGAGGCGAGGCTGACACCGGACTGACCCCATCACGAGGCGAGACTGACATCAGACTGACCCCATCACTAGCGAGGCTGACACCAGACTGACACCATCACGAGGCGAGGCTGACACCAGACAGACACCATCACCAGGCGAGGCTGACACCAGACTGACCCCATCACGAGTCAAGGCTGACACCAGACTGACCCCATCACGGGGCGAGGCTGACACCAGACTGACCCCATCACGAGGCAAGGCTGACACTAGACTTACACCATAACGATGTGATGCTGACACCAGACTGACCCCATCACGAGGCGAGGCTGACACCAGACTGACCCCATCACGAGGCGAGGCTGACACCAGACTGACCCCATCACGAGGCGAGACTGACACCAGACTGACCCCATCACTAGCGAGGCTGACACCAGACTGACACCATCACGAGGCGAGGCTGACACCAGACAGACATCATCACCAGGCGAGGCTGACACCATACTGACCCCATCACGAGGCAATGCTGACACCAGACTGACCCCATCACGAGGCGAGGCTGACACCAGACTGACACCATCATGAGGCGAGACTGACACCAGACTGACCCCATCAGGATGTGAGGCTGACACCAGACTGACCCCATCACTAGGCGAGGCTGACACCAGACTGACCCCATCACTAGGCGAGGCTGACACCAGACTGACCCCATCACGAGGCAAGGCTGACACCAGACTGACACCATCACGATGTGATGCTGACACCAGACTGACCCCATCACGAGGCGAGGCTGACACCAGACTGACCCCATCACGAGGCGAGGCTGACACCAGACTGACCCCATCACGAGGCGAAGCTGACACCAGACTGACACCATCACGAGGTGAGACTGACACCAGACTGACCCCATCACGAGGCGAGACTGATACCAGACTGACCCCATCACGAGGCGAGACTGACACCAGACTGACCCCATCAGGAGGCGAGGCTGACACCAGACTGATCCCATCACGGGGCGAGGCTGACACCAGACTGACCCCATCACGAGGCGAGGCTGACACCAGACTGACCCCATCACGAGGCGGGGCTGAGACCAGACTGACCCCATCACGAGGGGAGGCTGACACCAGACTGACCCCATCACGAGGCGAGGCTGACACCAGACTGACACCATCATGAGGCGAGACTGACACCAGACTGACCCCATCATGAGGCGAGGCTGACACCAGACTGATCCCATCACGGGTCGAGGCTGACACCAGACTAACCCCATCACGAGGCGGGGCTGACACCAGACTGACCACATCACGAGGAGAGGCTGACACCAGACTGACCCCATCACGAGGCGAGGCTGACACCAGACTGACACCATCATGAGGCGAGACTGACACCAGACTGACCCCATCATGAGGTGAGGCTGACACCAGACTGACCCCATCACTAGGCGAGGCTGACACCAGACTGACCCCATCACTAGGCGAGGCTGACACCAGACTGACCCCATCACGAGGCAAGGCTGACACCAGACTGACATCATCACGATGTGATGCTGACACCAGACTGACCCCATCACGAGGCGAGACTGACACCGGACTTACCCCATCACGAGGCGAAGCTGACACCAGACTGACCCCATCACGAGGCGAGACTGACACCGGACTGACCCCATCACGGGGCGAGGCTGACACCAGACTGACCAAATCACGAGGCGAGGATGACACCAGACTGAAACCATCACGAGGCGAGACTGACACCAGACTGACCCCATCATGATGTGAGACTGACACCAGTCTGACCCCATCACGAGGCGAGACTGACACCAGACTGACCCGATCACGAGGCGAGGCTGACACCAGACTGACCCCATCACTAGGCGAGGCTGACACCAGACTGACCCCATCACGAGGCGAGGCTGACACCAGAATGACCCCATCACGAGGCGAGACTGACACCAGACTGACCCCATCACGAGGCGAGGCTGACACCAGACTGACCCCATTCACTAGGCGAGGCTGACACCAGACTGACCCCATCACTAGGCAAGGCTGACACCAGACTGACCCCATCACGAGGCGAGGCTGACAGCAGACTGACCCCATCAC
This sequence comes from Staurois parvus, assembly GCF_062004578.1. Taxonomy (NCBI): domain Eukaryota; kingdom Metazoa; phylum Chordata; class Amphibia; order Anura; family Ranidae; genus Staurois; species Staurois parvus. The sequence continues at coordinate 69,237 of NW_028320315.1, read as the reverse complement.
GAGGCGAGGCTGACACCAGATTGACCCCATCACGAGGCGAGACTGACACTAGACTGACCCCATCACGAGGCGAGGCTGACACCAGTCTGACACCATCACGAGGTGAGGCTGACACCAGATTGACACCATCACGGGGTGAAGCTGACACCAGACTGACCCCATCACGAGACGAGACTGACACCAGACTGACCCCATCACGAGGAGAGGCTGACACCAGACTGACACCTTCACGATGTGAGGCTGACACCAGACTGACCCGATCACGAGGCGAGGCTGACACCAGACTGACCCCATCACTAGGTGAGGCTGACACCAGACTGACCCCATCACGAGGCGAGGCTGACACCAGAATGACCCCATCACGAGGCGAGACTGACACCAGACTGACCCCATCACGAGGCGAAGCTGACACCAGACTGACACCATCATGATGTGAGGCTGACACCAGACTGACACCATCACGAGGCGAGGCTGACACCAGACTGACCCCATTCACTAGGCGAGGCTGACACTAGACTGACCCCATCACGAGGCGAGACTGACACCAGACTGACCCCATCACGAGGCGAGGCTGACACCAGACTGACACCATCACTAGGCGAGGCTGAAACCAGACTGACCCCATCACGAGGCGAGGCTGAAACCAGACTGACCCCATCACGAGGCAAGGCTGACACCAGTCTGACCCCATCACGAGGCGAGGCAGACACCAGACTGACACCATCACGGGGCGAGGCTGACACCAGACTGACCAAATCACGAGGCGAGGCTGACACCAGACTGAAACCATCACGAGGCGAGACTGACACCAGACTGACCCCATCATGATGTGAGACTGACACCAGACTAACCCCATCACGAGGCGAGACTGATACCAGACTGACCCCATCACGAGGCGAGACTGACACCAGACTGACCCCATCATGAAGCGAGGCTGACACCAGACTGATCCCATCACGGGGCGAGGCTGACACCAGACTGACCCCATCACGAGGCGAGGCTGACACCAGACTGACCTCATCACGAGTTGGGGCTGACACCAGACTGACCCCATCACGAGGAGAGGCTGACACCAGACTGACCCCATCACGAGGCGAGGCTGACACCAGACTGACACCATCATGAAGCGAGACTGACACCAGACTGACCCCATCATGATGTGAGGCTGACACAAGACTGACCCCATCACTAGGCGAGGCTGACAACAGACTGACCCCATCACTAGGCGAGGCTGACACCAGACTGACCCCATCACGAGGCAAGGCTGACACCAGACTGACATCATCACGATGTGATGCTGACACCAGACTGACCCCATCACGAGGCGAGACTGACACCAGACTGACCCCATCACGAGGCGAGACTGACACCAGTCTGACACCATCATGATGTGAGGCTGACACCAGACTGACCCCATCACGAGGCGAGGCTGACACCAGACTGACCCCATCACGAGGCGAGGCTGACACCAGACTGACACCATCACGAGGCGAGGCTGACACCAGACTGACCCCATCACGGGGCGAGGCTGACACCAGACTGACCCCATCACGAGTCAAGGCTGACACCAGACTTACACCATCACGATGTGATGCTGACACCAGACTGACCCCATCACGAAGCGAGGCTGACACCAGACTGACCCCATCACGAGGCGAGGCTGACACCAGACTGACCCCATCACGAGGCGAGGCTGACACCAGACTGACCCCATCACGAGGCGAGACTGACACCAGACTGACCCCATCACGAGGCGAGACTGACACCAGACTGACCCCATCACGAGGCGAGGCTGACATCAGTCTGACCCCATCACGAGGCGAGGCAGACACCAGACTGACACCATCACTAGGCGAGGCTGAAACCAGACTGACCCCATCACGAGGCGAGGCTGACACCAGACTGACACCATCACGAGGCGAGGCTGACACCAGACTGACTCCATCATGATGTGAGGCTGACACCAGACTGACCCCATCACTAGGCGAGGCTGACACCAGACTGACCCCATCACGAGGCGAGACTGACCCCATCACGAGGAGAGGCTGACAACAGACTGACACCATCATGATGTGAGGCTGACACCAGACTGACCCCATCACTAGGCGAGGCTGACACCAGACTGACCCCATCACGAGGCAAGGCTGACACCAGACTGACCCCATCACTAGGCGAGGCTGACACCAGACTGACCCCATCACGGGGCGAGGCTGACACCAGACTGACCCCATCACGAGGCGAGGCTGACACCAGACTGACCCCATCACGAGGCGGGCCTGAGACCAGACTGACCCCATCACGAGGAGAGGCTGACACCAGACTGACCCCATCACGAGGCGAGACTGACACCAGACTGACACCATCATGAGGCGAGACTGACACCAGACTGACCCCATCATGAGGCGGGGCTGACACCAGACTGATCCCATCACGGGGCGAGGCTGACACCAGACTTACCCCATCACGAGGCGAGGCTGACACCAGACTGACCTCATCACGAGTTGGGGCTGACACCAGACTGACCCCATCACGAGGAGAGGCTGACACCAGACTGACCCCATCACGAGGCGAGGCTGACACCAGACTGACACCATCATGAAGCGAGACTGACACCAGACTGACCCCATCATGATGTGAGGCTGACACAAGACTGACCCCATCACTAGGCGAGGCTGACACCAGACTGACCCCATCACTAGGCGAGGCTGACACCAGACTGACCCCATCACTAGGCGAGGCTGACACCAGACTGACCCCATCACTAGGCGAGGCTGACACCAGACTGACCCCATCACGAGGCAAGGCTGACACCAGACTGACACCATCACGATGTGATGCTGACACCAGACTGACCCCATCACGAGGCGAGACTGACACCAGTCTGACCCCATCACGAGGCGAGACTGACACCAGTCTGACACCATCATGATGTGAGGCTGACACCAGACTGACCCCATCACGAGGCGAGGCTGACACCAGACTGACCCCATCACGAGGCGAGGCTGACACCAGACTGACACCATCACGAGGCGAGGCTGACACCAGACTGACCCCATCACGGGGCGAGGCTGACACCAGACTGACCCCATCACGAGTCAAGGCTGACACCAGACTTACACCATCACGATGTGATGCTGACACCAGACTGACCCCATCATGAGGCGAGGCTGACACCAGACTGACCCCATCACGAGGCGAGGCTGACAGGAGACTGACCCCATCACGAGGCGAGGCTGACACCAGACTGACCCCATCACGAGGCGAGACTGACACCAGACTGACCCCATCACGAGGTGAGACTGACACCAGACTGACCCCATCACTAGGCGAGGCTGACACCAGACTGACCCCATCAGGAGGCAAGGCTGACACCAAACTGACATCATCACGATGTGATGCTGACACCAGACTGACCCCATCACGAGGCGAGGCTGACACCAGACTGATCCCATCACGGGGCGAGGCTGACACCAGACTGACCCCATCACGAGGCGAAGCTGACACCAGAATGACCCCATCACAAGGCGAGGCTGACACCAGACTGACCCCATCACGAGGCGAGACTGACACCAGACTGACCCCATCACGAGGCGAGGCTAACACCAGACTGACACCATCACGAGGCGAGGCTGACACCAGACTGACCCCATCACGAGGCGTGGCTGACACCAGACTGACCCCATCACGGGGCGAGGCTGACACCAGACTGACCCCGTCACGAGGCGAGACTGACACCAGACTGACACCATCATGATGTGAGGCTGACACCAGACTGAACCCATCACGAGGCAAGGCTGACACCAGACTGACCCCATCACGAGGCGAGGCTGACCCCAGACTGACCCCATCACTAGGCGAGGCTGACACCAGACTGACCCCATCACGAGGCGAGGCTGACACCAGACTGACCCCATCACTAGGCGAGGCTGACACCAGACTGACCCCATCACGAGGCGAGGCTGACACCAGACTGACCCCATCACGAGGCGAGGCTGACACCAGACTGACCCCATCACGAGGCGGGGCTGAGACCAGACTGACCCCATCACGAGGAGAGGCTGACACCAGACTGACACCATCATGAGGCGAGACTGACACCAGACTGACCCCATCATGAGGCGAGGCTGACACCAGACTGATCCCATCATGGGGCGAGGCTGACACCAGACTGACCCCGTCACGAGGCGAGGCTGACACCAGACTGACCTCATCACTAGGCGAGACTGACACCAGACTGACCACATCACGAGGCGAGGCTGACACTAGACTGACCCCATCACGAGGCGAGACTGACACCGGACTGACCCCATCTCGAGGCAAGGCTGACACCAGACTGACCCCATCACGAGGCGAGACTGACACCAGACTGACCCCATCACTAGGCGAGGCTGACACCAGACTGACCCCATCAGGAGGCAAGGCTGACACCAAACTGACATCATCACGATGTGATGCTGACACCAGACTGACCCCATCACGAGGCGAGGCTGACACCAGACTGATCCCATCACGGGGCGAGGCTGACACCAGACTGACCCCATCACGAGGCGAAGCTGACACCAGAATGACCCCATCACAAGGCGAGGCTGACACCAGACTGACCCCATCACGAGGCGAGGCTAACACCAGACTGACACCATCACGAGGCGAGGCTGACACCAGACTGACCCCATCACGAGGCGTGGCTGACACCAGACTGACCCCATCACGGGGCGAGGCTGACACCAGACTGACCCCGTCACGAGGCGAGACTGACACCAGACTGACACCATCATGATGTGAGGCTGACACCAGACTGAACCCATCACGAGGCAAGGCTGACACCAGACTGACCCCATCACGAGGCGAGGCTGACCCCAGACTGACCCCATCACTAGGCGAGGCTGACACCAGACTGACCCCATCACGAGGCGAGGCTGACACCAGACTGACCCCATCACTAGGCGAGGCTGACACCAGACTGACCCCATCACGAGGCGAGGCTGACACCAGACTGACCCCATCACGAGGCGAGGCTGACACCAGACTGACCCCATCACGAGGCGGGGCTGAGACCAGACTGACCCCATCACGAGGAGAGGCTGACACCAGACTGACACCATCATGAGGCGAGACTGACACCAGACTGACCCCATCATGAGGCGAGGCTGACACCAGACTGATCCCATCACGGGTCGAGGCTGACACCAGACTAACCCCATCACGAGGCGGGGCTGACACCAGACTGACCACATCACGAGGAGAGGCTGACACCAGACTGACCCCATCACGAGGCGAGGCTGACACCAGACTGACACCATCATGAGGCGAGACTGACACCAGACTGACCCCATCATGAGGTGAGGCTGACACCAGACTGACCCCATCACTAGGCGAGGCTGACACCAGACTGACCCCATCACTAGGCGAGGCTGACACCAGACTGACCCCATCACGAGGCAAGGCTGACACCAGACTGAAATCATCACGATGTGATGCTGACACCAGACTGACCCCATCACGAGGCGAGACTGACACCGGACTTACCCCATCACGAGGCGAGGCTGACACCAGACTGACCCCATCACGAGGCGAGACTGACACCGGACTGACCCCATCACGGGGCGAGGCTGACACCAGACTGACCAAATCACGAGGCGAGGCTGACACCAGACTGAAACCATCACGAGGCGAGACTGACACCAGACTGACCCCATCATGATGTGAGACTGACACCAGTCTGACCCCATCACGAGGCGAGACTGACACCAGACTGACCCGATCACGAGGCGAGGCTGACACCAGACTGACCCCATCACTAGGCGAGGCTGACACCAGACTGACCCCATCACGAGGCGAGGCTGACACCAGAATGACCCCATCACGAGGCGAGACTGACACCAGACTGACCCCATCACGAGGCGAGGCTGACACCAGACTGACCCCATTCACTAGGCGAGGCTGACACCAGACTGACCCCATCACTAGGCAAGGCTGACACCAGACTGACCCCATCACGAGGCGAGGCTGACAGCAGACTGACCCCATCACGAGGCGAGGCTGACACCAGATTGACCCCATCACGAGGCGAGACTGACACTAGACTGACCCCATCACGAGGCGAGGCTGACACCAGTCTGACACCATCACGAGGTGAGGCTGACACCAGATTGACACCATCACGGGGTGAAGCTGACACCAGACTGACCCCATCACGAGACGAGACTGACACCAGACTGACCCCATCACGAGGCGAGGCTGACACCAGACTGACACCTTCACGATGTGAGGCTGACACCAGACTGACCCGATCACGAGGCGAGGCTGACACCAGACTGACCCCATCACTAGGTGAGGCTGACACCAGACTGACCCCATCACGAGGCGAGGCTGACACCAGAATGACCCCATCACGAGGCGAGACTGACACCAGACTGACCCCATCACGAGGCAAAGCTGACACCAGACTGACACCATCATGATGTGAGGCTGACACCAGACTGACACCATCACGAGGCGAGGCTGACACCAGACTGACCCCATTCACTAGGCGAGGCTGACACCAGACTGACCCCATCATGAGGCGAGGCTGACACCAGACTGACACCATCACGATGTGAGGCTGACACTAGACTGACCCCATCACGAGGCGTGGCTGACACCAGACTGACACCATCACGAGGCGAGGCTGACACCAGACTGACACCATCACGAGGCGAGACTGACACCAGACTGACACCCTCACGAAGCGAGACTGACACCAGACTGACCCCATCACGAGGCGAGGCTGACACCAGACTGACACCATCATGATGTGAGGCTGACACCAGACTGACCCCATCACGAGGTGAGGCTGACACCAGACTGACACCATCACGAGGCGAGGCTGACACCAGACTGACACCATAACTAGCGAGGCTGACACCAGACTGACACCATCACGAGGCGAGACTGACACCAGATTGACCCCATCACAAGGCGTGGCTGACAACAGACTGACACCATCATGATGTGAGGCTGACACCAGACTGACCCCATCACGAGGCGAGGCTGACACCAGACTGACCCCATCACGAGGCGAGACTGACACCAGACTGACCCCATCACGAGGCGAGGCTGACACCAGAATGACCCCATCACTAGGCGAGGCTGACACCAGACTGACCCCATCACGAGGCGAGACTGACACCAGACTGACCCCATCACGAGGCGAGGCTGACACAAGACTGACCCCATCACGAGGCGAGGCTGACACCGGACTGACCCCATCACGAGGCGAGACTGACATCAGACTGACCCCATCACTAGCGAGGCTGACACCAGACTGACACCATCACGAGGCGAGGCTGACACCAGACAGACACCATCACCAGGCGAGGCTGACACCAGACTGACCCCATCACGAGTCAAGGCTGACACCAGACTGACCCCTTCACGGGGCGAGGCTGACACCAGACTGACCCCATCACGAGGCAAGGCTGACACTAGACTTACACCATAACGATGTGATGCTGACACCAGACTGACCCCATCACGAGGCGAGGCTGACACCAGACTGACCCCATCACGAGGCGAGGCTGACACCAGACTGACCCCATCACGAGGCGAGACTGACACCAGACTGACCCCATCACTAGCGAGGCTGACACCAGACTGACACCATCACGAGGCGAGGCTGACACCAGACAGACATCATCACCAGGCGAGGCTGACACCATACTGACCCCATCACGAGGCAATGCTGACACCAGACTGACCCCATCACGAGGCGAGGCTGACACCAGACTGACACCATCATGAGGCGAGACTGACACCAGACTGACCCCATCAGGATGTGAGGCTGACACCAGACTGACCCCATCACTAGGCGAGGCTGACACCAGACTGACCCCATCACTAGGCGAGGCTGACACCAGACTGACCCCATCACGAGGCAAGGCTGACACCAGACTGACACCATCACGATGTGATGCTGACACCAGACTGACCCCATCACGAGGCGAGGCTGACACCAGACTGACCCCATCACGAGGCGAGGCTGACACCAGACTGACCCCATCACGAGGCGAAGCTGACACCAGACTGACACCATCACGAGGTGAGACTGACACCAGACTGACCCCATCACGAGGCGAGACTGATACCAGACTGACCCCATCACGAGGCGAGACTGACACCAGACTGACCCCATCATGAGGCGAGGCTGACACCAGACTGATCCCATCACGGGGCGAGGCTGACACCAGACTGACCCCATCACGAGGCGAGGCTGACACCAGACTGACCCCATCACGAGGCGGGGCTGAGACCAGACTGACCCCATCACGAGGGGAGGCTGACACCAGACTGACCCCATCACGAGGCGAGGCTGACACCAGACTGACACCATCATGAGGCGAGACTGACACCAGACTGACCCCATCATGAGGCGAGGCTGACACCAGACTGATCCCATCACGGGTCGAGGCTGACACCAGACTAACCCCATCACGAGGCGGGGCTGACACCAGACTGACCACATCACGAGGAGAGGCTGACACCAGACTGACCCCATCACGAGGCGAGGCTGACACCAGACTGACACCATCATGAGGCGAGACTGACACCAGACTGACCCCATCATGAGGTGAGGCTGACACCAGACTGACCCCATCACTAGGCGAGGCTGACACCAGACTGACCCCATCACTAGGCGAGGCTGACACCAGACTGACCCCATCACGAGGCAAGGCTGACACCAGACTGACATCATCACGATGTGATGCTGACACCAGACTGACCCCATCACGAGGCGAGACTGACACCGGACTTACCCCATCACGAGGCGAAGCTGACACCAGACTGACCCCATCACGAGGCGAGACTGACACCGGACTGACCCCATCACGGGGCGAGGCTGACACCAGACTGACCAAATCACGAGGCGAGGATGACACCAGACTGAAACCATCACGAGGCGAGACTGACACCAGACTGACCCCATCATGATGTGAGACTGACACCAGTCTGACCCCATCACGAGGCGAGACTGACACCAGACTGACCCGATCACGAGGCGAGGCTGACACCAGACTGACCCCATCACTAGGCGAGGCTGACACCAGACTGACCCCATCACGAGGCGAGGCTGACACCAGAATGACCCCATCACGAGGCGAGACTGACACCAGACTGACCCCATCACGAGGCGAGGCTGACACCAGACTGACCCCATTCACTAGGCGAGGCTGACACCAGACTGACCCCATCACTAGGCAAGGCTGACACCAGACTGACCCCATCACGAGGCGAGGCTGACAGCAGACTGACCCCATCACGAGGCGAGGCTGACACCAGATTGACCCCATCACGAGGCGAGACTGACACTAGACTGACCCCATCACGAGGCGAGGCTGACACCAGTCTGACACCATCACGAGGTGAGGCTGACACCAGATTGACACCATCACGGGGTGAAGCTGACACCAGACTGACCCCATCACGAGACGAGACTGACACCAGACTGACCCCATCACGAGGAGAGGCTGACACCAGACTGACACCTTCACGATGTGAGGCTGACACCAGACTGACCCGATCACGAGGCGAGGCTGACACCAGACTGACCCCATCACTAGGTGAGGCTGACACCAGACTGACCCCATCACGAGGCGAGGCTGACACCAGAATGACCCCATCACGAGGCGAGACTGACACCAGACTGACCCCATCACGAGGCGAAGCTGACACCAGACTGACACCATCATGATGTGAGGCTGACACCAGACTGACACCATCACGAGGCGAGGCTGACACCAGACTGACCCCATTCACTAGGCGAGGCTGACACCAGACTGACCCCATCACGAGGCGAGACTGACACCAGACTGACCCCATCACGAGGCGAGGCTGACACCAGACTGACACCATCACTAGGCGAGGCTGAAACCAGACTGACCCCATCACGAGGCGAGGCTGAAACCAGACTGACCCCATCACGAGGCAAGGCTGACACCAGTCTGACCCCATCACGAGGCGAGGCAGACACCAGACTGACACCATCACGGGGCGAGGCTGACACCAGACTGACCAAATCACGAGGCGAGGCTGACACCAGACTGAAACCATCACGAGGCGAGACTGACACCAGACTGACCCCATCATGATGTGAGACTGACACCAGACTAACCCCATCACGAGGCGAGACTGATACCAGACTGACCCCATCACGAGGCGAGACTGACACCAGACTGACCCCATCATGATGTGAGGCTGACACAAGACTGACCCCATCACTAGGCGAGGCTGACAACAGACTGACCCCATCACTAGGCGAGGCTGACACCAGACTGACCCCATCACGAGGCAAGGCTGACACCAGACTGACATCATCACGATGTGATGCTGACACCAGACTGACCCCATCACGAGGCGAGACTGACACCAGACTGACCCCATCACGAGGCGAGACTGACACCAGTCTGACACCATCATGATGTGAGGCTGACACCAGACTGACCCCATCACGAGGCGAGGCTGACACCAGACTGACCCCATCACGAGGCGAGGCTGACACCAGACTGACACCATCACGAGGCGAGGCTGACACCAGACTGACCCCATCACGGGGCGAGGCTGACACCAGACTGACCCCATCACGAGTCAAGGCTGACACCAGACTTACACCATCACGATGTGATGCTGACACCAGACTGACCCCATCACGAAGCGAGGCTGACACCAGACTGACCCCATCACGAGGCGAGGCTGACACCAGACTGACCCCATCACGAGGCGAGGCTGACACCAGACTGACCCCATCACGAGGCGAGACTGACACCAGACTGACCCCATCACGAGGCGAGACTGACACCAGACTGACCCCATCACGAGGCGAGGCTGACATCAGTCTGACCCCATCACGAGGCGAGGCAGACACCAGACTGACACCATCACTAGGCGAGGCTGAAACCAGACTGACCCCATCACGAGGCGAGGCTGACACCAGACTGACACCATCACGAGGCGAGGCTGACACCAGACTGACTCCATCATGATGTGAGGCTGACACCAGACTGACCCCATCACTAGGCGAGGCTGACACCAGACTGACCCCATCACGAGGCGAGACTGACCCCATCACGAGGAGAGGCTGACAACAGACTGACACCATCATGATGTGAGGCTGACACCAGACTGACCCCATCACTAGGCGAGGCTGACACCAGACTGACCCCATCACGAGGCAAGGCTGACACCAGACTGACCCCATCACTAGGCGAGGCTGACACCAGACTGACCCCATCACGGGGCGAGGCTGACACCAGACTGACCCCATCACGAGGCGAGGCTGACACCAGACTGACCCCATCACGAGGCGGGCCTGAGACCAGACTGACCCCATCACGAGGAGAGGCTGACACCAGACTGACCCCATCACGAGGCGAGACTGACACCAGACTGACACCATCATGAGGCGAGACTGACACCAGACTGACCCCATCATGAGGCGGGGCTGACACCAGACTGATCCCATCACGGGGCGAGGCTGACACCAGACTTACCCCATCACGAGGCGAGGCTGACACCAGACTGACCTCATCACGAGTTGGGGCTGACACCAGACTGACCCCATCACGAGGAGAGGCTGACACCAGTCTGACCCCATCACGAGGCGAGGCTGACACCAGACTGACACCATCATGAAGCGAGACTGACACCAGACTGACCCCATCATGATGTGAGGCTGACACAAGACTGACCCCATCACTAGGCGAGGCTGACACCAGACTGACCCCATCACTAGGCGAGGCTGACACCAGACTGACCCCATCACTAGGCGAGGCTGACACCAGACTGACCCCATCACTAGGCGAGGCTGACACCAGACTGACCCCATCACGAGGCAAGGCTGACACCAGACTGACACCATCACGATGTGATGCTGACACCAGACTGACCCCATCACGAGGCGAGACTGACACCAGTCTGACCCCATCACGAGGCGAGACTGACACCAGTCTGACACCATCATGATGTGAGGCTGACACCAGACTGACCCCATCACGAGGCGAGGCTGACACCAGACTGACCCCATCACGAGGCGAGGCTGACACCAGACTGACACCATCACGAGGCGAGGCTGACACCAGACTGACCCCATCACGGGGCGAGGCTGACACCAGACTGACCCCATCACGAGTCAAGGCTGACACCAGACTTACACCATCACGATGTGATGCTGACACCAGACTGACCCCATCATGAGGCGAGGCTGACACCAGACTGACCCCATCACGAGGCGAGGCTGACAGGAGACTGACCCCATCACGAGGCGAGGCTGACACCAGACTGACCCCATCACGAGGCGAGACTGACACCAGACTGACCCCATCACGAGGTGAGACTGACACCAGACTGACCCCATCACTAGGCGAGGCTGACACCAGACTGACCCCATCAGGAGGCAAGGCTGACACCAAACTGACATCATCACGATGTGATGCTGACACCAGACTGACCCCATCACGAGGCGAGGCTGACACCAGACTGATCCTTTCACGGGGCGAGGCTGACACCAGACTGACCCCATCACGAGGCGAAGCTGACACCAGAATGACCCCATCACAAGGCGAGGCTGACACCAGACTGACCCCATCACGAGGCGAGACTGACACCAGACTGACCCCATCACGAGGCGAGGCTAACACCAGACTGACACCATCACGAGGCGAGGCTGACACCAGACTGACCCCATCACGAGGCGTGGCTGACACCAGACTGACCCCATCACGGGGCGAGGCTGACACCAGACTGACCCCGTCACGAGGCGAGACTGACACCAGACTGACACCATCATGATGTGAGGCTGACACCAGACTGAACCCATCACGAGGCAAGGCTGACACCAGACTGACCCCATCACGAGGCGAGGCTGACCCCAGACTGACCCCATCACTAGGCGAGGCTGACACCAGACTGACCCCATCACGAGGCGAGGCTGACACCAGACTGACCCCATCACTAGGCGAGGCTGACACCAGACTGACCCCATCACGAGGCGAGGCTGACACCAGACTGACCCCATCACGAGGCGAGGCTGACACCAGACTGACCCCATCACGAGGCGGGGCTGAGACCAGACTGACCCCATCACGAGGAGAGGCTGACACCAGACTGACACCATCATGAGGCGAGACTGACACCAGACTGACCCCATCATGAGGCGAGGCTGACACCAGACTGATCCCATCATGGGGCGAGGCTGACACCAGACTGACCCCGTCACGAGGCGAGGCTGACACCAGACTGACCTCATCACTAGGCGAGACTGACACCAGACTGACCACATCACGAGGCGAGGCTGACACTAGACTGACCCCATCACGAGGCGAGACTGACACCGGACTGACCCCATCTCGAGGCAAGGCTGACACCAGACTGACCCCATCACGAGGCGAGACTGACACCAGACTGACCCCATCACTAGGCGAGGCTGACACCAGACTGACCCCATCAGGAGGCAAGGCTGACACCAAACTGACATCATCACGATGTGATGCTGACACCAGACTGACCCCATCACGAGGCGAGGCTGACACCAGACTGATCCCATCACGGGGCGAGGCTGACACCAGACTGACCCCATCACGAGGCGAAGCTGACACCAGAATGACCCCATCACAAGGCGAGGCTGACACCAGACTGACCCCATCACGAGGCGAGGCTAACACCAGACTGACACCATCACGAGGCGAGGCTGACACCAGACTGACCCCATCACGAGGCGTGGCTGACACCAGACTGACCCCATCACGGGGCGAGGCTGACACCAGACTGACCCCGTCACGAGGCGAGACTGACACCAGACTGACACCATCATGATGTGAGGCTGACACCAGACTGAACCCATCACGAGGCAAGGCTGACACCAGACTGACCCCATCACGAGGCGAGGCTGACCCCAGACTGACCCCATCACTAGGCGAGGCTGACACCAGACTGACCCCATCACGAGGCGAGGCTGACACCAGACTGACCCCATCACTAGGCGAGGCTGACACCAGACTGACCCCATCACGAGGCGAGGCTGACACCAGACTGACCCCATCACGAGGCGAGGCTGACACCAGACTGACCCCATCACGAGGCGGGGCTGAGACCAGACTGACCCCATCACGAGGAGAGGCTGACACCAGACTGACACCATCATGAGGCGAGACTGACACCAGACTGACCCCATCATGAGGCGAGGCTGACACCAGACTGATCCCATCACGGGTCGAGGCTGACACCAGACTAACCCCATCACGAGGCGGGGCTGACACCAGACTGACCACATCACGAGGAGAGGCTGACACCAGACTGACCCCATCACGAGGCGAGGCTGACACCAGACTGACACCATCATGAGGCGAGACTGACACCAGACTGACCCCATCATGAGGTGAGGCTGACACCAGACTGACCCCATCACTAGGCGAGGCTGACACCAGACTGACCACATCACTAGGCGAGGCTGACACCAGACTGACCCCATCACGAGGCAAGGCTGACACCAGACTGACATCATCACGATGTGATGCTGACACCAGACTGACCCCATCACGAGGCGAGACTGACACTGGACTTACCCCATCACGAGGCGAGGCTGACACCAGACTGACCCCATCACGAGGCGAGACTGACACCGGACTGACCCCATCACGGGGCGAGGCTGACACCAGACTGACCAAATCACGAGGCGAGGCTGACACCAGACTGAAACCATCACGAGGCGAGACTGACACCAGACTGACCCCATCATGATGTGAGACTGACACCAGTCTGACCCCATCACGAGGCGAGACTGACACCAGACTGACCCGATCACGAGGCGAGGCTGACACCAGACTGACCCCATCACTAGGCGAGGCTGACACCAGACTGACCCCATCACGAGGCGAGGCTGACACCAGAATGACCCCATCACGAGGCGAGACTGACACCAGACTGACCCCATCACGAGGCGAGGCTGACACCAGACTGACCCCATTCACTAGGCGAGGCTGACACCAGACTGACCCCATCACTAGGCAAGGCTGACACCAGACTGACCCCATCACGAGGCGAGGCTGACAGCAGACTGACCCCATCACGAGGCGAGGCTGACACCAGATTGACCCCATCACGAGGCGAGACTGACACTAGACTGACCCCATCACGAGGCGAGGCTGACACCAGTCTGACACCATCACGAGGTGAGGCTGACACCAGATTGACACCATCACGGGGTGAAGCTGACACCAGACTGACCCCATCACGAGACGAGACTGACACCAGACTGACCCCATCACGAGGCGAGGCTGACACCAGACTGACACCTTCACGATGTGAGGCTGACACCAGACTGACCCGATCACGAGGCGAGGCTGACACCAGACTGACCCCATCACTAGGTGAGGCTGACACCAGACTGACCCCATCACGAGGCGAGGCTGACACCAGAATGACCCCATCACGAGGCGAGACTGACACCAGACTGACCCCATCACGAGGCAAAGCTGACACCAGACTGACACCATCATGATGTGAGGCTGACACCAGACTGACACCATCACGAGGCGAGGCTGACACCAGACTGACCCCATTCACTAGGCGAGACTGACACCAGACTGACCCCATCACGAGGCGAGGCTGACACCAGATTGACACCATCACTAGGCGAGGCTGAAACCAGACTGACCCCATCACGAGGCGAGGCTGAAACCAGACTGACCCCATCACGAGGCAAGGCTGACACCAGTCTGACCCCATCACGAGGCGAGGCAGACACCAGACTGACACCATCACTAGGCGAGGCTGAAACCAGACTGACCCCATCACGAGGCGAGGCTGACACCAGACTGACACCATCGCGAGGCGAGGCTGACACCAGACTGACACCATCATGATGTGAGGCTGACACCAGACTGACCCCATCACTAGGCGAGGCTGACACCAGACTGACCCCATCACGAGGCGAGACTGACACCATACTGACCCCATCACGAGGAGAGGCTGACAACAGACTGACACCATCATGATGTGAGGCTGACACCAGACTGACCCCATCACTAGGCGAGGCTGACACCAGACTGACCCCATCACGAGGCAAGGCTGACACCAGACTGACCCCATCACTAGGCGAGGCTGACACCAGACTGACCCCATCACGAGGCGAGACTGACACCGGACTGACCCCATCGCGGGGCGAGGCTGACACCAGACTGACCAAATCACGAGGCGAGGCTGACACCAGACTGAAACCATCACGAGGCGAGACTGACACCAGACTGACCCCATTATGATGTGAGACTGACACCAGACTTACACCATCACGATGTGATGCTGACACCAGACTGACCCCATCACGAGGCGAGGCTGACACCAGTCTGACCCCATCACGAGGCGAGGCTAACACCAGACTGACACCATCACTAGGCGAGGCTGACACCAGACTTACCCCATCACGAGGCGAGGCTGACACCAGACTGACACCATCACGAGGCGAGGCTGACACCAGACTGACACCATCATGATGTGAGGCTGACACCAGACTGATCTCATCACTAGGCGAGGCTGACACCAGACTGACCCCGTCACGAGGCGAGGCTGACACCAGACTGACCCCATCACGAGGCGAGACTGACACCGGACTGACCCCATCACGAGGCGAGGCTGACACCAGACTGACCCCATCACAAGGCGAGACTGACACCGGACTGACCCCATCACGGGGCGAGGCTGACACCAGACTGACCAAATCACGAGGCGAGGCTGACACCAGACTGAAACCATCACGAGGCGAGACTGACACCAGACTGACCCCATCACGAGGCGAGACTGATACCAGACTGACCCCATCACGAGGCGAGACTGACACCAGACTGACCCCATCATGAAGCGAGGCTGACACCAGACTGATCCCATCACGGGGCGAGGCTGACACCAGACTGACCCCATCACGAGGCGAGGCTGACACCAGACTGACCCCATCACGAGGCGGGGCTGAGACCTGACTGACCCCATCACGAGGAGAGGCTGACACCAGACTGACCCCATCACGAGGCGATGCTGACACCAGACTGACAACATCATGAGGCGAGACTGACACCAGACTGACCCCATCATGAGGCGAGGCTGACACCAGACTGACCCCGTCACGAGGCGAGACTGACACCAGACTGACCCCTTCACGAGAAGAGGCTGACAACAGACTGACACCATCATGATGTGAGGCTGAAACCAGACTGACCCCATCACTAGGCGAGGCTGACACCAGACTGACCCCATCACGAGGCGAGGCTGACACCAGACTGACCCCATCACGAGGCGAGACTGACACCGGACTGACCCCATCACGAGGCGAGGCTGACACCAGACTGACCCCATCACAAGGCGAGACTGACACCGGACTGACCCCATCACGGGGCGAGGCTGACACCAGACTGACCAAATCACGAGGCGAGGCTGACACCAGACTGAAACCATCACGAGGCGAGACTGACACCAGACTGATCCCATCACGAGGCGAGACTGATACCAGACTGACCCCATCACGAGGCGAGACTGACACCAGACTGACCCCATCATGAAGCGAGGCTGACACCAGACTGATCCCATCACGGGGCGAGGCTGACACCAGACTGACCCCATCACGAGGCGAGGCTGACACCAGACTGACCCCATCACGAGGCGGGGCTGAGACCTGACTGACCCCATCACGAGGAGAGGCTGACACCAGACTGACCCCATCACGAGGCGATGCTGACACCAGACTGACAACATCATGAGGCGAGACTGACACCAGACTGACCCCATCATGAGGCGAGGCTGACACCAGACTGATCCCATCACGGGGCGAGGCTGACACCAGACTTACCCCATCACAAGGCAAGGCTGACACCAGACTGACCTCATCACGAGTTGGGGCTGACACCAGACTGACCCCATCACGAGTAGAGGCTGACACCAGACTGACCCCATCACGAGGCGAGGCTGACACCAGACTGACACCATCATGAAGCGAGACTGACACCAGACTGACCCCATCATGATGTGAGGCTGACACAAGACTGACCCCATCACTAGGCGAGGCTGACAACAGACTGACCCCATCACTAGGCGAGGCTGACACCAGACTGACCCCATCACGAGGCAAGGCTGACACCAGACTGACATCATCACGATGTGATGCTGACACCAGACTGACCCCATCACGAGGCGAGACTGACACCAGACTGACCCCATCACGAGGCGAGACTGACACCAGTCTGACACCATCATGATGTGAGGCTGACACCAGGCTGACCCCATCACGAGGCGAGGCTGACACCAGACTGACCCCATCACGAGGCGAGGCTGACACCAGACTGACACCATCACGAGGCGAGGCTGACACCAGACTGACCCCATCACGGGGCGAGGCTGACACCAGACTGACCCCATCACGAGTCAAGGCTGACACCAGACTTACACCATCACAATGTGATGCTGACACCAGACTGACCCCATCACGAGGCGAGGCTGACACCAGACTGACCCCATCACGAGGCGAGGCTGACACCAGACTGACCCCATCACGAGGCGAGGCTGACACCAGACTGACCCCATCACGAGGCGAGACTGACACCAGAATGACCCCATCACGAGGCGAGACTGACACCAGACTGACCCCATCACGAGGCGAGGCTGACATCAGTCTGACCCCATCACGAGGCGAGGCAGACACCAGACTGACACCATCACTAGGCGAGGCTGAAACCAGACTGACCCCATCATGAGGCGAGGCTGACACCAGACTGACACCATCACGAGGCGAGGCTGACACCAGACTGACTCCATCATGATGTGAGGCTGACACCAGACTGACCCCATCACTAGGCGAGGCTGACACCAGACTGACCCCATCACGAGGCGAGACTGACACCAGACTGACCCCATCACGAGGAGAGGCTGACAACAGACTGACACCATCATGATGTGAGGCTGACACCAGACTGACCCCATCACTAGGCGAGGCTGACACCAGACTGACCCCATCACGAGGCAAGGCTGAAACCAGACTGACCCCATCACTAGGCGAGGCTGACACCAGACTGACCCTGCACGAGGCGAGACTGACACCAGACTGACCCCATCATGAAGCGAGGCTGACACCAGACTGATCCCATCACGGGGCGAGGCTGACACCAGACTGACCCCATCACGAGGCGAGGCTGACACCAGACTGACCCCATCACGAGGCGGGGCTGAGACCAGACTGACCCCATCACGAGGAGAGGCTGACACCAGACTGACCCCATCACGAGGCGAGACTGACACCAGACTGACACCATCATGAGGCGAGACTGACACCAGACTGACCCCATCATGAGGCGGGGCTGACACCAGACTGATCCCATCACGGGGCGAGGCTGACACCAGACTTACCCCATCACGAGGCGAGGCTGACACCAGACTGACCTCATCACGAGTTGGGGCTGACACCAGACTGACCCCATCACGAGGAGAGGCTGACACCAGACTGACCCCATCACGAGGCGAGGCTGACACCAGACTGACACCATCATGAAGCGAGACTGACACCATACTGACCCCATCATGATGTGAGGCTGACACAAGACTGACCCCATCACGAGGCGTGGCTGACACCAGACTGACCCCATCACTAGGCGAGGCTGACACAAGACTGACCCCATCACTAGGCGAGGCTGACACCAGACTGACCCCATCACTAGGCGAGGCTGACACCAGACTGACCCCATCACGAGGCGAGGCTGACACCAGACTGACACCATCACGATGTGATGCTGACACCAGACTGACCCCATCACGAGGCGAGACTGACGCCAGTCTGACCCCATCACGAGGCGAGACTGACACCAGTCTGACACCATCATGATGTGAGGCTGACACCAGACTGACCCCATCACGAGGCGAGGCTGACACCAGACTGACCCCATCACGAGGCGAGGCTGACACCAGACTGACACCATCACGAGGCGAGGCTGACACCAGACTGACCCCATCACGGGGCGAGGCTGACACCAGACTGACCCCATCACGAGTCAAGGCTAACACCAGACTTACACCATCACGATGTGATGCTGACACCAGACTGACCCCATCACGAGGCGAGGCTGACACCAGACTGACCCCATCACGAGGCGAGGCTGACAGGAGACTTACCCCATCACGAGGCGAGGCTGACACCAGACTGACCCCATCACGAGGCGAGACTGACACCAGACTGACCCCATCACGAGGCGAGACTGACACCAGACTGACCCCATCACTAGGCGAGGCTGACACCAGACTGACCCCATCAGGAGGCAAGGCTGACACCAGACTGACATCATCACGATGTGATGCTGACACCAGACTGACCCCATCACGAGGCGAGGCTGACACCAGACTGACCCCATCATGAGGCGAGGCTGACACCAGTCTGACCCCATCACGAGGCGAAGCTGACACCAGACTGACTCCATCATGATGTGAGGCAGACACCAGACTGACCCCATCACGAGGCGAGGCTGTCACAAGACTGACCCCATCACGAGGCGAAGCTGACACCAGACTGACACCATCATGATGTGAGGCTGACACCAGACTGAACCCATCACGAGGCAAGGCTGACACCAGACTGACCCCATCACGAGGCGAGGCTGACCCCAGACTGACCCCATCACTAGGCGAGGCTGACACCAGACTGACCCCATCACGAGGCGAGGCTGACACCAGACTGACCCCATCACGAGGCGAGGCTGACACCAGACTGACCCCATCACGAGGCGGGGCTGAGACCAGACTGACCCCATCACGAGGAGAGGCTGACACCAGACTGACCCCATCACAAGGCGAGGCTGACACCAGACTGACACCATCATGAGGCGAGACTGACACCAGACTGACCCCATCATGAAGCGAGGCTGACACCAGACTGACCCCATCACGAGGCGAGGCTGACACCAGATTGACCCCATCACGAGGCGGGGCTGACACCAGACTGACCCCATCACGAGGCGAGGCTGACACCAGTCTGACACCATCACGAGGTGAGGCTGACACCAGACTGACACCATCACGGGGTGAAGCTGACACCAGACTGACCCCATCACGAGACGAGACTGACACCAGACTGACCCCAACACGAGGCGAGGCTGACACCAGACTGACACCTTCATGATGTGAGGCTGACACCAGACTGACCCCATCACGAGGCGAGACTGACACCAGACTGACCCCATCACTAGGCGAGACTGACACCAGACTGACCCCATCACGAGGCGAGGCTGACACCAGAATGACCCCATCACGAGGCGAGACTGACACCAGACTGACCCCATCATGAGGCGAAGCTGACACCAGACTGACACCATCATGATGTGAGGCTGACACCAGACTGACCCCATCACTAGGCGAGGCTGACACCAGACTGACCCCATCACGAGGCGAGGCTGACACCAGACTGACCCCATCACGAGGCGAGGCTGACACCAGACTGACCCCATCACGAGGCAAGACTGACACCGGACTGACCCCATCACGGGGCGAGGCTGACACCAGACTGACCAAATCACGAGGCGAGGCTGACACCAGACTGAAACCATCACGAGGCGAGATTGACACCAGACTGACCCCATCATGATGTGAGACTGACACCGGACTGACCCCATCACGAGGCGAGACTGATACCAGACTGACCCCATCACGAGGCGAGACTGACACCAGACTGACCCCATCATGAGGCGAGGCTGACACGAGACTGATCCCATCACGGAGCGAGGCTGACACCAGACTGACCCCATCATGAGGCGAGGCTTACACCAGACTGACCCCATCACGAGGCGGGGCTGAGACCAGACTGACCACATCACGAGGAGAGGCTGACACCAGACTGACCCCATCACGAGGCGAGGCTGACACCAGACTGACACCATCATGAGGCGAGACTGACACCAGACTTACCCCATCAGGAGGCGAGGCTGACACCAGACTGACACCATCACGAGGCGAGTCTGACACCAGACTTTCACCATCACGATGTGAGGCTGACACCATACTGACCCCATCACGAGGCGTGGCCGAAACCAGACTGACCCCATCACAAGGCGAGGCTGACACCAGACTGATCCCATCACGGGGCGAGGCTGACACCAGACTGACCCCATCACGAGGCGAGGCTGACACCCGACTGACCCCATCTCGAGGCGGGGCTGACACCAGACTGACCCCATCACGAGGCGAGGCTGACACCAGACTGACCCCATCACGAGGCGAGGCTGAAACCAGACTGACCCCATCACGGGGCGAGGCTGACACCAGACTGATCCCATCACGAGGCGAGGCTGACACCAGACTGACACCATCATGAGGCAAGGCTGACACCAGACTGACACCATCACGATGCGAGACTGACACCAGACTGACCCCATCACGAGGCAAGACTGATACCAGACTGACCCCATCACGAGGCGAGGCTGACACCAGACTGATCCCATCATGGGGCGAGGCTGACACCAGACTGACCCCGTCACGAGGCGAGGCTGACACCAGACTGACCTCATCACTAGGCGAGACTGACACCAGACTGACCACATCACGAGGCGAGGCTGACACTAGACTGACCCCATCACGAGGCGAGACTGACACCGGACTGACCCCATCACGAGGCAAGGCTGACACCAGACTGACCCCATCACGAGGCGAGACTGACACCAGACTGACCCCATCACTAGGCGAGGCTGACACCAGACTGACCCCATCAGGAGGCAAGGCTGACACCAAACTGACATCATCACGATGTGATGCTGACACCAGACTGACCCCATCACGAGGCGAGGCTGACACCAGACTGATCCCATCACGGGGCGAGGCTGACACCAGACTGACCCCATCACGAGGCGAAGCTGACACCAGACTGACCCCATCACAAGGCGAGGCTGACACCAGACTGACCCCATCACGAGGCGAGACTGACACCAGACTGACCCCATCACGAGGCGAGGCTAACACCAGACTGACACCATCACGAGGCGAGGCTGACACCAGACTGACCCCATCACGAGGCGTGGCTGACACCAGACTGACCCCATCACGGGGCGAGGCTGACACCAGACTGACCCCGTCACGAGGCGAGACTGACACCAGACTGACACCATCATGATGTGAGGCTGACACCAGACTGAACCCATCACGAGGCAAGGCTGACACCAGACTGACCCCATCACGAGGCAAAGCTGACCCCAGACTGACCCCATCACTAGGCGAGGCTGACACCAGACTGACCCCATCACGAGGCGAGGCTGACACCAGACTGACCCCATCACGAGGCGAGGCTGACACCAGACTGACCCCATCACGAGGCGGGGCTGAGACCAGACTGACCCCATCACGAGGAGAGGCTGACACCAGACTGACCCCATCATGAGGCGAGGCTGACACCAGACTGACACCATCATGAGGCGAGACTGACACCAGACTGACCCCATCATGAGGCGAGGCTGACACCAGACTGATCCCATCACGGGGCGAGGCTGACACCAGACTTACCCCATCACGAGTCGAGGCTGACACCAGACTTACACCATCACAATGTGATGCTGACACCAGACTGACCCCATCACGAGGCGAGGCTGACACCAGACTGACCCCATCACGAGGCGAGGCTGACACCAGACTGACCCCATCACGAGGCGAGGCTGACACCAGACTGACCCCATCACGAGGCGAGACTGACACCAGACTGACCCCATCACGAGGCGAGACTGACACCAGACTGACCCCATCACGAGGCGAGGCTGACATCAGTCTGACCCCATCACGAGGCGAGGCAGACACCAGACTGACACCATCACTAGGCGAGGCTGAAACCAGACTGACCCCATCATGAGGCGAGGCTGACACCAGACTGACACCATCACGAGGCGAGGCTGACACCAGACTGACTCCATCATGATGTGAGGCTGACACCAGACTGACCCCATCACTAGGCGAGGCTGACACCAGACTGACCCCATCACGAGGCGAGACTGACACCAGACTGACCCCATCACGAGGAGAGGCTGACAACAGACTGACACCATCATGATGTGAGGCTGACACCAGACTGACCCCATCACGAGGCAAGGCTGACACCAGACTGACCCCATCACTAGGCGAGGCTGACACCAGACTGACCCCATCACGAGGCGAGACTGACACCAGACTGACCCCATCATGAAGCGAGGCTGACACCAGACTGATCCCATCACGGGGCGAGGCTGACACCAGACTGACCCCATCACGAGGCGAGGCTGACACCAGACTGACCCCATCACGAGGCGGGGCTGAGACCAGACTGACCCCATCACGAGGAGAGGCTGACACCAGACTGACCCCATCACGAGGCGAGACTGACACCAGACTGACACCATCATGAGGCGAGACTGACACCAGACTGACCCCATCATGAGGCGGGGCTGACACCAGACTGATCCCATCACGGGGCGAGGCTGACACCAGACTTACCCCATCACGAGGCGAGGCTGACACCAGACTGACCTCATCACGAGTTGGGGCTGACACCAGACTGACCCCATCACGAGGAGAGGCTGACACCAGACTGACCCCATCACGAGGCGAGGCTGACACCAGACTGACACCATCATGAGGCGAGACTGACACCAGACTGACCCCATCATGATGTGAGGCTGACACAAGACTGACCCCATCACTAGGCGAGGCTGACACCAGACTGACCCCATCACTAGGCGAGGCTGACACAAGACTGACCCCATCACTAGGCGAGGCTGACACCAGACTGACCCCATCACTAGGCGAGGCTGACACCAGACTGACCCCATCACGAGGCAAGGCTGACACCAGACTGACACCATCACGATGTGATGCTGACACCAGACTGACCCCATCACGAGGCGAGACTGACACCAGTCTGACCCCATCACGAGGCGAGACTGACACCAGTCTGACACCATCATGATGTGAGGCTGACACCAGACTGACCCCATCACGAGGCGAGGCTCACACCAGACTGACCCCATCACGAGGCGAGGCTGACACCAGACTGACACCATCACGAGGCGAGGCTGACACCAGACTGACCCCATCACGGGGCGAGGCTGACACCAGACTGACCCCATCACGAGTCAAGGCTGACACCAGACTTACACCATCACGATGTGATGCTGACACCAGACTGACCCCATCACGAGGCGAGGCTGACACCAGACTGACCCCATCATGAGGCGAGGCTGACAGGAGACTGACCCCATCACGAGGCGAGGCTGACACCAGACTGACCCCATCACGAGGCGAGACTGACACCAGACTGACCCCATCACGAGGCGAGACTGACACCAGACTGACCCCATCACTAGGCGAGGCTGACACCAGACTGACCCCATCAGGAGGCAAGGCTGACACCAGACTGACATCATCACGATGTGATGCTGACACCAGACTGACCCCATCACGAGGCGAGGCTGACACCAGACTGACCCCATCATGAGGCGAGGCTGACACCAGTCTGACCCCATCACGAGGCGAAGCTGACACCAGACTGACTCCATCATGATGTGAGGCAGACACCAGACTGACCCCATCACGAGGCGAGGCTGTCACAAGACTGACCCCATCACGAGGCGAAGCTGACACCAGACTGACACCATCATGATGTGAGGCTGACACCAGACTGAACCCATCACGAGGCAAGGCTGACACCAGACTGACCCCATCACGAGGCGAGGCTGACCCCAGACTGACCCCATCACTAGGCGAGGCTGACACCAGACTGACCCCATCACGAGGCGAGGCTGACACCAGTCTGACACCATCACGAGGTGAGGCTGAAACCAGACTGACACCATCACGGGGTGAAGCTGACACCAGACTGACCCCATCACGAGACGAGACTGACACCAGACTGACCCCAACACGAGGCGAGGCTGACACCAGACTGACACCTTCATGATGTGAGGCTGACACCAGACTGACCCCATCACGAGGCGAGACTGACACCAGACTGACCCCATCACTAGGCGAGACTGACACCAGACTGACCCCATCACGAGGCGAGGCTGACACCAGAATGACCCCATCACGAGGCGAGACTGACACCAGACTGACCCCATCATGAGGCGAAGCTGACACCAGACTGACACCATCATGATGTGAGGCTGACACCAGACTGACCCCATCACTAGGCGAGGCTGACACCAGACTGACCCCATCACGAGGCGAGGCTGACACCAGACTGACCCCATCACAAGGCGAGGCTGACACCAGACTGACCCCATCACGAGGCGAGACTGACACCGGACTGACCCCATCACGAGGCGAGGCTGACACCAGACTGACCCCATCACGAGGCGAGACTGACACCGGACTGACCCCATCACGGGGCGAGGCTGACACCAGACTGACCAAATCACGAGGCGAGGCTGACACCAGACTGAAACCATCACGAGGCGAGATTGACACCAGACTGACCCCATCATGATGTGAGACTGACACCGGACTGACCCCATCACGAGGCGAGACTGATACCAGACTGACCCCATCACGAGGCGAGACTGACACCAGACTGACCCCATCATGAGGCGAGGCTGACACGAGACTGATCCCATCACGGAGCGAGGCTGACACCAGACTGACCCCATCAGGAGGCGAGGCTTACACCAGACTGACCCCATCACGAGGCGAGGCTGACACCAAACTGACACCATCGTGAGGCGAGACTGACACCAGACTTACCCCATCAGGAGGCGAGGCTGACACCAGACTGACACCATCACGAGGCGAGTCTGACACCAGACTTTCACCATCACGATGTGAGGCTGACACCATACTGACCCCATCACGAGGCGTGGCCGAAACCAGACTGACCCCATCACAAGGCGAGGCTGACACCAGACTGATCCCATCACGGGGCGAGGCTGACACCAGACTGACCCCATCACGAGGCGAGGCTGACACCCGACTGACCCCATCTCGAGGCGGGGCTGACACCAGACTGACCCCATCACGAGGCGAGGCTGAAACCAGACTGACCCCATCACGGGGCGAGGCTGACACCAGACTGATCCCATCACGAGGCGAGGCTGACACCAGACTGACACCATCATGAGGCAAGGCTGACACCAGACTGACACCATCACGATGCGAGACTGACACCAGACTGACCCCATCACGAGGCGAGACTGATACCAGACTGACCCCATCACAAGGCGAGACTGACACCATACTGACCCCATCACGAGGCGAGGCTGACACCAGACTGATCCCATCACGGGGCGAGGCTGACACCAGACTGACCCCGTCACGAGGCGAGGCTGACACCAGACTGACCTCATCACTAGGCGAGACTGACACCAGACTGACCACATCACGAGGCGAGGCTGACACTAGACTGACCCCATCACGAGGCGAGACTGACACCGGACTGACCCCATCACGAGGCAAGGCTGACACCAGACTGACCCCATCACGAGGCGAGACTGACACCAGACTGACCCCATCACTAGGCGAGGCTGACACCAGACTGACCCCATCAGGAGGCAAGGCTGACACCAAACTGACATCATCACGATGTGATGCTGACACCAGACTGACCCCATCACGAGGCGAGGCTGACACCAGACTGATCCCATCACGGGGCGAGGCTGACACCAGACTGACCCCATCACGAGGCGAAGCTGACACCAGACTGACCCCATCACAAGGCGAGGCTGACACCAGACTGACCCCATCACGAGGCGAGACTGACACCAGACTGACCCCATCACGAGGCGAGGCTAACACCAGACTGACACCATCACGAGGCGAGGCTGACACCAGACTGACCCCATCACGAGGCGTGGCTGACACCAGACTGACCCCATCACGGGGCGAGGCTGACACCAGACTGACCCCGTCACGAGGCGAGACTGACACCAGACTGACACCATCATGATGTGAGGCTGACACCAGACTGAACCCATCACGAGGCAAGGCTGACACCAGACTGACCCCATCACGAGGCAAAGCTGACCCCAGACTGACCCCATCACTAGGCGAGGCTGACACCAGACTGACCCCATCACGAGGCGAGGCTGACACCAGACTGACCCCATCACTAGGCGAGGCTGACACCAGACTGACCCCATCACGAGGCGAGGCTGACACCAGACTGACCCCATCACGAGGCGAGGCTGACACCAGACTGACCCCATCACGAGGCGGGGCTGAGACCAGACTGACCCCATCACGAGGAGAGGCTGACACCAGACTGACCCCATCATGAGGCGAGGCTGACACCAGACTGACACCATCATGAGGCGAGACTGACACCAGACTGACCCCATCATGAGGCGAGGCTGACACCAGACTGATCCCATCACGGGGCGAGGCTGACACCAGACTTACCCCATCACGAGTCGAGGCTGACACCAGACTTACACCATCACAATGTGATGCTGACACCAGACTGACCCCATCACGAGGCGAGGCTGACACCAGACTGACCCCATCACGAGGCGAGGCTGACACCAGACTGACCCCATCACGAGGCGAGGCTGACACCAGACTGACCCCATCACGAGGCGAGACTGACACCAGACTGACCCCATCACGAGGCGAGACTGACACCAGACTGACCCCATCACGAGGCGAGGCTGACATCAGTCTGACCCCATCACGAGGCGAGGCAGACACCAGACTGACACCATCACTAGGCGAGGCTGAAACCAGACTGACCCCATCATGAGGCGAGGCTGACACCAGACTGACACCATCACGAGGCGAGGCTGACACCAGACTGACTCCATCATGATGTGAGGCTGACACCAGACTGACCCCATCACTAGGCGAGGCTGACACCAGACTGACCCCATCACGAGGCGAGACTGACACAAGACTGACCCCATCACGAGGAGAGGCTGACAACAGACTGACACCATCATGATGTGAGGCTGACACCAGACTGACCCCATCACGAGGCAAGGCTGACACCAGACTGACCCCATCACTAGGCGAGGCTGACACCAGACTGACCCCATCACGAGGCGAGACTGACACCAGACTGACCCCATCATGAAGCGAGGCTGACACCAGACTGATCCCATCACGGGGCGAGGCTGACACCAGACTGACCCCATCACGAGGCGAGGCTGACACCAGACTGACCCCATCACGAGGCGGGGCTGAGACCAGACTGACCCCATCACGAGGAGAGGCTGACACCAGACTGACCCCATCACGAGGCGAGACTGACACCAGACTGACACCATCATGAGGCGAGACTGACACCAGACTGACCCCATCATGAGGCGGGGCTGACACCAGACTGATCCCATCACGGGGCGAGGCTGACACCAGACTTACCCCATCACGAGGCGAGGCTGACACCAGACTGACCTCATCACGAGTTGGGGCTGACACCAGACTGACCCCATCACGAGGAGAGGCTGACACCAGACTGACACCATCATGAGGCGAGACTGACACCAGACTGACCCCATCATGATGTGAGGCTGACACAAGACTGACCCCATCACTAGGCGAGGCTGACACCAGACTGACCCCATCACTAGGCGAGGCTGACACAAGACTGACCCCATCACTAGGCGAGGCTGACACCAGACTGACCCCATCACTAGGCGAGGCTGACACCAGACTGACCCCATCACGAGGCAAGGCTGACACCAGACTGACACCATCACGATGTGATGCTGACACCAGACTGACCCCATCACGAGGCGAGACTGACACCAGTCTGACCCCATCACGAGGCGAGACTGACACCAGTCTGACACCATCATGATGTGAGGCTGACACCAGACTGACCCCATCACGAGGCGAGGCTCACACCAGACTGACCCCATCACGAGGCGAGGCTGACACCAGACTGACACCATCACGAGGCGAGGCTGACACCAGACTGACCCCATCACGGGGCGAGGCTGACACCAGACTGACCCCATCACGAGTCAAGGCTGACACCAGACTTACACCATCACGATGTGATGCTGACACCAGACTGACCCCATCACGAGGCGAGGCTGACACCAGACTGACCCCATCACGAGGCGAGGCTGACAGGAGACTGACCCCATCACGAGGCGAGGCTGACACCAGACTGACCCCATCACGAGGCGAGACTGACACCAGACTGACCCCATCACGAGGCGAGACTGACACCAGACTGACCCCATCACTAGGCGAGGCTGACACCAGACTGACCCCATCAGGAGGCAAGGCTGACACCAGACTGACATCATCACGATGTGATGCTGACACCAGACTGACCCCATCACGAGGCGAGGCTGACACCAGACTGACCCCATCATGAGGCGAGGCTGACACCAGTCTGACCCCATCACGAGGCGAAGCTGACACCAGACTGACTCCATCATGATGTGAGGCAGACACCAGACTGACCCCATCACGAGGCGAGGCTGTCACAAGACTGACCCCATCACGAGGCGAAGCTGACACCAGACTGACACCATCATGATGTGAGGCTGACACCAGACTGAACCCATCACGAGGCAAGGCTGACACCAGACTGACCCCATCACGAGGCGAGGCTGACCCCAGACTGACCCCATCACTAGGCGAGGCTGACACCAGACTGACCCCATCACGAGGCGAGGCTGACACCAGACTGACCCCATCACGAGGCGAGGCTGACACCAGACTGACCCCATCACGAGGCGGGGCTGAGACCAGACTGACCCCATCACGAGGAGAGGCTGACACCAGACTGACCCCATCACAAGGCGAGGCTGACACCAGACTGACACCATCATGAGGCGAGACTGACACCAGACTGACCCCATCATGAGGCGAGGCTGACACCAGACTGACCCCATCACGAGGCGAGGCTGACACCAGATTGACCCCATCACGAGGCGGGGCTGACACCAGACTGACCCCATCACGAGGCGAGGCTGACACCAGTCTGACACCATCACGAGGTGAGGCTGAAACCAGACTGACACCATCACGGGGTGAAGCTGACACCAGACTGACCCCATCACGAGACGAGACTGACACCAGACTGACCCCAACACGAGGCGAGGCTGACACCAGACTGACACCTTCATGATGTGAGGCTGACACCAGACTGACCCCATCACGAGGCGAGACTGACACCAGACTGACCCCATCACTAGGCGAGACTGACACCAGACTGACCCCATCACGAGGCGAGGCTGACACCAGAATGACCCCATCACGAGGCGAGACTGACACCAGACTGACCCCATCATGAGGCGAAGCTGACACCAGACTGACACCATCATGATGTGAGGCTGACACCAGACTGACCCCATCACTAGGCGAGGCTGACACCAGACTGACCCCATCACGAGGCGAGGCTGACACCAGACTGACCCCATCACGAGGCGAGGCTGACACCAGACTGACCCCATCACGAGGCGAGACTGACACCGGACTGACCCCATCACGAGGCGAGGCTGACACCAGACTGACCCCATCACGAGGCGAGACTGACACCGGACTGACCCCATCACGGGGCGAGGCTGACACCAGACTGACCAAATCACGAGGCGAGGCTGACACCAGACTGAAACCATCACGAGGCGAGATTGACACCAGACTGACCCCATCATGATGTGAGACTGACACCGGACTGACCCCATCACGAGGCGAGACTGATACCAGACTGACCCCATCACGAGGCGAGACTGACACCAGACTGACCCCATCATGAGGCGAGGCTGACACGAGACTGATCCCATCACGGAGCGAGGCTGACACCAGACTGACCCCATCAGGAGGCGAGGCTTACACCAGACTGACCCCATCACGAGGCGAGGCTGACACCAGACTGACACCATCGTGAGGCGAGACTGACACCAGACTTACCCCATCAGGAGGCGAGGCTGACACCAGACTGACACCATCACGAGGCGAGTCTGACACCAGACTTTCACCATCACGATGTGAGGCTGACACCATACTGACCCCATCACGAGGCGTGGCCGAAACCAGACTGACCCCATCACAAGGCGAGGCTGACACCAGACTGATCCCATCACGGGGCGAGGCTGACACCAGACTGACCCCATCACGAGGCGAGGCTGACACCCGACTGACCCCATCTCGAGGCGGGGCTGACACCAGACTGACCCCATCACGAGGCGAGGCTGAAACCAGACTGACCCCATCACGGGGCGAGGCTGACACCAGACTGATCCCATCACGAGGCGAGGCTGACACCAGACTGACACCATCATGAGGCAAGGCTGACACCAGACTGACACCATCACGATGCGAGACTGACACCAGACTGACCCCATCACGAGGCGAGACTGATACCAGACTGACCCCATCACAAGGCGAGACTGACACCATACTGACCCCATCACGAGGCGAGGCTGACACCAGACTGATCCCATCATGGGGCGAGGCTGACACCAGACTGACCCCGTCACGAGGCGAGGCTGACACCAGACTGACCTCATCACTAGGCGAGACTGACACCAGACTGACCACATCACGAGGCGAGGCTGACACTAGACTGACCCCATCACGAGGCGAGACTGACACCGGACTGACCCCATCACGAGGCAAGGCTGACACCAGACTGACTCCATCACGAGGCGAGACTGACACCAGACTGACCCCATCACTAGGCGAGGCTGACACCAGACTGACCCCATCAGGAGGCAAGGCTGACACCAAACTGACATCATCACGATGTGATGCTGACACCAGACTGACCCCATCACGAGGCGAGGCTGACACCAGACTGATCCCATCACGGGGCGAGGCTGACACCAGACTGACCCCATCACGAGGCGAAGCTGACACCAGACTGACCCCATCACAAGGCGAGGCTGACACCAGACTGACCCCATCACGAGGCGAGACTGACACCAGACTGACCCCATCACGAGGCGAGGCTAACACCAGACTGACACCATCACGAGGCGAGGCTGACACCAGACTGACCCCATCACGAGGCGTGGCTGACACCAGACTGACCCCATCACGGGGCGAGGCTGACACCAGACTGACCCCGTCACGAGGCGAGACTGACACCAGACTGACACCATCATGATGTGAGGCTGACACCAGACTGAACCCATCACGAGGCAAGGCTGACACCAGACTGACCCCATCACGAGGCGAGGCTGACCCCAGACTGACCCCATCACTAGGCGAGGCTGACACCAGACTGACCCCATCACGAGGCGAGGCTGACACCAGACTGACCCCATCACTAGGCGAGGCTGACACCAGACTGAACCCATCACGAGGCGAGGCTGACACCAGACTGACCCCATCACGAGGCGAGGCTGACACCAGACTGACCCCATCACGAGGCGGGGCTGAGACCAGACTGACCCCATCACGAGGAGAGGCTGACACCAGACTGACCCCATCATGAGGCGAGGCTGACACCAGACTGACACCATCATGAGGCGAGACTGACACCAGACTGACCCCATCACGAGGCGGGGCTGACACCAGACTGACCCCATCACGAGGAGAGGCTGACACCAGACTGACCAAATCACGAGGCGAGGCTGACACCAGACTGAAACCATCACGAGGCGAGACTGACACCAGACTGACCCCATCATGATGTGAGGCTGACACCAG
This sequence comes from Staurois parvus, assembly GCF_062004578.1. Lineage (NCBI taxonomy): Eukaryota > Metazoa > Chordata > Amphibia > Anura > Ranidae > Staurois > Staurois parvus. Next base: position 35,643 of record NW_028320315.1, on the reverse strand, counting down.
ACTGACCCCATCACTAGGCGAGGCTGACAACAGACTTACCCCATCACGAGGCGAGTCTGACACCAGACTGACCCCATCACGAGGCGAGGCTGACACCAGACTGACACCATCACGATGTGAGGCTGACACCATACTGACCCCATCACTAGGCGTGGCTTAAACCAGACTGACAACATCAAAAGGCGAGGCTGACACCAGACTGATCCCAACACGGGGCGAGGCTGACACCAGACTGACCCCATCACGAGGCGAGGCTTACACCAGACTGACCCCATCACGAGGCGAGGCTGACACCAGACTCACACCATCACGAGGCGAGGCTGACACCAGACTGACCCCATCACGGGGCGAGGCTGACACCAGACTGATCCCATCACGAGGCGAGGCTGACACCAGACTGACACCATCATGAGGCGAGACTGACACCAGACTGACCCCATCATGATGTGAGGCTGACACCAGACTGACCCCATCACTAGGCGAGGCTGACACCAGACTGACCCCATCACGAGGCGAGGCTGACACCAGACTGACCCCATCACGAGGCGAGGCTGACACCAGACTGACCCCATCACGAGGCGAGGCTGACACCAGACTGACACCATCACGAGGCGAGACTGACACCAGACTGACCACATCACGAGGCGAGACTGATACCAGACTGACCCCATCACGAGGCGAGACTGACACCATACTGACCCCATCACGAGGCGAGGCTGACACCAGACTGATCCCATCATGAGGCGAGGCTGACACCAGACTGACCCCATCACGAGGCGAGGCTGACACCAGACTGACCTCATCACTATGCGAGACTGACACCATACTGACCACATCACGAGGCGAGACTGACACCAGACTGACCCCATCACGAGGCGAGGCTGACACCAGACTGACCCCATCACTGGGCGAGGCTGACAACAGACTGACCCCATCACGGGGCGAGGCTGACACCAGACTGACCCCATCACGAGGCAAGGCTGACACTAGACTTACACCATCACGATGTGATGCTGACACCAGACTGACCCCATCACGAGGCGAGGCTGACACCAGACTGACCCCATCACGAGGCGAGGCTGACACCGGACTGACCCCATCACGAGGCGAGGCTGACACCAGACTGACACCATCACGAGGCGAGGCTGACACCAGACTGACATCATCACCAGGCGAGGCTGACACCAGACTGACCCCATCACGAGGCGAGGCTGACAGGAGACTGACCCCATCACGAGGCGAGGCTGACACCAGACTGACCCCATCACGAGGCGAGACTGACACCAGACTGACCCCATCACGAGGCGAGACTGACACCAGACTGACCCCATCACTAGGCGAGGCTGACACCAGACTGACCCCATCAGGAGGCAAGGCTGACACCAGACTGACATCATCACGATGTGATGCTGACACCAGACTGACCCCATCACGAGGCGAGGCTGACACCAGACTGACCCCATCATGAGGCGAGGCTGACACCAGTCTGACCCCATCACGAGGCGAAGCTGACACCAGACTGACTCCATCATGATGTGAGGCAGACACCAGACTGACCCCATCACGAGGCGAGGCTGTCACAAGACTGACCCCATCACGAGGCGAAGCTGACACCAGACTGACACCATCATGATGTGAGGCTGACACCAGACTGAACCCATCACGAGGCAAGGCTGACACCAGACTTTCACCATCACGATGTGAGGCTGACACCATACTGACCCCATCACGAGGCGTGGCCGAAACCAGACTGACCCCATCACAAGGCGAGGCTGACACCAGACTGATCCCATCACGGGGCGAGACTGACACCAGACTGACCCCATCACTAGGCAAGGCTGACACCAGACTGACCCCATCACGAGGCGAGGCTGACACCAGACTGACCCCATCACGAGGCGAGGCTGACACCAGATTGACCCCATCACGAGGTGAGACTGACACCAGACTGACCCCATCACGAGGCGAGGCTGACACCAGTCTGACACCATCACGAGGCGAGGCTGACACCAGACTGACACCATCACGGGGTGAAGCTGACACCAGACTGACCCCATCACGAGACGAGACTGACACCGGACTGACCCCATCACGAGGCGAGGCTGACACCAGACTGACCCCATCACGAGGCGAGACTGACACCAGACTGACCAAATCACGAGGCGAGGCTGACACCAGACTGAAACCATCACGAGGCGAGACTGACACCAGACTGACCCCATCATGATGTGAGACTGACACCAGACTGACCCCATCACGAGGCGAGACTGATACCAGACTTACCCCATCACGAGGCGAGACTGACACCAGACTGACCCCATCATGAGGCGAGGCTGACACCAGACTGATCCCATCACGGGGCGAGGCTGAAACCAGACTGACCCCATCACGAGGCGAGGCTGACACCAGACTGACCCCATCACGAGGCGGGGCTGAGACCAGACTGACCCCATCACGAGGAGAGGCTTACACCAGAATGACCCCATCACGAGGCGAGGCTGACACCAGACTGACCCCTTCACGAGGCGAGGCTGACACCAGACTGACACCATCATGAGGCGAGACTGACACCAGACTGACCCCATCATGATGTGAGGCTGACACCAGACTGACCCCATCACTAGGCGAGGCTGACACCAGACTGACCACATCACGAGGCGAGACTGATACCAGACTGACCCCATCACAAGGCGAGACTGACACCAGACTGACCCCATCACGAGGCGAGGCTAACACCAGACTGACACCATCACGAGGCGAGGCTGACACAAGACTGACCCCATCACGAGGCGTGGCTGACACCAGACTGACCCCATCACGAGGCGAGGCTGACACCAGACTGACACCATCACGAGGCGAGGCTGACCCCAGACTGACCCCATCACTAGGCGAGGCTGACACCAGACTGACCCCATCACGAGGCGAGGCTGACACCAGACTGACCCCATCACGAGGCGAGACTGACACCAGACTGACCCCATCACGAGGCGGGGCTGAGACCAGACTGACCCCATCACGAGGAGAGGCTGACACCAGACTGACCCCATCACGAGGCGAGGCTGACACCAGACTGACCTCATCACTATGCGAGACTGACACCAGACTGACCCCATCACGAGGCGAGACTGACCCCGGACTGACCCCATCACGAGGAGAGGCTGACACCAGACTGACCCCATCACGAGGCGAGGCTGAAACCAGACTGACCCCATCACGAGGCAAGGCTGACACCAGACTGACCCCATCACGAGGCGAGACTGACACCAGACTGACCCCATCACGGGGCGAAGCTGACACCAGACTGACCCCATCACGAGACGAGACTGACACCAGACTGACCCCATCACGGGGCGAAGCTGACACCAGACTGACCCCATCACGAGACGAGACTGACACCAGACTGACCCCATCACGAGGCGAGGCTGACACCAGACTGACACCTTCACGATGTGAGGCTGACACCAGACTGACACCATCACGGGGTGAAGCTGACACAAGACTGACCCCATCACGAGACGAGACTGACACCAGACTGACCCCAACACGAGGCGAGGCTGACACCAGACTGACACCTTCATGATGTGAGGCTGACACCAGACTGACCCCATCACGAGGCGAGACTGACACCGGACTGACCCCATCACGGGGCGAGGCTGACACCAGACTGACCAAATAACGAGGCGAGGCTGACACCAGACTGAAACCATCACGAGGCGAGGCTGACACCAGACTGACACCATCATGAGGCAAGGCTGACACCAGACTGACACCATCACGATGCGAGACTGACACCATACTGACCCCATCACGAGGCGAGATTGACACCAGACTGACCCCATCACGAGGCGAGACTGACACCAGACTGACCCCATCATGAGGCGAGGCTGACACGAGACTGATCCCATCACGGAGCGAGGCTGACACCAGACTGAAAACATCATGATGTGAGACTGACACCGGACTGACCCCATCACGAGGCGAGACTGATACCAGACTGACCCCATCACGAGGCGAGACTGACACCAGACTGACCCCATCATGAGGCGAGGCTGACACGAGACTGATCCCATCACGGAGCGAGGCTGACACCAGACTGACCCCATCATGAGGCGAGGCTGACACCAGACTGACCCCATCACGAGGCGGGGCTGAGACCAGACTGACCCCATCACGAGGAGAGGCTGACACCAGACTGACCCCATCACGAGGCGAGGCTGACACCAGACTGACACCATCATGAGGCGAGACTGACACCAGACTGACCCCATCATGAGGCGAGGCTGACACCAGACTGACACCATCACGAGGCGAGTCTGACACCAGACTTACACCATCACGATGTGAGGCTGACACCATACTGACCCCATCACGAGGCGTGGCCGAAACCAGACTGACCCCATCACAAGGCGAGGCTGACACCAGACTGATCCCATCACGGGGCGAGGCTGACACCAGACTGACCCCATCACGAGGCGAGGCTGACACCCGACTGACCCCATCACGAGGCGGGGCTGACACCAGACTGACCCCATCACGAGGCGAGGCTGACACCAGACTGACCCCATAACGAGGCGAGGCTGACACCAGACTGACCCCATCACGGGGCGAGGCTGACACCAGACTGATCCCATCACGAGGCGAGGCTGACACCAGACTGACACCATCATGAGGCAAGGCTGACACCAGACTGACACCATCACGATGCGAGACTGACACCATACTGACCCCATCACGAGGCGAGACTGATACCAGACTGACCCCATCACAAGGCGAGACTGACACCATACTGACCCCATCACGAGGCGAGGCTGACACCAGACTGATCCCATCATGGGGCGAGGCTGACACCAGACAGACCCCGTCACGAGGCGAGGCTGAAACCAGACTGACCTCATCACTAGGCGAGACTGACACCAGACTGACCACATCACAAGGCGAGGCTGACACCAGACTGACCCCATCACGAGGCGAGACTGACACCGGACTGACCCCATCACGAGGAGAGGCTGACACCAGACTGACCCCATCACAAGGCGAGGCTGAAACCATACTGACCCCATCACGAGGCAAGGCTGACACCAGACTGACCCCATCACGAGGCGAGACTGACACCAGACTGACCCCATCACGAGGCGAGACTGACACCAGACTGACCCCATCACGGGGCGAAGCTGACACCAGACTGACCCCATCACGAGACTAGACTGACACCAGACTGATCCCATCATGAGGCGAGGCTGACACCAGACTGACACCTTCACGATGTGAGGCTGACACCAGACTGACCCCATCACGAGGCGAGGCTGACACCAGACTGACCCCATCACGAGGCGAGACTGACACCAGACTGACCCCATCACGAGGCGAGGCTGACACCAGAATGACCCCATCACTAGGCGAGGCTGACACCAGACTGACCCCATCACGAGGCGAGACTGACACCAGACTGACCCCATCACGAGGCGAGGCTGACACAAGACTGACCCCATCACGAGGCGAGGCTGACACCGGACTGACCCCATCACGAGGCGAGACTGACACCAGACTGACCCCATCACTAGCGAGGCTGACACCAGACTGACACCATCACGAGGCGAGGCTGACACCAGACAGACACCATCACAAGGCGAGGCTGACACCAGACTGACCCCATCACGAGTCAAGGCTGACACCAGACTGACCCCATCACGGGGCGAGGCTGACACCAGACTGACCCCATCACGAGGCAAGGCTGACACCAGACTGACCCCATCACGAGGCGAGGCTGACACCGGACTGACCCCATCACGAGGCGAGACTGACACCAGACTGACCCCATCACTAGCGAGGCTGACACCAGACTGACACCATCACGAGGCGAGGCTGACACCAGACAGACATCATCACCAGGCGAGGCTGACACCAGACTGACCCCATCACGAGGCAATGCTGACCCCAGACTGACCCCATCACGAGGCGAGGCTGACACCAGACTGACACCATCATGAGGCGAGACTGACACCAGACTGACCCCATCATGATGTGAGGCTGACACCAGACTGACCCCATCACTAGGCGAGGCTGACACCAGACTGACCCCATCACTAGGCGAGGCTGACACCAGACTGACCCCATCACGAGGCAAGGCTGACACCAGACTGACACCATCACGATGTGATGCTGACACCAGACTGACCCCATCACGAGGCAAGGCTGACACCAGACTGACCCCATCACGAGGCGAGGCTGACACCAGACTGACCCCATCACGAGGCGAAGCTGACACCAGACTGACTCCATCACGAGGCGAGGCTGACACCAGACTGACACCATCACGAGGTGAGACTGACACCAGACTGACCCCATCACGAGGCGAGACTGATACCAGACTGACCCCATCACGAGGCGAGACTGACACCAGACTGACCCCATCATGAGGCGAGGCTGACACCAGACTGATCCCATCACGGGGCGAGGCTGACACCAGACTGACCCCATCACGAGGCGAGGCTGACACCAGACTGACCCCATCACGAGGCGGGGCTGAGACCAGACTGACCCCATCACGAGGGGAGGCTGACACCAGACTGACCCCATCACGAGGCGAGGCTGACACCAGACTGACACCATCATGAGGCGAGACTGACACCAGACTGACCCCATCATGAGGCGAGGCTGACACCAGACTGATCCCATCACGGGTCGAGGCTGACACCAGACTAACCCCATCACGAGGCGGGGCTGACACCAGACTGACCACATCACGAGGAGAGGCTGACACCAGACTGACCCCATCACGAGGCGAGGCTGACACCAGACTGACATCATCACGATGTGATGCTGACACCAGACTGACCCCATCACGAGGCGAGACTGACACCGGACTTACCCCATCACGAGGCGAGGCTGACACCAGACTGACCCCATCACGAGGCGAGACTGACACCGGACTGATCCCATCACGGGGCGAGGCTGACACCAGACTGACCCCATCACGAGGCGAGGCTGATACCAGACTGACCCCATCACGAGGCGGGGCTGAGACCAGACTGACCCCATCACGAGGAGAGGCTGACACCAGAATGACCCCATCACGAGGCGAGACTGACACCAGACTGACCCCATCACGAGGCGAGGCTGACACCAGACTGACCCCATTCACTAGGCGAGGCTGACACCAGACTGACCACATCACTAGGCAAGGCTGACACCAGACTGACCCCATCACGAGGCGAGGCTGACAGCAGACTGACCCCATCACGAGGCGAGGCTGACACTAGACTGACCCCATCACGAGGCGAGGCTGACACCAGATTGACACCATCACGAGGCGAGGCTGACACCAGAATGACCCCATCACGAGGCGAGACTGACACCAGACTGACCCCATCACGAGGCGAAGCTGACACCAGACTGACACCATCATGATGTGAGGCTGACACCAGACTGACACCATCACGAGGCGAGGCTGACACCAGACTGACCCCATTCACTAGGCGAGGCTGACACCAGACTGACCCCATCACGAGGCGAGACTGACACCAGACTGACCCCATCACGAGGCGAGGCTGACACCAGACTGACAACATCACTAGGCGAGGCTGAAACCAGACTGACCCCATCACGAGGCGAGGCTGAAACCAGACTGACCCCATCACGAGGCAAGGCTGACACCAGTCTGACCCCATCACGAGGCGAGGCAGACACCAGACTGACACCATCACTAGGCGAGGCTGAAACCAGACTGACCCCATCACGAGGCGAGGCTGACACCAGACTGACACCATCACGAGGCGAGGCTGACACCAGACTGACACCATCATGATGTGAGGCTGACACCAGACTGACCCCATCACTAGGCGAGGCTGACACCAGACTGACCCCATCACGAGGCGAGACTGACACCGGACTGACCCCATCGCGGGGCGAGGCTGACACCAGACTGACCAAATCACGAGGCGAGGCTGACACCAGACTGAAACCATCACGAGGCGAGACTGACACCAGACTGACCCCATTATGATGTGAGACTGACACCAGACTTACACCATCAAGATGTGATGCTGACACCAGACTGACCACATCACGAGGCGAGGCTGACACCAGACTGACCCCATCACGAGGCGAGGCTGACACCAGACTGACCCCATCACGAGGCGAGGCTGACACCAGTCTGACCCCATCACGAGGCGAGGCTAACACCAGACTGACACCATCACTAGGCGAGGCTGACACCAGACTTACCCCATCACGAGGCGAGGCTGACACCAGACTGACACCATCACGAGGCGAGGCTGACACCAGACTGACACCATCATGATGTGAGGCTGACACCAGACTGACCCCATCACTAGGCGAGGCTGACACCAGACTGACCCCGTCACGAGGCGAGACTGACACCAGACTGACCCCATCACGAGAAGAGGCTGACAACAGACTGACACCATCATGATGTGAGGCTGAAACCAGACTGACCCCATCACTAGGCGAGGCTGACACCAGACTGACCCCATCACGAGGCGAGGCTGACACCAGACTGACCCCATCACGAGGCGAGACTGACACCGGACTGACCCCATCACGAGGCGAGGCTGACACCAGTCTGACCCCATCACAAGGCGAGACTGACACCGGACTGACCCCATCACGGGGCGAGGCTGACACCAGACTGACCAAATCACGAGGCGAGGCTGACACCAGACTGAAACCATCACGAGGCGAGACTGACACCAGACTGACCCCATCATGATGTGAGACTGACACCAGACTGACCCCATCACGAGGCGAGACTGATACCAGACTGACCCCATCACGAGGCGAGACTGACACCAGACTGACCCCATCATGAAGCGAGGCTGACACCAGACTGATCCCATCACGGGGCGAGGCTGACACCAGACTGACCCCATCACGAGGCGAGGCTGACACCAGACTGACCCCATCACGAGGCGGGGCTGAGACCTGACTGACCCCATCACGAGGAGAGGCTGACACCAGACTGACCCCATCACGAGGCGAGGCTGACACCAGACTGACAACATCATGAGGCGAGGCTGACACCAGACTGATCCCATCACGGGGCGAGGCTGACACCAGACTTACCCCATCACGAGGCGAGGCTGACACCAGACTGACCTCATCACGAGTTGGGGCTGACACCAGACTGACCCCATCACGAGGAGAGGCTGACACCAGACTGACCCCATCACGAGGCGAGGCTGACACCAGACTGACACCATCATGAAGCGAGACTGACACCAGACTGACCCCATCATGATGTGAGGCTGACACAAGACTGACCCCATCACTAGGCGAGGCTGACACCAGACTGACCCCATCACTAGGCGAGGCTGACACCAGACTGACCCCATCACGAGGCAAGGCTGACACCAGACTGACATCATCACGATGTGATGCTGACACCAGACTGACCCCATCACGAGGCGAGACTGACACCAGACTGACCCCATCACGAGGCGAGACTGACACCAGTCTGACACCATCATGATGTGAGGCTGACACCAGACTGACCCCATCACGAGGCGAGGCTGACACCAGACTGACCCCATCACGAGGCGAGGCTGACACCAGACTGACACCATCACGAGGCGAGGCTGACACCAGACTGACCCCATCACGGGGCGAGGCTGACACCAGACTGACCCCATCACGAGTCAAGGCTGACACCAGACTTACACCATCACGATGTGATGCTGACACCAGACTGACCCCATCACGAGGCGAGGCTGACACCAGACTGACCCCATCACGAGGCGAGGCTGACACCAGACTGACCCCATCACGAGGCGAGGCTGACACCAGACTGACCCCATCACGAGGCGAGACTGACACCAGACTGACCCCATCACGATTCGAGACTGACACCAGACTGACCCCATCACGAGGCGAGGCTGACATCAGTCTGACCCCATCACGAGGCGAGGCAGACACCAGACTGACACCATCACTAGGCGAGGCTGAAACCAGACTGACCCCATCACGAGGCGAGGCTGACAACAGACTGACACCATCACGAGGCGAGGCTGACACCAGACTGACTCCATCATGATGTGAGGCTGACACCAGACTGACCCCATCACTAGGCGAGGCTGACACCAGACTGACCCCATCACGAGGCAAGACTGACACCAGACTGACCCCATCACGAGGAGAGGCTGACAACAGACTGACACCATCATGATGTGAGGCTGACACCAGACTGACCCCATCACTAGGCGAGGCTGACACCAGACTGACCCCATCACGAGGCAAGGCTGACACCAGACTGACCCCATCACTAGGCGAGGCTGACACCAGACTGACCCCATCACGAGGCGAGACTGACACCAGACTGACCCCATCATGAAGCGAGGCTGACACCAGACTGATCCCATCACGGGGCGAGGCTGACACCAGACTGACCCCATCACGAGGCGAGGCTGACACCAGACTGACCCCATCACGAGGCGGGGCTGAGACCAGACTGACCCCATCACGAGGAGAGGCTGACACCAGACTGACCCCATCACGAGGCCAGACTGACACCAGACTGACACCATCATGAGGCGAGACTGACACCAGACTGACCCCATCATGAGGCGAGGCTGACACCAGACTGATCCCATCACGGGGCGAGGCTGACACCAGACTTACCCCATCACGAGGCGAGGCTGACACCAGACTGACCTCATCACGAGTTGGGGCTGACACCAGACTGACCCCATCACGAGGAGAGGCTGACACCAGACTGACCCCATCACGAGGCGAGGCTGACACCATACTGACACCATCATGAAGCGAGACTGACACCAGACTGACCCCATCATGATGTGAGGCTGACACAAGACTGACCCCATCACTAGGCGAGGCTGACACCAGACTGACCCCATCACTAGGCGAGGCTGACACAAGACTGACCCCATCACTAGGCGAGGCTGACACCAGACTGACCCCATCACTAGGCGAGGCTGACACCAGACTGACCCCATCACGAGGCAAGGCTGACACCAGACTGACACCATCACGATGTGATGCTGACACCAGACTGACCCCATCACGAGGCGAGACTGACACCAGTCTGACCCCATCACGAGGCGAGACTGACACCAGTCTGACACCATCATGATGTGAGGCTGACACCAGACTGACCCCATCACGAGGCGAGGCTGACACCAGACTGACCCCATCACGAGGCGAGGCTGACACCAGACTGACACCATCACGAGGCGAGGCTGACACCAGACTGACCCCATCACGGGGCGAGGCTGACACCAGACTGACCCCATCACGAGTCAAGGCTGACACCAGACTTACACCATCACGATGTGATGCTGACACCAGACTGACCCCATCACGAGGCGAGACTGACACCAGACTGACCCCATCACGAGGCGAGACTGACACCAGACTGACCCCATCACGAGGCGAGGCTGACACCAGACTGATCCCATCACGGGGCGAGGCTGACACCAGACTTACCCCATCACGAGGCGAGGCTGACACCAGACTGACCTCATCACGAGTTGGGGCTGACACCAGACTGACCCCATCACTAGGTGAGGCTGACACCAGACTGACCCCATCACGAGGCGAGGCTGACACCAGAATGACCCCATCACGAGGCGAGACTGACACCAGACTGACCCCATCACGAGGCGAAGCTGACACCAGACTGACACCATCATGATGTGAGGCTGACACCAGACTGACACCATCACGAGGCGAGGCTGACACCAGACTGACCCCATTCACTAGGCGAGGCTGACACCAGACTGACCCCATCACGAGGCGAGACTGACACCAGACTGACCCCATCACGAGGCGAGGCTGACACCAGACTGACAACATCACTAGGCGAGGCTGAAACCAGACTGACCCCATCACGAGGCGAGGCTGAAACCAGACTGACCCCATCACGAGGCAAGGCTGACACCAGTCTGACCCCATCACGAGGCGAGGCAGACACCAGACTGACACCATCACTAGGCGAGGCTGAAACCAGACTGACCCCATCACGAGGCGAGGCTGACACCAGACTGACACCATCACGAGGCGAGGCTGACACCAGACTGACACCATCATGATGTGAGGCTGACACCAGACTGACCCCATCACTAGGCGAGGCTGACACCAGACTGACCCCATCACGAGGCGAGACTGACACCGGACTGACCCCATCGCGGGGCGAGGCTGACACCAGACTGACCAAATCACGAGGCGAGGCTGACACCAGACTGAAACCATCACGAGGCGAGACTGACACCAGACTGACCCCATTATGATGTGAGACTGACACCAGACTTACACCATCAAGATGTGATGCTGACACCAGACTGACCACATCACGAGGCGAGGCTGACACCAGACTGACCCCATCACGAGGCGAGGCTGACACCAGACTGACCCCATCACGAGGCGAGGCTGACACCAGTCTGACCCCATCACGAGGCGAGGCTAACACCAGACTGACACCATCACTAGGCGAGGCTGACACCAGACTTACCCCATCACGAGGCGAGGCTGACACCAGACTGACACCATCACGAGGCGAGGCTGACACCAGACTGACACCATCATGATGTGAGGCTGACACCAGACTGACCCCATCACTAGGCGAGGCTGACACCAGACTGACCCCGTCACGAGGCGAGACTGACACCAGACTGACCCCATCACGAGAAGAGGCTGACAACAGACTGACACCATCATGATGTGAGGCTGAAACCAGACTGACCCCATCACTAGGCGAGGCTGACACCAGACTGACCCCATCACGAGGCGAGGCTGACACCAGACTGACCCCATCACGAGGCGAGACTGACACCGGACTGACCCCATCACGAGGCGAGGCTGACACCAGTCTGACCCCATCACAAGGCGAGACTGACACCGGACTGACCCCATCACGGGGCGAGGCTGACACCAGACTGACCAAATCACGAGGCGAGGCTGACACCAGACTGAAACCATCACGAGGCGAGACTGACACCAGACTGACCCCATCATGATGTGAGACTGACACCAGACTGACCCCATCACGAGGCGAGACTGATACCAGACTGACCCCATCACGAGGCGAGACTGACACCAGACTGACCCCATCATGAAGCGAGGCTGACACCAGACTGATCCCATCACGGGGCGAGGCTGACACCAGACTGACCCCATCACGAGGCGAGGCTGACACCAGACTGACCCCATCACGAGGCGGGGCTGAGACCTGACTGACCCCATCACGAGGAGAGGCTGACACCAGACTGACCCCATCACGAGGCGAGGCTGACACCAGACTGACAACATCATGAGGCGAGGCTGACACCAGACTGATCCCATCACGGGGCGAGGCTGACACCAGACTTACCCCATCACGAGGCGAGGCTGACACCAGACTGACCTCATCACGAGTTGGGGCTGACACCAGACTGACCCCATCACGAGGAGAGGCTGACACCAGACTGACCCCATCACGAGGCGAGGCTGACACCAGACTGACACCATCATGAAGCGAGACTGACACCAGACTGACCCCATCATGATGTGAGGCTGACACAAGACTGACCCCATCACTAGGCGAGGCTGACACCAGACTGACCCCATCACTAGGCGAGGCTGACACCAGACTGACCCCATCACGAGGCAAGGCTGACACCAGACTGACATCATCACGATGTGATGCTGACACCAGACTGACCCCATCACGAGGCGAGACTGACACCAGACTGACCCCATCACGAGGCGAGACTGACACCAGTCTGACACCATCATGATGTGAGGCTGACACCAGACTGACCCCATCACGAGGCGAGGCTGACACCAGACTGACCCCATCACGAGGCGAGGCTGACACCAGACTGACACCATCACGAGGCGAGGCTGACACCAGACTGACCCCATCACGGGGCGAGGCTGACACCAGACTGACCCCATCACGAGTCAAGGCTGACACCAGACTTACACCATCACGATGTGATGCTGACACCAGACTGACCCCATCACGAGGCGAGGCTGACACCAGACTGACCCCATCACGAGGCGAGGCTGACACCAGACTGACCCCATCACGAGGCGAGGCTGACACCAGACTGACCCCATCACGAGGCGAGACTGACACCAGACTGACCCCATCACGATTCGAGACTGACACCAGACTGACCCCATCACGAGGCGAGGCTGACATCAGTCTGACCCCATCACGAGGCGAGGCAGACACCAGACTGACACCATCACTAGGCGAGGCTGAAACCAGACTGACCCCATCACGAGGCGAGGCTGACAACAGACTGACACCATCACGAGGCGAGGCTGACACCAGACTGACTCCATCATGATGTGAGGCTGACACCAGACTGACCCCATCACTAGGCGAGGCTGACACCAGACTGACCCCATCACGAGGCAAGACTGACACCAGACTGACCCCATCACGAGGAGAGGCTGACAACAGACTGACACCATCATGATGTGAGGCTGACACCAGACTGACCCCATCACTAGGCGAGGCTGACACCAGACTGACCCCATCACGAGGCAAGGCTGACACCAGACTGACCCCATCACTAGGCGAGGCTGACACCAGACTGACCCCATCACGAGGCGAGACTGACACCAGACTGACCCCATCATGAAGCGAGGCTGACACCAGACTGATCCCATCACGGGGCGAGGCTGACACCAGACTGACCCCATCACGAGGCGAGGCTGACACCAGACTGACCCCATCACGAGGCGGGGCTGAGACCAGACTGACCCCATCACGAGGAGAGGCTGACACCAGACTGACCCCATCACGAGGCCAGACTGACACCAGACTGACACCATCATGAGGCGAGACTGACACCAGACTGACCCCATCATGAGGCGAGGCTGACACCAGACTGATCCCATCACGGGGCGAGGCTGACACCAGACTTACCCCATCACGAGGCGAGGCTGACACCAGACTGACCTCATCACGAGTTGGGGCTGACACCAGACTGACCCCATCACGAGGAGAGGCTGACACCAGACTGACCCCATCACGAGGCGAGGCTGACACCATACTGACACCATCATGAAGCGAGACTGACACCAGACTGACCCCATCATGATGTGAGGCTGACACAAGACTGACCCCATCACTAGGCGAGGCTGACACCAGACTGACCCCATCACTAGGCGAGGCTGACACAAGACTGACCCCATCACTAGGCGAGGCTGACACCAGACTGACCCCATCACTAGGCGAGGCTGACACCAGACTGACCCCATCACGAGGCAAGGCTGACACCAGAGTGACACCATCACGATGTGATGCTGACACCAGACTGACCCCATCACGAGGCGAGACTGACACCAGTCTGACCCCATCACGAGGCGAGACTGACACCAGTCTGACACCATCATGATGTGAGGCTGACACCAGACTGACCCCATCACGAGGCGAGGCTGACACCAGACTGACCCCATCACGAGGCGAGGCTGACACCAGACTGACACCATCACGAGGCGAGGCTGACACCAGACTGACCCCATCACGGGGCGAGGCTGACACCAGACTGACCCCATCACGAGTCAAGGCTGACACCAGACTTACACCATCACGATGTGATGCTGACACCAGACTGACCCCATCACGAGGCGAGACTGACACCAGACTGACCCCATCACGAGGCGAGACTGACACCAGACTGACCCCATCACGAGGCGAGGCTGACACCAGACTGATCCCATCACGGGGCGAGGCTGACACCAGACTTACCCCATCACGAGGCGAGGCTGACACCAGACTGACCTCATCACGAGTTGGGGCTGACACCAGACTGACCCCATCACGAGGAGAGGCTGACACCAGACTGACCCCATCACGAGGCGAGGCTGACACCAGACTGACCCCATCACGAGACGAGACTGACACCAGACTGACCCCATCACGAGGCGAGGCTGACACCAGACTGACACCTTCACGATGTGAGGCTGACACCAGACTGACCCGATCACGAGGCGAGGCTGACACCAGACTGACCCCATCACTAGGCAAGGCTGACACCAGACTGACCCCATCACGAGGCGAGGCTGACACCAGAATGACCTCATCACGAGGCGAGACTGACACCAGACTGACCCCATCACGAGGCGAAGCTGACACCAGACTGACACCATCATGATGTGAGGCTGACACCAGACTGACCCCATCACGAGGCGAGGCTGACACCAGACTGACCCCATTCACTAGACGAGGCTGACACCAGACTGACCCCATCACGAGGCGAGACTGACACCAGACTGACCCCATCACGAGGCGAGGCTGACACCAGACTGACCCCATCACGAGGCGAGGCTGACACCAGACTGACACCATCACGAGGCGAGGCTGACACCAGACTGACCCCATCACGGGGCGAGGCTGACACCAGACTGACCCCATCACGAGTCAAGGCTGACACCAGACTTACACCATCACGATGTGATGCTGACACCAGACTGACCCCATCACGAGGCGAGGCTGACACCAGACTGACCCCATCACGAGGCGAGGCTGACACCAGACTGACCCCATCACGAGGCGAGGCTGACACCAGAATGACCTCATCACGAGGCGAGACTGACACCAGACTGACCCCATCACGAGGCGAAGCTGACACCAGACTGACACCATCATGATGTGAGGCTGACACCAGACTGACCCCATCACGAGGCGAGGCTGACACCAGACTGACCCCATTCACTAGACGAGGCTGACACCAGACTGACCCCATCACGAGGCGAGACTGACACCAGACTGACCCCATCACGAGGCGAGGCTGACACCAGACTGACCCCATCACGAGGCGAGGCTGACACCAGACTGACACCATCACGAGGCGAGGCTGACACCAGACTGACCCCATCACGGGGCGAGGCTGACACCAGACTGACCCCATCACGAGTCAAGGCTGACACCAGACTTACACCATCACGATGTGATGCTGACACCAGACTGACCCCATCACGAGGCGAGGCTGACACCAGACTGACCCCATCACGAGGCGAGGCTGACACCAGACTGACCCCATCACGAGACGAGGCTGACACCAGACTGACCCCATCACGAGGCGAGACTGACACCAGACTGACCCCATCACGAGGCGAGACTGACACCAGACTGACCCCATCACGAGGCGAGGCTGACATCAGTCTGACCCCATCACGAGGCGAGGCAGACACCAGACTGACACCATCACTAGGTGAGGCTGAAACCAGACTGACCCCATCACGAGGCAAGGCAGACACCAGACTGATACCATCACGAGGCGAGGCTGACACCAGACTGACACCATCATGGGGCGAGGCTGACACCAGACTGACCCCATCACGAGGCGAGACTGACACCAGATTGACCCCATCACGAGGCGTGGCTGACACCAGACTGACACCATCATGATGTGAGGCTGACACCAGACTGACCCCATCACGAGGCGAGGCTGACACCAGACTGACCACATCACGAGACGAGACTGACACCAGACTGACCCCATCACGAGGCGAGGCTGACACCAGACTGACCCAATCACGAGGCGAGGCTGACACCAGACTGACCACATCATGAGGCGAGGCTGACACCAGACTGACCCCATCACGAGGCGAGGCTGACACCAGACTGACACCATCACGATGTGAGTCTGACACCAGATTGACCCCATCACGAGGCGAGGTTGACACAAGACTGACCCCATCACGAGGCGAGGTTGACACCAGACTGACACCATCACGAGGCGAGACTGACACCAGACTGACAACATCACGAAGCAAGGCTGACACCAGACTGACCCCATCACCAGGCGAGGCTGACACCAGACTGACACCAAAACGAGGCGAGGCTGACACCAGACTGACCCCATCACGAGGCGAGGCTGACACCAGACTGACCCATCACGAGGCGAGGCTGACACCAGACTGACCCCATCACGAAGCAAGACTGACACCAGACTGACCCCATCACGGGGCGAGGCTGACACCAGACTGACCCCATCACGAGGCGAGACTGACACCAGATTGACCCCATCACAAGGCGTGGCTGACACCAGACTGACACCATCATGATGTGAGGCTGACACCAGACTGACCCCATCACGAGGCGAGGCTGACACCAGACTGACCACATCACCAGACGAGACTGACACCAGACTGACCCCATCACGAGGCGAGGCTGACACCAGACTGACCCCATCACGAGGCGAGGCAGACACCAGACTGACCCCATCACTAGGCAAGGCTGACACCAGACTGACCCCATCACGAGGCGAGGCTGACACCAGACTGACACCATCATGATGTGAGGCTGACACCAGACTGACCACATCACTAGGCGAGGCTCACACCAGACTGACCCCATCACGAGGCGAGACTGACACCAGACTGACCCCATCACGAGGCGAGGCTGACACCAGACTGACCCCATCACGAGGCGAGGCTGACACCAGACTGACCCCATCACGAGGCGAGACTGACACCAGACTGACCCCATCACGAGGCGAGGCTGACACCAGACTGACCCCATCACTAGCGAGGTTGACAACAGACTGACACCATCACGAGGCGAGGCTGACACCACACTGACCCCATCACGAGGCGAGGCTGACACCAGACTGACCCATCACGAGGCGAGGCTGACACCAGACTGACCCCATCACGAGGCGAGACTGACACCAGACAGACCCCATCACGGGGCGAGGCTGACACCAGACTGACCCCATCACTTGGCGAGACTGACACCAGACTGACCCCATCACGAGGCGAGGCTGACACCAGACTGACACCATCATGATGTGAGGCTGACACCAGACTGACCCCATCACGAGGCGAGGCTGACACCAGACTGACCCCATCACGAGGCGAGGCTGACACCAGACTGACACCATCACGAGGCGAGGCTGACACCAGACTGACACCATCACGATGTGAGGCTGACACCAGACTGACCCCATCACGAGGCAAGGCTGACACGAGACTGACCCCATCACGAGGCGAGGCTGACACCAGACTGACACCATCACGTGGCGAGACTGACACCAGACTGACACCATCATGATGTGAGGCTGACACCAGACTGACCCCATCACTAGGCGAGGCTGACACCAGACTGACCCCATCACGAGGCGAGGCTGACACCAGACTGACACCATCACGAGTTGAGACTGACACAAGACTGACACCATCAAGATGTGAGGCTGACACCAGACTGACCCCATCACGAGGCGAGGGTGACACCAGACTGACCCCATCACGAGGCGAGGCTGACACCAGACTGACCCCATCACGAGGCGAGGCTGACACCAGACTGACCCCATCACGAGGCGAGGCTGACACCAGACTGACCCCATCACGAGACGAGACTGACACCAGACTGACCCCATCACGAGGCGAGGCTGACACCAGACTGACACCTTCACGATGTGAGGCTGACACCAGACTGACCCGATCACGAGGCGAGGCTGACACCAGACTGACCCCATCACTAGGCAAGGCTGACACCAGACTGACCCCATCACGAGGCGAGGCTGACACCAGAATGACCTCATCACGAGGCGAGACTGACACCAGACTGACCCCATCACGAGGCGAAGCTGACACCAGACTGACACCATCATGATGTGAGGCTGACACCAGACTGACCCCATCACGAGGCGAGGCTGACACCAGACTGACCCCATTCACTAGACGAGGCTGACACCAGACTGACCCCATCACGAGGCGAGACTGACACCAGACTGACCCCATCACGAGGCGAGGCTGACACCAGACTGACCCCATCACGAGGCGAGGCTGACACCAGACTGACACCATCACGAGGCGAGGCTGACACCAGACTGACCCCATCACGGGGCGAGGCTGACACCAGACTGACCCCATCACGAGTCAAGGCTGACACCAGACTTACACCATCACGATGTGATGCTGACACCAGACTGACCCCATCACGAGGCGAGGCTGACACCAGACTGACCCCATCACGAGGCGAGGCTGACACCAGACTGACCCCATCACGAGACGAGGCTGACACCAGACTGACCCCATCACGAGGCGAGACTGACACCAGACTGACCCCATCACGAGGCGAGACTGACACCAGACTGACCCCATCACGAGGCGAGGCTGACATCAGTCTGACCCCATCACGAGGCGAGGCAGACACCAGACTGACACCATCACTAGGTGAGGCTGAAACCAGACTGACCCCATCACGAGGCAAGGCAGACACCAGACTGATACCATCACGAGGCGAGGCTGACACCAGACTGACACCATCATGGGGCGAGGCTGACACCAGACTGACCCCATCACGAGGCGAGACTGACACCAGATTGACCCCATCACGAGGCGTGGCTGACACCAGACTGACACCATCATGATGTGAGGCTGACACCAGACTGACCCCATCACGAGGCGAGGCTGACACCAGACTGACCACATCACGAGACGAGACTGACACCAGACTGACCCCATCACGAGGCGAGGCTGACACCAGACTGACCCAATCACGAGGCGAGGCTGACACCAGACTGACCACATCATGAGGCGAGGCTGACACCAGACTGACCCCATCACGAGGCGAGGCTGACACCAGACTGACACCATCACGATGTGAGTCTGACACCAGATTGACCCCATCACGAGGCGAGGTTGACACAAGACTGACCCCATCACGAGGCGAGGTTGACACCAGACTGACACCATCACGAGGCGAGACTGACACCAGACTGACAACATCACGAAGCAAGGCTGACACCAGACTGACCCCATCACCAGGCGAGGCTGACACCAGACTGACACCAAAACGAGGCGAGGCTGACACCAGACTGACCCCATCACGAGGCGAGGCTGACACCAGACTGACCCATCACGAGGCGAGGCTGACACCAGACTGACCCCATCACGAAGCAAGACTGACACCAGACTGACCCCATCACGGGGCGAGGCTGACACCAGACTGACCCCATCACGAGGCGAGACTGACACCAGATTGACCCCATCACAAGGCGTGGCTGACACCAGACTGACACCATCATGATGTGAGGCTGACACCAGACTGACCCCATCACGAGGCGAGGCTGACACCAGACTGACCACATCACCAGACGAGACTGACACCAGACTGACCCCATCACGAGGCGAGGCTGACACCAGACTGACCCCATCACGAGGCGAGGCAGACACCAGACTGACCCCATCACTAGGCAAGGCTGACACCAGACTGACCCCATCACGAGGCGAGGCTGACACCAGACTGACACCATCATGATGTGAGGCTGACACCAGACTGACCACATCACTAGGCGAGGCTCACACCAGACTGACCCCATCACGAGGCGAGACTGACACCAGACTGACCCCATCACGAGGCGAGGCTGACACCAGACTGACCCCATCACTAGCGAGGTTGACAACAGACTGACACCATCACGAGGCGAGGCTGACACCACACTGACCCCATCACGAGGCGAGGCTGACACCAGACTGACCCATCACGAGGCGAGGCTGACACCAGACTGACCCCATCACGAGGCGAGACTGACACCAGACAGACCCCATCACGGGGCGAGGCTGACACCAGACTGACCCCATCACTTGGCGAGACTGACACCAGACTGACCCCATCACGAGGCGAGGCTGACACCAGACTGACACCATCATGATGTGAGGCTGACACCAGACTGACCCCATCACGAGGCGAGGCTGACACCAGACTGACCCCATCACGAGGCGAGGCTGACACCAGACTGACACCATCACGAGGCGAGGCTGACACCAGACTGACACCATCACGATGTGAGGCTGACACCAGACTGACCCCATCACGAGGCAAGGCTGACACGAGACTGACCCCATCACGAGGCGAGGCTGACACCAGACTGACACCATCACGTGGCGAGACTGACACCAGACTGACACCATCATGATGTGAGGCTGACACCAGACTGACCCCATCACTAGGCGAGGCTGACACCAGACTGACCCCATCACGAGGCGAGGCTGACACCAGACTGACACCATCACGAGTTGAGACTGACACAAGACTGACACCATCAAGATGTGAGGCTGACACCAGACTGACCCCATCACGAGGCGAGGGTGACACCAGACTGACCCCATCACGAGGCGAGGCTGACACCAGACTGACCCCATCACGAGGCGAGGCTGACACCAGACTGACACCATCACGATGTGAGGCTGACACCAGACTGACCCCATCACGATGCGAGGCTGACACCAGACTGACCCCATCACGAGGCGAGGCTGACACCAGACTGACCCATCACGATGTGAGGCTGACACCAGACTGACCCCATCACGAGGCGAGGCTGACACCAGACTGACACCATCACGAGGCGAGACTGACACAAGACTGACACCATCACGAAGCGAGACTGACACCAGACTGACCCCATCACGAGGCGAGGCTGACACCAGAGTGACCCCATCACGAGGCGAGGCTGACACCAGACTGACCCCATCACGTGGCGAGGCTGACAACAGACTGACACCATCACGAGGCGAGGCTGACACCAGACTGATCCCATCACGAGGCGAGGCTGACACCAGACTGACCCATCACGAGGCGAGGCTGACACCAGACTGACCCCATCACGAGGCGAGACTGAAACCAGACTGACCCCAACACGAGGCGAGACTTTCACCAGACTGACCCCATCACGAGGCGAGGCTGACACCAGACTGACCCCATCACGGGACGAGGCTGACACCAGACTGACCCCATCACGATGCGAGGCTGACACCAGACTGACACCATCACGTGGCGAGACTGACACCATCATGATGTGAGGCTGAAACCAGACTGACCCCATCACTAGGCGAGGCTGACACCAGACTGACCCCATCACGAGGCGAGGCTGACACCAGACTGACACCATCACGAGTCGAGACTGACACAAGACTGACACCATCATGATGTGAGGCTGACACCAGACTGACCCCATCACGAGGCGAGGCTGACACCAGACTGACACCATCATGAGGCGAGGCTGACACCAGACTGACACCATAACTAGCGAGGCTGACACCAGACTGACACCATCACGTGGCGATGCTGACACCATACTGACCGATCACGAGGCGAGGCTGACACCAGACTGACCCATCATGAAGCGAGACAGACACAAGACTGACCCCATCACGGGGCGAGGCTGACACCAGACTGACCGCATCACGAGGCGAGACTGACACTAGATTGACCCCATCACGATTCGTGGCTGACACCAGACTGACCACATCACGAGATGAGACTGACACCAGACTGACCCCATCACGAGGCGAGGCTGACACAAGACTGACTCCATCACGATGCGAGGCTGACACCAGACTGACACCATCATGATGTGAGGCTGACACCAGACTGACCCCATCACTAGGCGAGGCTGACACCAGACTGACCCCATCACGAGGCGAGGCTGACACCAGACTGACACCATCACGAGTCGAGGCTGAAACCAGACTGACCCCATCACGAGGCGAGGCTGACACCAGACTGACCCCATCATGAGGCGAGGCTGACACCAGACTGACCACATCACGAGGCGAGGCTGACACCAGACTGACACCATCACGAGGCGAGACTGACACCAGACTGACCCCATCACGAGGCGAGGCTGACACCAGACTGACACCATCACGAGGCGAGACTGACACCAGACTGACCCCATCACGAGGCGAGACTGACACCAGACTGACCCCATCACAAGGCGAGACTGACACCAGACTGACCCCATCACGAGGCGAGACTGACACCAGACTGACCCCATCACGAGGCGAGACTGACACCAGACTGACCCCATCACGGGGCGAGACTGACACCAGACTGACCCCATCACGAGGCGAGGCTGACACCAGACTGACCCCATCACGGGACGAGTCTGTCACCAGACTGACCCCATCGCGGGACGAGGCTGACACCAGACTGACCCCATCACGAGGCGAGGCTGACACCAGACTGACCCCATCAGGAGGCGAGGCTGACACCAGACTGACACCATCACGAGGCGAGACTGACACCAGACTGACACCATCACGAGGCGAGACTGACACCAGACTGACCCCATCACTAGGCGAGGCTGACACCAGACTGACACCATCACGAGGCGAGACTGACACCAGACTGACCCCATCACGAGGCGAGGCTGACACCAGACTGACCCCATCACTAGCGAGGCTGACAACAGACTGACACCATCACGAGGCGAGGCTGACACCAGACTGACCCCATCACGAGGCGAGGCTGACACCAGACTGACCCATCACGAGGCGAGGCTGACACCAGACTGACCCCATCACGAGGCGAGACTGACACCAGACAGACCCCATCACGGGGCGAGGCTGACACCAGACTGACCCCATCATGATGTGAGGCTGACACCAGACAGACCCCGTCACGAGGCGAGACTGACACCAGACTGACCCCATCACGAGGCGTGGCTGACACCAGACTGACACCATCATGATGTGAGGCTGACACCAGACTGACCCCATCACGAGGCGAGACTGACACCAGACTGACCCCATCACGAGGCGAGGCTGACACCAGACTGACCCATCACGAGTCGAGGCTGACACCAGACTGACCCCATCACGAGGCGAGACTGACACCAGACAGACCCCATCACGGGGCGAGGCTGACACCAGACTGACCCCATCACGAGGCGTGGCTGACACCAGACTGACACCATCATGATGTGAGGCTGACACCAGACTGACCCCATCACGAGGCGAGACTGACACCAGACTGACCCCATCACGAGGCGAGGCTGACACCAGACTGACACCATCACGAGGCGAGACTGACACCAGACTGACACCATCATGATGTGAGGCTGACACCAGACTGACCCCATCACTAGACGAGGCTGACACCAGACTGACCCCATCACGAGGCGAGGCTGACACCAGACTGACACCATCACGAGTTGAGACTGACACAAGACTGACAACATCAAGATGTGAGGCTGACACCAGACTGACCCCATCACGAGGCGAGGCTGACACCAGACTGACCCCATCACGAGGCGAAGCTGACACCAGACTGACACCATCATGATGTGAGGCTGACACCAGACTGACCCCATCACTAGGCGAGGCTGACACCAGACTGACCCCATCACGAGGCGAGACTGACACCAGACTGACCCCATCACGAGGCGAGGCTGACACCAGACTGACCCCATCACGAGGCTAGGCTGACACCAGACTGACACCATCACGAGGCGAGGCTGACACCAGACTGACACCATCATGATGTGAGGCTGACACCAGACTGACCCCATCACTTGGCGAGACTGACACCAGACTGACCCCATCACGAGGCGAGGCTGACACCAGACTGACACCATCATGATGTGAGGCTGACACCAGACTGACCGCATCACGAGGCGAGGCTGACACCAGGCTGACCCCATCACGAGGCAAGGCTGACACCAGACTGACACCATCACGAGGCGAGGCTGACACTAGACTGACACCATCACGATGTGAGGCTGACACCAGACTGACCCCATCATGAGGCGAGGCTGACATCAGACTGACTCCATCACGAGGCGAGGCTGACACCAGACTGACACCATCATGATGTGAGGCTGACACCAGACTGACCCCATCATGAGGCGAGGCTGACACCAGACTGACACCATCACGATGTGAGGCTGACACCAGACTGACCCCATCATGAGGCGAGGCTGACACCAGACTGACCCCATCACGAGGCGATGCTGACACCAGACTGACACCATCACGAGGCGAGACTGACACCAGACTGACACCATCACGAAGCGAGGCTGACACCAGACTGAAACCATCACGAGGCGAGGCTGACACCAGACTGACACCATCATGATGTGAGGCTGACACCAGACTGACCCCATCACGAGGTGAGGCTGACACCAGACTGACTCCATCACGAGGCGAGGCTGACACCAGACTGACCCCATCACGAGGCGTGGCTGACACCAGACTGACACCATCATGATGTGAGGCTGACACCAGACTGACCCCATCACGAGGCGAGGCTGACACCAGACTTACCACATCACGAGACGAGACTGACACCAGACTGACCCCATCACGAGGCGAGGCTGACACCAGACTGACCCCATCACGAGAAGAGGCTGACACCAGACTGACCCCATCATGAGGCGAGGCTGACACCAGACGGACCCCATCACGAGGCGAGGCTGACACCAGACTGACACCATCACGATGTGAGGCTGACACCAGATTGACCCCATCACGAGGCGAGGCTGACACAAGACTGACCCCATCACGAGGCGAGGTTGACACCAGACTGACACCATCACGAAGCGAGACTGACACCAGACTGACAACATCACGAGGCGAGACTGACACCAGACTGACCCCATCACGAGGCGAGACTGATACCAGACTGACCCCATCACGAGGTGAAACTGACACCAGACTGACCCCATCACGAGGCGAGACTGACACCAGACTGACCCCATCACGAGGCGAGGCTGACACCAGACTGACCCCATCACGGGACGAGTCTGACACCAGACTGACCCCATCACGGGATGAGGCTGACACAAGACTGACCCCATCACGAGGCGAGGCTGACACCAGACTGACCCCATCACGAGGTGAGGCTGACCCCAGACTGACCCCATCACGTGGCGAGGCTGACACCAGACTGACCCCATCACGGGACGAGGCTGACACCAGACTGACCCCATCACGAGGCGAGGCTGACACCAGACTGACCCCATCACGAGGCGAGACTGACACCAGACTGACACCATCATGATGTGAGGTTGACACCAGACTGACCCCATCACGAGGTGAGGCTGACACCAGACTGACACCATCACGAGGCGAGGCTGACACCAGACTGACACCACCACGAGGTGAGGCTGACACCAGACTGACCACATCACTAGCGAGGCTGACAACAGACTGACACCATCACGAGGCGAGGCTGACACCAGACTGACCCCGTCACGAGGCGAGACTGACACCAGACTGACCCCATCACGAGGCGAGGCTGACACCAGACTGACCCCATCACGAGGCGAGGCTGACACCAGACTGACCCCTTCACGAGGCGAGGCTGACACAAGACTGACCCCATCACGAGACGAGGCTGACACCAGACTGACACCATCACGAGGCAAGGCTGACACCAGACTGACACCATCATGATGTGAGGCTGACACCAGACTGACCCCATCACTTGGCGAGACTGACACCAGACTGACCCCATCACGAGGCGAGGTTGACACCAGACTGACGCCATCATGATGTGAGGCTGACACCAGACTGACCCATCACGAGGCGAGGCTGACACCAGACTGACCCCATCACGAGACGAGGCTGACACCAGACTGACACCATCACGAGGCGAGGCTGACACCAGACTGACACCATCATGATGTGAGGCTGACACCAGACTGACCCCATCACTTGGCGAGACTGACACCAGACTGACCCCATCACGAGGCGAGGCTGACACCAGACTGACACCATCATGATGTGAGGCTGACACCAGACTGACCCCATCACGAGGCGAGGCTGACACCAGACTGACCCCATCACGAGGCGAGGCTGACACCAGACTGACACCATCACGATGTGAGACTGACACCAGACTGACCCCTTCACGAGGCGAGGCTGACACCAGACTGACCCCATCACAAGGCGAGGCTGACACCAGACTGACACCATCATGATGTGAGGCTGACACCAGACTGACCCCATCACGAGGCGAGGTTGACACCAGACTGACACCATCACGTGGCGAGACTGAAACCAGACTGACACCATCATGATGTGAGGCTGACACCAGACTGACCCCATCACTAGGCGAGGCTGACACCAGACTGACCCCATCACGAGGCGAGGCTGACACCAGACTGACACCATCACGAGTCGAGATTGACACAAGACTGACACCATCACGTGGCGAGGCTGACACCAGATTGACCCCATCACGAGGCGAGGCTGACACCAAATTTACACCATCACGAGGCGAGGCTGACACCAGACTGACCCCATCACGAGGTGAGGCTGACACCAGACTGACCCCATCATGAGGCGCGGCTGACACCAGACTGACCCCATCACAAGGCGAGGCTGACACCAGACTGACCCCATCACGAGGCGAGGCTGACACCAGACTGACCCCATCACGAGGCTAGGCTGACACCAGACTGACACCATCACGAGGCGAGGCTGACACCAGACTGACACCATCATGATGTGAGGCTGACACCAGACTGACCCCATCACTTGGCGAGACTGACACCAGACTGACCCCATCACGAGGCGAGGCTGACACCAGACTGACACCATCATGATGTGAGGCTGACACCAGACTGACCGCATCACGAGGCGAGGCTGACACCAGGCTGACCCCATCACGAGGCAAGGCTGACACCAGAGTGACACCATCACGAGGCGAGGCTGACACTAGACTGACACCATCACGATGTGAGGCTGACACCAGACTGACCCCATCATGAGGCGAGGCTGACATCAGACTGACTCCATCACGAGGCGAGGCTGACACCAGACTGACACCATCATGATGTGAGGCTGACACCAGACTGACCCCATCATGAGGCGAGGCTGACACCAGACTGACACCATCACGATGTGAGGCTGACACCAGACTGACCCCATCATGAGGCGAGGCTGACACCAGACTGACCCCATCACGAGGCGATGCTGACACCAGACTGACACCATCACGAGGCGAGACTGACACCAGACTGACACCATCACGAAGCGAGGCTGACACCAGACTGAAACCATCACGAGGCGAGGCTGACACCAGACTGACACCATCATGATGTGAGGCTGACACCAGACTGACCCCATCACGAGGTGAGGCTGACACCAGACTGACTCCATCACGAGGCGAGGCTGACACCAGACTGACCCCATCACGAGGCGTGGCTGACACCAGACTGACACCATCATGATGTGAGGCTGACACCAGACTGACCCCATCACGAGGCGAGGCTGACACCAGACTGACCACATCACGAGACGAGACTGACACCAGACTGACCCCATCACGAGGCGAGGCTGACACCAGACTGACCCCATCACGAGAAGAGGCTGACACCAGACTGACCCCATCATGAGGCGAGGCTGACACCAGACGGACCCCATCACGAGGCGAGGCTGACACCAGACTGACACCATCACGATGTGAGGCTGACACCAGATTGACCCCATCACGAGGCGAGGCTGACACAAGACTGACCCCATCACGAGGCGAGGTTGACACCAGACTGACACCATCACGAAGCGAGACTGACACCAGACTGACAACATCACGAGGCGAGACTGACACCAGACTGACCCCATCACGAGGCGAGACTGATACCAGACTGACCCCATCACGAGGTGAAACTGACACCAGACTGACCCCATCACGAGGCGAGACTGACACCAGACTGACCCCATCACGAGGCGAGGCTGACACCAGACTGACCCCATCACGGGACGAGTCTGACACCAGACTGACCCCATCACGGGATGAGGCTGACACAAGACTGACCCCATCACGAGGCGAGGCTGACACCAGACTGACCCCATCACGAGGTGAGGCTGACCCCAGACTGACCCCATCACGTGGCGAGGCTGACACCAGACTGACCCCATCACGGGACGAGGCTGACACCAGACTGACCCCATCACGGGACGAGGCTGACACCAGACTGACCCCATCACGAGGCGAGGCTGACACCAGACTGACCCCATCACGAGGCGAGACTGACACCAGACTGACACCATCATGATGTGAGGTTGACACCAGACTGACCCCATCACGAGGTGAGGCTGACACCAGACTGACACCATCACGAGGCGAGGCTGACACCAGACTGACACCATCACGAGGTGAGGCTGACACCAGACTGACCACATCACTAGCGAGGCTGACAACAGACTGACACCATCACGAGGCGAGGCTGACACCAGACTGACCCCGTCACGAGGCGAGACTGACACCAGACTGACCCCATCACGAGGCGAGGCTGACACCAGACTGACCCCATCACGAGGCGAGGCTGACACCAGACTGACCCCTTCACGAGGCGAGGCTGACACAAGACTGACCCCATCACGAGACGAGGCTGACACCAGACTGACACCATCACGAGGCAAGGCTGACACCAGACTGACACCATCATGATGTGAGGCTGACACCAGACTGACCCCATCACTTGGCGAGACTGACACCAGACTGACCCCATCACGAGGCGAGGTTGACACCAGACTGACGCCATCATGATGTGAGGCTGACACCAGACTGACCCATCACGAGGCGAGGCTGACACCAGACTGACCCCATCACGAGACGAGGCTGACACCAGACTGACACCATCACGAGGCGAGGCTGACACCAGACTGACACCATCATGATGTGAGGCTGACACCAGACTGACCCCATCACTTGGCGAGACTGACACCAGACTGACCCCATCACGAGGCGAGGCTGACACCAGACTGACACCATCATGATGTGAGGCTGACACCAGACTGACCCCATCACGAGGCGAGGCTGACACCAGACTGACCCCATCACGAGGCGAGGCTGACACCAGACTGACACCATCACGATGTGAGACTGACACCAGACTGACCCCTTCACGAGGCGAGGCTGACACCAGACTGACCCCATCACAAGGCGAGGCTGACACCAGACTGACACCATCATGATGTGAGGCTGACACCAGACTGACCCCATCACGAGGCGAGGTTGACACCAGACTGACACCATCACGTGGCGAGACTGAAACCAGACTGACACCATCATGATGTGAGGCTGACACCAGACTGACCCCATCACTAGGCGAGGCTGACACCAGACTGACCCCATCACGAGGCGAGGCTGACACCAGACTGACACCATCACGAGTCGAGATTGACACAAGA
Source organism: Staurois parvus (assembly GCF_062004578.1). Classification (NCBI taxonomy): domain Eukaryota; kingdom Metazoa; phylum Chordata; class Amphibia; order Anura; family Ranidae; genus Staurois; species Staurois parvus. Next base: position 4,746 of record NW_028320315.1, on the reverse strand, counting down.
CTGACACCATCAAGATGTGAGGCTGACACCAGACTGACCCCATCACGAGGCGAGGCTGACACCAGACTGACCACATCACGAGGCGAGGCTGACACCAGACTGACACCATCACGAGGCGAGACTGACACCAGACTGACACCATCACGAAGAGATGCTGACACCAGACTGACCCCATCACAAGGCGAGGTTGACACCAGACTGACCCCATCACGAGTCGAGGCTGACCCCAGACTTACCCCATCACGTGGCGAGGCTGACACCAGATTGACCCCATCACGAGGCGAGGCTGACACCAAATTTACACCATCACGAGGCGAGGCTGACACCAGACTGACCCCATCACGAGGTGAGGCTGACACCAGACTGACCCCATCATGAGGCGCGGCTGACACCAGACTGACCCCATCACAAGGCGAGGCTGACACCAGACTGACCCCATCACTAGGCGAGGCTGACAACAGACTGACCCCATCACGAGGCGAGGCTGACACCAGACTGAACCCATCACGAGGCGAGGCTGACACCAGACTGACCACATCATGAGGCGAGGCTGACACCAGACTGACCTCATCACTAGGTGAGACTGAAACCAGACTGACCTCATCACGAGGCGAGGCTGACACCAGACTGACCCCATCACGAGGCGAGACTGACACCAGACTGACCCCATCACGAGGCGAAGCTGACACCAGACTGACACCATCATGATGTGAGGCTGACACCAGACTGACCCCATCACTAGGCGAGGCTGACACCAGACTGACCCCATCACGAGGCGAGACTGACACCAGACTGACCCCATCACGAGGTGAGGCTGACACCAGACTGACCCCATCACGAGGCTAGGCTGACACCAGACTGACACCATCACGAGGCGAGGCTGACACCAGACTGACACAATCATGATGTGAGGCTGACACCAGACTGACCCCATCACTTGGCGAGACTGACACCAGACTGACCCCATCACTTGGCGAGGCTGACACCAGACTGACACCATCACGAGGCGAGGCTGACACCAGACTGACCCCATCACGAGGCGAGGCTGACACCAGGCTGACCCCATCACGAGGCAAGGCTGACACCAGACTGACACCATCACGAGGCGAGGCTGACACTAGACTGACACCATCACGATGTGAGGCTGACACCAGACAGACCCCATCATGAGGCGAGGCTGACATCAGACTGACTCCATCATGAGGCGAGGCTGACACCAGACTGACACCATCACGATGTGAGGCTGACACCAGACTGACCCCATCACGAGGCGAGGCTGACACCAGACTGACACCATCACGAGGCGAGGCTGACACCAGACTGACCCCATCACGAGGCGTGGCTGACACCAGACTGACACCATCATGATGTGAGGCTGACACCAGACTGACCCCATCACGAGGCGAGGCTGACACCAGACTGACCACATCACGAGACGAGACTGACACCAGACTGACCCCATCACGAGGCGAGGCTGACACCAGACTGACCCCATCACGAGAAGAGTCTGACACCAGACTGACCCCATCATGAGGCGAGGCTGACACCAGACGGACCCCATCACGAGGCGAGGCTGACACCAGACTGACACCATCACGATGTGAGGCTGACACCAGATTGACCCCATCACGAGGCGAGGCTGACACAAGACTGACCCCATCACGAGGCGAGGTTGACACCAGACTGACACCATCACGAGGCGAGACTGACACCAGACTGACAACATCACGAGGCGAGACTGACACCAGACTGACCCCATCACGAGGCGAGACTGATACCAGACTGACCCCATCACGAGGCGAAACTGACACCAGACTGACCCCATCACGAGGCGAGACTGACACCAGACTGACCCCATCACGAGGCGAGGCTGACACCAGACTGACACCATCACGAGGCGAGGCTGACACCAGACTGACCCCATCACGAGGTGAGGCTGACACCAGACTGACACCATCACGAGGCGAGGCTGACACCAGACTGACCCCATCACGAGGCGAGGCTGACACCATACTGACCCATCACGAGGCGAGGCTGACACCAGACTGACCCCATCACGAAGCGAGACTGTCACCAGACTGACCCCATCACGGGCGAGGCTTACACCAGACTGACCCCATCACGAGGCTAGACTAACACCAGATTGACCCCATCACGAGGCGTGGCTGACACCAGACTGACCCCATCACGAGGAGAGGCTGACACCAGACTGACCCCATCATGAGGCGAGGCTGACACCAGACTGACCCCATCACGAGGCGAGGCTGACATCAGACTGACACCATGACGATGTGAGGCTGACACCAGATTGACCCCATCACGAGGCGAGGCTGACACAAGACTGACCCCATCACGAGGCGAGGTTGACACCAGACTGACACCATCATGAGTCGAGACTGACCCCAGACTGACAACATCACGAAGCGAGGCTGACACCAGACTGACCCCATCACGAGGCGAGGCTGACACCAGACTGACCCCATCACGAGGCGAGGCTGACACCAGACTGACCCCATCACGAGGCGATGCTGACAACAGACTGACACCATCATGATGTGAGGCTGACACCAGACTGACCCGATCACGAGGCGAGGCTGACACCAGACTGACACAATCATGATGTGAGGCTGACACCAGACTGACACCATCACGAGGCGAGGCTGACACCAGACTGACACCATAACTAGCGAGGCTGACAACAGACTGACACCATCACGAGGCGAGGCTGACACCAGACTGACCCCATCACGAGGCGAGGCTGACACCAGACTGACCCATCACGAGGCGAGGCTGACACCAGACTGACCCCATCACGAAGCGAGACTGACACCAGACTGACCCCATTACGGAGCGAGGCTGACACCAGACTGACCCCATCACGAGGCGTGGCAGACACCAGACTGACACCATCATGATGTGAGGCTGACACCAGACTGACCACATCACGAGACGAGACTGACACCAGACTGACCCCATCACGAGGCGAGGCTGAAACCAGACTGACCCCATCACGAGGCGAGGCTGACACCAGACTGACCCCATCATGAGGCGAGGCTGACACCAGACTGACCCCATCACGAGGCGAGGCTGACATCGGACTGACAGCATCACGATGTGAGGCTGACACCAGATTGACCCCATCATGAGGCGAGGCTGACACAAGACTTACCCCATCACGAGGCGAGGTTGACACCAGACTGACACCATCACGAGGCGAGACTGACACCAGACTGACCCCATCACGAGGCGAGGCTGACACCAGACTGACACAATCATGATGTGAGGCTGACACCAGACTGACCCCATCACGAGGCGAGGCTGACACCAGACTGACCCCATCACGAGGCGAGGCAGACACTAGACTGACCCCATCACTAGGCGAGGCTGACACCAGACTGACCCCATCACGAGGCGAGGCTGACACCAGACTGACACCATCATGATGTGAGGCTGACACCAGACTGACCCCATCACTAGGTGAGACTGAAACCAGACTGACCTCATCACGAGGCGAGGCTGACACCAGACTGACCCCATCACGAGGCGAAGCTGACACCAGACTGACACCATCATGATGTGAGGCTGACACCAGACTGACCCCATCACTAGGCGAGGCTGACACCAGACTAACCCCATCACGAGGCGAGACTGACAACAGACTGACCCCATCACGAGGCGAGGCTGACACCAGACTGACCCCATCACGAGGCTAGGCTGACACGAGACTGACACCATCACGAGGCGAGACTGACACAAGACTGACCCCATCACGAGGCGAGACTGACACCAGACTGACCCAATCACGAGGCGAGGCTGACACCAGACTGACACCATAACTAGCGAGGCTGACACCAGACTGACACCATCATGATGTGAGGCTGACACCAGACTGACCCCATCACTAGGCGAGGCTGACACCAGACTGACCCCATCACGAGGCGAGACTGACACCAGACTGACCCCATCACGAGGCGAGACTGACACCAGACTGACCCAATCACGAGGCGAGGCTGACACCAGACTGACACCATAACTAGCGAGGCTGACACCAGACTGACACCATCACGAGGCGAGGCTGACACCAGACTGACCCCATCACGAGGCGAGGCTGACACCAGACTGACACAATCATGATGTGAGGCTGACACCAGACTGACCCCATCACGAGGCGAGGCTGACACCAGACTGACCCCATCACGAGGCGAGGCAGACACCAGACTGACCCCATCACTAGGCGAGGCTGACACCAGACTGACCCCATCACGAGGCGAGGCTGACACCAGACTGACACCATCATGATGTGAGGCTGACACCAGACTGACCCCATCACTAGGTGAGACTGAAACCAGACTGACCTCATCACGAGGCGAGGCTGACACCAGACTGACCCCATCACGAGGCGAAGCTGACACCAGACTGACACCATCATGATGTGAGGCTGACACCAGACTGACCCCATCACTAGGCGAGGCTGACACCAGACTGACCCCATCACGAGGCGAGACTGACACCAGACTGACCCCATCACGAGGCGAGGCTGACACCAGACTGACCCCATCACGAGGCTAGGCTGACACGAGACTGACACCATCACGAGGCGAGACTGACACAAGACTGACCCCATCACGAGGCGAGACTGACACCAGACTGACCCAATCACGAGGCGAGGCTGACACCAGACTGACACCATAACTAGCGAGGCTGACACCAGACTGACACCATCATGATGTGAGGCTGACACCAGAC